>NC_090375.1:98717722-99025666 GCF_036365525.1 Heterodontus francisci
GGACACTTAGAAAATAATGGTAGGATTGGGGCAGAGTCAACATGGATTTATGAAAGAGAAATGATGGGTTGAATTTTACGAGTGTGCCACAGTTCGCGGCAGTGCACTCTGATGGCGGCGTACATCCCACGCGGATGCCTCATCCCTGAGCCCCCGTGATATTAAGCGCGGCGACTGATTTAAATAGAGGCGGCGGAGCGGCCACACCCGATAACATAGAGGGGGCACAACCGTGTCCCTGGCAATGGCACCAGAGCCAGTGCCATTTTTAAAGGGCTTGAAGTCCTTAACAAAAATTAGAATTTTTAAAGGTGTATCAGTTTTAATTTTTATTAAATAAAAACTTATGCGATGGAGGCCCTTTCCCAACCCCCTCCATGGTCATTTAATTGCCCAAGATAACCAAAGAATGCCTTTTTCCCTAATCGAACTTTACCCCCCAACCTTCTAACTTTTTCCCTTCAAACCCTTCCCACCATCCCCATATCCAATCAAAAGTGTTGTCCCCGCTCCCCAACCCCTAAGTACAGAGTTCCGAAGGCATGTGAGGGGCGAACGGCAGCTGTAAAATTGATGTGGGATGGCTGCCACCTGCAGGTAGGGTAATTTACATGTCGTTACTGTGCATTTAAATATTTAAATGAAGACCCGCCGCCAGGCGGCAGGGAGGCTGCACCAAGGTCCCCCCGCCGCCAGCAATATGCAGCGGGCCCTTCTCGACATCGCGGGTCGAGGCAGGCCTCTGCCCACGGAATTTTACCAGCCAAACCAACACGACCCGTGGTGCCAAGGGGCTGGTAAAATTCAGCCCATCATGTTCAACAAATCTGTTGGAGTTTTTTGAGGATGTAAACTAGCAGAATAGATAAGGCGGAACTGGTGGATGTAGTATATTTAGATTTTCAGAAAGCTTTTGATAAGGTCCCACACAAGAGCTTAGTAAACAAAATTAGGGCATATGGGATGAGGGAGAATATACTGGCATGGATTGAGAACTGGTTAGTGGATAGAAAACAGAAAGTAGGAATAAATGGGTCATTTTCAGGTTGGCAGGCTGTGACTAGTTGGGTACCGCAAGGATCAGTGCTTGGGCCACAGCTATTCACAATTGATATCAATGATTTGGATGTGGGGATTAAATATATTATTTCCAAGTTTGCAGATGACACAAAATTAGCTGGAGGTGTGAGTTGTGAGGAGGATGCAAAGATGCATCCGTGGCGGCACAGTGGTGCAGTGGTTAGCACCGCAGCCTCACAGCTCCAGTGACCCGGGTTCAATTCTGGGTACTGCCTGTGTGGAGTTTGCAAGTTCTCCCTGTGTCTGCGTGGGTTTCCTCCGGGTGCTCCGGTTTCCTCCCACATGCCAAAAGACTTGCAGGTTGATAGGTAAATTGGTCATTATAAATTATCACTAGTATAGGTAGGTGGTAGGGAAATATAGGGACAGGTGGGGATGTGGTAGGAATATGGGATCGGTGTAGGATTAGTATAAATGGGTGGTTAATGGTCGGCACAGACTCGGTGGGCCGAAGGGCCTGTTTCAGTGCTGTATCTCTAAATGCTTCAAGGGGATTTGGAGAGGCTAAGCGAGTGGGCAAAAAATTGGCAGATGGAATACAATGTGGAGAAATGTGAGTTTTTCCACTTTGGTAGGAAAAACAGAAATACAGAGTATTTCTTCAATGGTGAGAGGCAGCGAAGTGTTGAACTTCAAAGGGACTTAAGCAGCCTTGTTCATGAGTCACTGAAAGCTAACATGCAGGTATAGCAAGCAATTAAAAAGGCAAATGGTATGTTGGCCTTTATTACAAGAGGATTTGAGTATAGGAGTAAAGATGTCTTACTGCAATTATATAGAGCCTTGGTGAGACTGCACCTGGGGTAATTGTGTGCAATTTTGGTCTCCTTACCTAAGATATAGTTGCCATAGAGGGAGTGCAACAAAGGTTCACCAAACTAATTCCTGGGATGGAGGGATTGGCCTATGAGGAAAGATTAAATCGACTGGGCCTTTATTTTCTAGAGTTTAGGAGAATGAGAGGTGATCTCAATCAAACATACAAAATTCTTACAGGGCTCGACAGGGTAAATGCAGGAAGGATGTTTCCACTGACTGGGGAGTCTAGAACCAGGGGACACAGTCTCAGAATAAGGGAAAGACTATTTAGGACTGAGATGAGGAGGAATTTCTTCACTTAGAGGGTGGTGAATCTTTGGAATTCTCTGCCCCAGAGGGCTGTCGAGCCTCAGTCGTTGAGTTTGTTGAAGACAGAGATCGATAGATTTCTAGATATTAAAAATATCAAGGGATATGAGGATAGTGCAGGAAAATGGTGTTGAAGTATATCAGCCATGATCTAATTGAAGGCTCGAAGGGCTGAATGGTCTATTCCTGCTCCTATTTCTTATGTTCTTATGTTCATATTTAAAAACTAGTCTTAACTGGATTCACACTCACAGAGCTGTATTTCTACCATGGAGGCGGGAAACAGCAGCCAAGTTTGTTTCTGGGTAGGAAACCCACCTCCAGTGGTAAGCTGATTAAGATTTTCATGTGGGTAAGGCTTTAGTTGCTATGGAGATAGGTTTCCTGTCCACTTAGGGGCCAGGAATGAAGGCGGGTTAGATCATGTGTGGGACTCATTTAGGCTCCCATGGCACTCACCACTGAGACTGTTAGTAGTCCTGAGGCAGAGCTGTATGGTTAGTGCCAAAGCCTTTCGCTGCACCTTAAGAACATAAAAAACATAAGAAATAGGATCAGGAGCAGGTCATTTGGCCTCTCATGCCTGCTCTGCCATTAAATAAGGTCATGCCTGATCTGATTGTGCCTTAACTCCACCTTCCTGCCTATTCCCCATAACCCTTGACTCCCTTGTAAACATCTGTCTAGACAGTCTCCACTGCTCTCTGGGGTAGAGAATTCTAAACATTAACCACCCACTGAGGGAAGAAATTCCTCCTCATTTCCATCTTAAATGGGAGACCCCTTATTTTGAAACTGTGCCCCTAGTTCTAGATTCCCCTAGAAGGGAAAACATTCCCTCAACACCTACCCTGTCAAGCCCCCTCAGAATATTACATGTTTCAATAAGACCACCTCTTATTCTTCTGAACTCCAAAGAGTATAAGGCCAATCTTTCCTCATAAGGCAACCCCTTCATTCCAGGAATCGGCCGAGTGAACCTTCTCTGCACTACATCCAATGCAAGTATATCCTTTTAATAAGTAGACCAAAACTGTACACAGTACTCTAGGTGTGGTCTCACCAACCCCATGTGCAGTTGTAGCAAGACTTCCCTACTTTTATACTCTGTTCCCCTTGTAATAAAGCAAAAGGGAAGTGAGATATCACAGGGAAGCCGGAGGCCTGGCACCCAGGGCAGGGCAGCCCCTCGTTTATTCGCTGCTGACCTGGATCTAATGCTGGAGGCCATGAGAGAGAGGAGTGAGGTCCTCTTCAGGGAAGTTGGCAGGGAGAGGCCACATCATTTTTCGCAGGGGCACCTCTCTGTTTACTGTCATGTCTCTCCATCTTTTCTTCCTTGTATTCTCTCACCTCCAGCTCCAGCTCCTCCCCGATGAGCTGTCTCCTTTCAGGGCCACATTATTCTCAAGGTCCACACCTCTCTGGAGGGCCATGCAATGGAGTGCGCAGCAGACCACCACAATGACCGAGATGCTTGCAGGAGGGCATTGGAGGGCGCCACCCAACTGGGCCAGGCACCGGAATCACACCTTCAGAAGCCCAATGGCCTGCTCAATGATTGGCCTTCTGAGCAAGTGGCAGTGGGTCTATCACATCTGAGCCTCTCTCTGGGGCTCCTGTAGAAGAATGAGAGGCCACCTCTTCAATGGTATTCCTTGTCCCCTAGGATCCATCCACACACTTTGGGATTGGAGTGAAGATCTGAGGCAGCCTGGACTGGTGGAGGATGAAGGAGTCATGGCAGCTGCCAGGAAAACGAGCACACACATAAAGGATGCTCTTGTTGTAGTCAGAGACCGGGTGGACATTGAGGGAGTGGAAACCCTTCCTCTTGATTCCTTTATCTGAATGTACAAAGCATTTGTAGTAAGATGGATGAACTAGTGACACGAATAGAGGTAAATGATCTAGATCTAATTGCCATTACCAAGACATGGTTACAAGGAGATCAAGGTTGGGAAATGAATATTCCAGGGTACATAATATTTTGGAGAGACAGGCAGAATGTCAAAGGAAGTGGGGTAGCCCTGATAGTAAAGGATGGCAAAAGGACATTAATAAGAAGGGATCTGGCCTCAGAAGATCAGGAAGTAGAATCAGTTTGGGTGTAAATTAGAAATAGAAGGAGTCAGAAAACACTAGTTGGAGTAATTTACAGGCCCCCATAACAGTAGTTATATTGTTGGACATAACATTAAATGGGAAATTATCGGACGATGTAAAAAATGTAATGTATTAATTGTGGTAGACTTTAATCTGCATATCGACTGGGACAATCAAATTGACAACAGTGGACTAGAAGATGAATTTGTAGAATGCTTTCATGACAGTTTCTTGGAGCAATACATTGTAGAGCCGACTAGGGATAAAGCTATCTTAGGTCTCATATTGTACAATGAAGCAGGATTAATAAGCAATGTCATAGTAAAAGATCCACTGGGAAATAGTGATCAGAATACCATTGAATTTCATGTTAAGTTTGAAAGTGACACCTTTCAATCACAAACAAGAATCTTAAACTTAAACAAAGCCAATTATGAAGGTATGAGGACAGAACTGGCTAAGGTTAATTTGGTGACAGACTGGAAGGTATAGCAGTAAATGAACAGTGGGAAACATGGGCGGCACAGTGGCTCAGTGGTTAGCACTGCAGCCTCACAGCTCCAGCGACCCGGGTTCAATTCTGGGTCCTGCCTGTGTGGAGTTTGCAAGTTCTCCCTGTGTCTGCGTGGGTTTCCTCCGGGTGCTCCGGTTTCCTCCCACAGCCAAAGGACTTGCAGGTTGATAGGTAAATTGGCCATTATAAATTGCCCCTAGTATAGGTAGGTTGTTGGGGAATATAGGGACAGGTGAGGATGTGGTAGAAATATGGGATCGGTGTAGGATTAGTATAAATGGATGGTTAATGGTCGGCACAGACCTCAGTGGGCCGAAGGGCCTGTTTCAGTGCTGTATCTCAAAATCAAAAAAAAAAATCATTTAAAGAAACAATTCAAAGGGTTCAACAAATGTACATTCCGTTCAAAACAAAAACTCGTTACAAAAGACCCATCCGTGGCTCACTCAGGAAGTTAAGGAGTGTATTAGACTAAAAGAAGAGGCTTACAATGTTGCAAAAAATAATAGCAAGTCTGAGGATTGGGAGTGTTTTAGAAACCAGCAAAGGGCCACCAAAAAGTTGATAAAAAGGGAAAAAAATAGAATATGAGAGTAAACTAGCCAGCACTATAAAAACAGATTGTAAGAGCTTTTATATGTACATAAAAAGAAAGAGAGTCGCTCGAAAGTAGACGTTGACCCCTTAGAGGCAGAGACAGGCGAAATTATCATAGGAAATGAGGACATGGCAGAGGCATTGAACAAATATTTTGTGTTTGTATTCACAGTAGAAGTCACAAGTTCCACACCAGAAATAGGCAGTAGCCTAGGTGCTAAAAAGAGTGAGGAAATTAAGGATATTGATATCAGTTGAGAAGACGTATTGGAGAAACTTGTGGGACTAAAATCTGACAAGTCCCCAGGACCAAAATCTGACAAGTCCCTGGGACCAGATGGCCTACATCCTAGGGTTCTAAAAGAGATAGCTGCAGAGAATGTGGATGCGCTGGCTATGATTTTCCAGAATTCCTTAGATTCAGGAATGGTCCCGTCAGATTGGAAGTTGGCAAATGTTACACCGCTTTTCAAGAAAGGAGGTTGAGAGAAAGCAGGGAACTACAGGCCAGTTAGCCTAACATCAGTCATTGGGAAGATGCTGGAAACTATTATCAAAGAAGTCTTAACATTGCACTT
Organism: Heterodontus francisci; assembly: GCF_036365525.1. Lineage (NCBI taxonomy): Eukaryota > Metazoa > Chordata > Chondrichthyes > Heterodontiformes > Heterodontidae > Heterodontus > Heterodontus francisci. The sequence continues at coordinate 98,723,726 of NC_090375.1, forward strand.
GGAAAAGCATAGTATAATTAGAACAAGTCAGCATGGTTTTACTAAAGGGAGATCCTGTGTGACAAACTTATTAGAGTTTTTTGAGGATGTAACTAATTGGGTAGATAAAGGGAAACCAGTAGATGTACTATACCTCGATTTTCAGAAGGCATTCGATAAGTACCACATATAAGATTAATAGGCAAGATAAGGGCTCATGGTGTTCGGGGTAATAAATTAGCGTGGACAGAGGATTGGTTAACAGACAGGAAGTAGAGAGTGGGCATAAATGGGGCATTTTCAAGTTAGCAGACAGTGAATAGTGGGGTGCCTCAAGGGTCAGTGCTGGGGTCTCAGCTATTTACACTCTATATTAATGACTTGGATGAAGAGACAGAGAGAAATGTATCTAAGTTTGCTGATGAAACAAAGCTCGGTGGAAAGGTAAGCTGCGGGGAGGATGTGGAGAGGCTGCAAAGAGATATAAACAGGCTAAGTGAGTGGGCAACAAGATGGCAAATGGAGTATAATGTAGGGAAGTGTGAAGTTGTTCACTTTGGCCGTAAAAATATAAAAGCAGAATATTTTTTTAAAAGTGTGAAACTGGTAAGTGTTGATGTTCAGAGAGACTTGGGGGTACTCGTACAAGGAATGCACAAAGTTAACATGCAGGTGCAGCAGGCTATTAGGAAGGCAAATGTTGGCCTTTATTGCAAGGGGATTGGAGTACAGGAATAAAGAAGTTTTACTAAAATTGTACAGGGCTTTGGTGAGACTGTACCTGGAATACTGTGTGCAGTTTTGGTCTCCACATTTAAGAAAGGATATACTTGCACTGGAGGCATTGCAGTGAAGATTTATTAAATTGGTCCCTGGGATGAGGGGGTTGTCCTATGATGAGAGGCTGAAATTGGGCCTATATTCTCCGGAGTTTAGAAGAATGAGAGGCGATCTAATTGAGACATACAAGATTCTGAAAGGGCTTGATAGGGTAGAAACTGAGAGATTGTTCCCACTGGTCAGGGAATCTAGAACATTGGGACACAGTCTCAGGATAAGGGGCCAATCATTCAGGACTGAGATGAGGTTTGGATGCTCCATCATTGAATACATTCAAGGCTGGGATAGACAGATTTTTGGTCTGGCAGGGAATCAATGGATATGGGGAGTGGGCACGGAAGTGCAATTGAAGCCCAAGATCAGCCATGATCGTACTGAATGGCGGAGCAGGCTCGAAGGGCAATATGGTCTACTTCTGCTCCTATTTCTTGTGTTCTTGTGTTCTTGAAGGATCTCACTGTTCATACGTTGGGTGCCTTGATGGCCTCATGGATGAAACTGATGATGCCATCTACCTGAGGGAATCCGGCGATGGAGGTGAAACCCAATGCCCTTTGAATGTGCTGTCCAACTCTGGCAAAGAGGGCATCAGTGACCAGTGGGATGCAGTGGTGTGCAGCCATTTTTGAGATGCAATTAAGGTCCACAACTAATTCTTGGAAGGAGCCAGAAGTGAAGAAGTTCAAGGCCACAGTGACTTTGACAGCACTGGCAGGGCATGGTGACCAGTGCTGTGAGGTTCAAGGTCTTCAGTGACAAGGACACAGATATCTGTGGCCATCTGCCTGTAGAGTCGCAGTCTCTATTGTGTAATGAAGCAGGGTTAATAACCAATATCATGTTCAATAACCAATATTCCCCTCCTGTGCCCTCCTGATGTCCAGGGTGCTGCCTTCCTGTGGAGGGTGTTGTCCCTCATCATCACTGGCTACAAAATCTGACAGTCATGCCCCCATTGCCAGCTGTAGCCTTCCTTCTGGGCAGGTGGCTGGCCAATTATCCTTGGCAGCCTTATCCCCTGCTCTTCTGCACCCACGATGCCAGGGGTAGGTGCCGACCCCTTTCAAATCCCAAGCACTGAGTGCCCACTCCCTCTGCCACCTGTGCAGCACCAAGGGAACCCCACCCCTTACCAAGTACCCAGTACCCTTTTGCCTCACTGACCCTCTTATGGGACTAGTGTGATTCCCTGGGGCAGCCATGACTGGCTACCACTCTTTACCCGCTTCCCTTCAGATGATCAGTTTCTGAAGGTGTGGATAACTTGTGCGTCCCTTTAAAAATTTAAACCTCAAAGCCTGACAAGCTCTTAATGAGCTTTTAAAGAACTTTAATTAGCCTCAATTGAGAGGAAAGCAGGATTCCTGTCCTGGCCTCAACCTGTCCTGATGATTATTGCCGGCGCCGGGATCAGTGCCTTGAAATTGACATCTGCTCAGGGCTGGAGAGGAACTTACAGTGGGAGTGGGAGGATCCAGTCATCGTGGTCCATGTAGGTACCAACGACATAGGCAGGACAAGGTAAGAGGCTCTGCATAGTCAGTATGAGGAATTAGGCACTAAATTAAGAAGCAGAACCTCAAAGGTAATAATCTCTGGATTAATACCTGAGCCATGTGCAAATTGGCATAGGGCAAATAAGATTAGAGAAATTAATGCGTGGCTCAAAGACTGGTGTGGTAGAAGTGGGTTCCGGTTCATGGGGCACTGGCACCAGTACTGGGGAAAGTGATGGCTGTACCGTTGGGACGGTGTGCACCTGAACCGTGCTGGGGCTGGTGTTCTAGCAAGCCACATAACTAGGGGAGTGGAGAGGGTTTTAAACTGAATAGTGGGGGCAAGGGATCAAATTTGGGAAGATATGGTAAAGCAATGAGTAGAGACAAGGCAAGAGAAGAAGGTATTAATATGGGAAATGATAGACTGTGACAGGAAGGACACAGCGTACAAATCTAAGAGTTAATCAACAGATAAGGCTAGAGGTTACAAAAATAATAAAAGGACAAAACTAAAGGCTCTGTATCTGACTGCATGAAGCATTCGAAACAAAACATATGAACTGAGAGTGCAAATAGAAATAAATAAGTACCATCTGATAGCTATTACAGAGACATGTCTGCAGGATGACATAGATTGGGAACTGAATATTGAAGGGTACATGGCAGTTAGAAAGGACAGGAAGCTAGGAAAAGGTAGAGGGTTAGCTCTGTTAATTAATGATGGTATTAGCGCAATAGAGAGGGATGACCTAAGTTCAGGAAACCAGGATGTAGAAGCAGTTTGGGTAGAGATGAGAAATCATAAAGGCAAGAAGTCACTTGTGGGAGTGGTGTACAGGCCACCTAACGTTAACCACACTGTAGGACAGGGTATAAAGGAAGAAATAACGGCAGCTTGTCAGAAAGATGCGGCACTGTCAGTCGGGAGAAGGGGAAAAGTTGACAGAACTGCGGGGGCATACATGCAGAGTGGCATCTCGCAGCTGGGAGTTGTGTGGGTAAAGCAGGGTTTTAAGAGGCGCTGGAGACTGAGTGAATCTACATACCATGGGACCTCATTCACTCAGGTTTCGATTCCTTCATTGAGGAGGAACATCAGTGAGGGAGAGAGCTGCAGTCACATGCAGTGGGACAGCAGCAATCAGAAGGGCAGCAGCAGCACCAGCTTTGGGGAAGGGGGGCGAAGGAAAAGGGTGCTGACGAGCACACACCCAGCCTCCTGTGCGAAGAAGAGGTTGCCCACTAGAAAGGGTAATGTCCAAGGCTCGGCTATCTTCAAATGTTGGAGTCCAAGTGTCGCCAAAGACTCCACCTCTTCAGTGAAGCCATCACAAAGCTATGTGTCATGATGGAAGAGGAGCTGAGCCTTATGGAAAGTGGTGGCCACCCAATGCCAGTGGTGCTGAAGGCCTCCATTGTGCTGAATTTCTATGCCTCAGGATCATCCCTGGGATCCACTGGAGCCAATGCATCCAGTTTCGTACAAATGTGGACAGCCAGACTGAGAGGGCATAGGATTCAGGACCATCGCTGAATACCCCCAGGAGCCGGGTGTCATCGACTGCAGGCGTGGCCATCAAGGCTCCCTCAGACCAGCCAGCAGTCTTCATCAACAGGAAGACTTGCGCAATGTACAAATGGTCTGCAGCCACCACAAGTGCTTCCTGCAGGTGTGTGTGCACAGTTCTGGGAAGCAGCCACAACGACATACTAAGGCAGTCCCTGGTGCCAGACCTCTTCAGATGCCCTGCGTGCCTTTAAGAATGGGTACCGGGTGACAAGTGCTGCCCAATGAAGACATAGCTACCGGCACCTGTGAGAAACCCTAGCACTGCTGCAGAGGAGAGATACAACACCTGCCACAACACAACTCGAGCAACCAATGAGCAGGCCATTAGGCTTCTGATGATGTGGTTCAGATGCCTCGATCGATCTGCTGGCACCCTTCAGTATGCCCCAGAAAGGGTCCTGCGTATCATGGCAGTGTGCTGTGCTCTGCACAACCTGCTGCAACAAAGGGGAAATGACTTGAACAGTGAGGATATCGTGGAGAGCAATGTCTCCTCTGACATTGAAGAGATGGAGAAAGATGATGACCAAGCGTAGGATGCTGAGGAACCCCAGGGACCACAGGCAAGGCGCCATGACATATGCGCAAGGGAGTCTTGGAAGTGTTAATACAAGCATGGTTCACATGATCCTTACTGACAGATCTATGCAATGCAATAAAGCTTCAGCACTTTGCAGTCCTGTTGCCGCCTCCTTCATTGACCTTGCCATTTCCTTGCACCCCGTAGCACATTACACTGTGGCATGGGGAATGCCTCGACCTCATGTGGTGTGGTCCCACCCATCACACCATTTGATGGAGCCAGGGTGCTCCTGAAGTTCCAGCGGCCCACAACAAATGCAAGGAAATCTGATGCCTTGCCACAACATGCACATATTGGCGAACATAAAACTACAAGGCTGCATGCTTCAAAAAGATATTCACCCATGAAGCCCGAGTGCAATTAGGTCAGACTCTGCTGAAAAATTCAGCCGCTTATGTTCTTATGTTATTATCTTCAGTTCAACAGCTTTGTAATCCAGATTGACTTTTCCCTTATGGAAAGCTCCATACAAATCCAATACATCTTCTATCAGCCTGGGAGAATCAGAACACGCATTGATTTTCTGCTGAAATTCTTCAGCCAATTTTAATTCGGCCACTGGCCGGTCGTGGAGTTAAAATAGTTGTGGCAAACATCCCATCCCATTCCCATTCACCTGCTATATTTAGTGGGGTCCTCTGCTGAGCAGCCCAACGGTCTACCTGAAACAAGTGGGAGCTTTGTTACTGTTTGCACATCAGGGATCCCATGATGTACACAGGATCCCAATTCAATTTTGAGGGACAATTCAGCAGAGCCTGAGCTGTGTCCGCTGGTCATACCAGGGCAGCGAAGAGGAAGAGCTACAAAAAATCTAAATGAAAAATTATTTTTGCGGAGCCAGGAGGAGCAGGAATAATGTGAGCCACCACCATTCCAGGCTTTCTTCTCTCCTTGATCAGTTCCCCTACCTGGACCTATGTTCCCAACAGATGGGTCAACCTCAGAGCCATTGGAACAGAAGTAGGCCATTCAGCTGCACAAGCCTGTTACACCATTCAATCAGATTAGAGTAATGGAGAGATACAGCACCAAAACAGGCCCTTTGGCCCACCGAGTCTGTGCTGACCAACAACCACCCATTTATACTAATCCTACATTAATCCCATATTTCCCACCACATCCCCACCATTCTCCTACCACCTACCTACACTAGGGGCAATTTACAATGGCCAATTTACCAATCAACCTGCAAGTCTTTGGCTGTGGGAGGAAACCAGAGCACCCAGCGGAAACCCACACGGTCACAGGGAGAACTTGCAAACTCCGCACAGACAGTACCCAGGTTGCTGGAGCTGTGAGGCTGCAGTGCTAACCACTGCACTGCCCTATGGTTGATCATTACTTTAACTCCATTTACCTGGTTTGATCCATATCCCTCAATAACCTTACCTAACAAAAATCCATTGTCTCAGTCTTGAAAATTTCAATTGACTCAGCATCGACAGCCACTTGAGGTAGGATTTGTAGGCAGAATTTTACTGTTTTAGCCTTGCCTTAAGGGCACCTTGTTAAGGATACACCAAACTCATCATTTATCACTGCTGTTGGGGAGCATGAGAATAGAACAAACTGTGTGGCATAAGAATAGAAAAAACTTTGTTACCACAGATGCTGTTCTTTGGCACTGCTAATGCCCTAGAGTTGTGCTCAGTGTTTCTCGTCAAAGCCAGATTATAATGATGACTAGAACTATTGGAGTTTATACACTGGTCTTCTGTAATTTTGCTGTGCAAAAGGAGATTTTTCACAGACTATAGTGTTTACAGATCCTGTTCCATATTGAAAACAAAACTTGTTTACTGTAAAGTAACATGTTCTGCTTATTCGTTTCCCCAACAAATTATTTCAAGTATCCAACATATTCTAGTCCATTGCAGAAATCTGTTTTTGACGGTTTCTCACTGTAGTGAAAGAATGCCACAAATGAAAAAATTCCACTGCACCGCCCCCCCACCACCCCCACCCCCCACTACCAAAATTACCATAGCCACAAGGCACAATAGCATGGAAAGATCTGGTCTGTGAACATGGGTGCCAGAAACGCCAATCGATTCCTCACCACAATCCTGCAGGAGCAAGATGCTGCCTGTCAGTCTCTCACAACAAAATATAGCAGAAAATGCTGGAAAATACAGCAGACCTGGCAACATCCAAGTACAGAAATGATAGGTTAATGGTTTTTGAGTGTAGATCAGTATTTTCTGTTTCAGATTCAGCTTGCCAAATTTCTATCCAGTTACCTTTTGAGTTGCTGAGTCTATCTAACAAACATCAGAAACACAAAGATAACTTTAAAAAATAGACCAACCTAGGATCAGAATCATCATGATGTCTTCCATGCAGAAGTTCCAGAACCAAATGTGACAAATGGGACATTGGGAGAAAGACGTTGAGCAAGTACATGCAGGACTACCAGACACCCCTTCATCCATCGCAGCACCCTTAACAACAGTCTCCTCTCCTGAAGTTTAGATTGTCTGAAAAAGGTCATGAAACAGATAGGCTTGGACTGGAAATTCAGGAGCTCTGTGAGTTGGGCATACTGTCCTGTACCTAATTTTCCAACCTATAGTTCAGCTAGCAAAAGACTACACCGAGATTGTAGCTTTGCAAAATTTACTCCTGCGAAGCACTTATAAATGTGTTTATGAGCGAGAACAGAAAATTAAAAGTGAGGATATAAGTGTTGGTTTGTGCATGCATTTGTCACTTTTTAAAAAGTTTATTTCAAGAAATCAAAAATCATGAAGAATGTACAAGTTGAAGGAGCATAGCTGGAAAAAAATAATTAATGGTCCAGCTACAAAAAAAGTAATTCTGTTAAAAAGGAGAAAAATTGTACACTGGTTTTCATGTTGATATAGTATTACCATACATTTTTACAGAGTATTTTCAGGAGGGTACTCACCAAAGCCTTTGACCTCGTCAGCAGACGTGGTCTCTTCAGACTACTAGAAAAGATCGGATGTCCACCAAAGCTACTAAGTATCATCACCTCATTCCATGACAATATGAAAGGCACAATTCAACATGGTGGCTCCTCATCAGAGCCCTTTCCTATCCTGAGTGGTGTGAAACAGGGCTGTGTTCTCGCACCCACACTTTTTGGGATTTTCTTCTCCCTGCTGCTTTCACATGCGTTCAAATCCTCTGAAGAAGGAATTTTCCTCCACACAAGATCAGGGGGCAGGTTGTTCAACCTTGCCCGTCTAAGAGCGAAGTCCAAAGTACGGAAAGTCCTCATCAGAGAACTCCTCTTTGCTGACGATGCTGCTTTAACATCTCACACTGAAGAATGCCTGCAGAGTCTCATCGACAGGTTTGCGTCTGCCTGCAATGAATTTGGCCTAACCATCAGCCTCAAGAAAACGAACATCATGGGGCAGGATGTCAGAAATGCTCCATCCATCAATATTGGCGACCACGCTCTGGAAGTGGTTCAAGAGTTCACCTACCTAGGCTCAACTATCACCAGTAACCTGTCTCTAGATGCAGAAATCAACAAGCGCATGGGTAAGGCTTCCACTGCTATGTCCAGACTGGCCAAGAGAGTGTGGGAAAATGGCGCACTGACACGGAACACAAAAGTCCGAGTGTATCAGGCCTGTGTCCTCAGTACCTTGCTCTACGGCAGCGAGGCCTGGACAACGTATGCCAGCCAAGAGCGACGTCTCAATTCATTCCATCTTCGCTGCCTTCGGAGAATACTTGGCATCAGGTGGCAGGACTATATCTCCAACACAGAAGTCCTTGAAGCGGCCAACATCCCCAGCTTATACACACTACTGAGTCAGCGGCGCTTGAGATGGCTTGGCCATGTGAGCCGCATGGAAGATGGCAGGATCCCCAAAGACACATTGTACAGCGAGCTCGCCACTGGTATCAGACCCACCGGCCGTCCATGTCTCCGTTATAAAGACGTCTGCAAACGCGACATGAAATCGTGTGACATTGATCACAAGTCGTGGGAGTCAGTTGCCAGCATTCGCCAGAGCTGGCGGGCAGCCATAAAGACAGGGCTAAATTGTGGCGAGTCGAAGAGACTTAGTAGTTGGCAGGAAAAAAGACAGAGGCGCAAGGGGAGAGCCAATTGTGCAACAGCCCCAACAAACAAATTTCTCTGCAGCACCTGTGGAAAAGCCTGTCACTCCAGAATTGGCCTTTATAGCCACTCCAGGCGCTGCTTCACAAACCACTGACCACCTCCAGGCGCGTATCCATTGTCTCTCGAGATAAGGAGGCCCAAAAGAAAGAAAGAAAGAAACATTGACAGCATAGCTGTGCTCATGTACAATAATTTAACAAGTCGGTCGTGGCTGGCATAGAGAACAATACCGCCAGTGGAGAGTGTACATGGACTACCCCACCTTTTCTATTGATATTTTTGGTTTGGTCACTCTTTCTGTATCTGATGAAGTATTAGAGTATCTTGCAATGATAAAGAATAATTTCACTGATTGAAAACACCATTATGGTTCCACCTCCTACTGGTGTTTATCAAGGATAGAACCACAAGATACAATTGGCTGAAGTTTGCTCTGGTTGAAACGACCTAAATCTTTCTGCATTTCTGGGTTCAAATCATTTAAAAAGGCTCAAGCTCTGATAGGAGCTTTTGCTTAGAAGGGGAGGAAGAAATGATTCACTGTTACAGGCCTGAGAGACAGCAGTAATGGCGGGTGGCAGCAAGATCTCTTGGCTTTGTCCAATTACTGAAGAAGAAGTATTTATCTTCTGCCTGGCTCCAAAGCTGACATTCAGGTCCTTTGATCTAAAATGGCTGAACGCAAGGCCTGAGACCTATTGAGAACGTGCAAATAATTGTTGCGTGGCGCTGACCAAGGACAATGAGTTGGAAAGTGCTTTTATGAATCATTTCATTCAACACCTCTTTTCCTTGAGCTTCGCAAGCTTGTGGCTGCTGTAGGACCTGGTGCTGTGCCCCCTACTTGGAATCTCCAGGAAATATCAAATGGTTGAAAAAATGGTGCAGATCCAGCATAACAGTTTCCACCCCTTTTTGTTCTGTTCTGTGCCTGGGAACTGAGTGTTCCTTGGGCACAAACCAGAGGAAAATTGACCCAGCAGTGTTTCTTGCTAGTTCAACTGAGAAATTTATAAATCACTGTTTTCTCATTTTGGTTATTAATTATGTATTCTAGATGGATCACAAAAACACGAAATAAACTAAATAGTGGGGTCAAGGGATCAAATTTAGAAAGATGTGGGAAAACAAAGAGTAGAGACAAGGCAAGAGAGAAAAGTATTAATATGGGAAAAGATAAACAGTCCGTGACAGGAAGAAATAATGATTTCAAATCTAAGAGTAAATCAGCAGACAAGGCTAGAGGTTACAAAAATAATAAAAGGACAAAACTAAAGGCTCTGTATCTGAATGCGTATAGCATCTGAAACAAAACAGATGAACTAATTGCGCAAATAGAAATAAATAAATATGATCTGATAGCCATTACAGAGACATGGCTGCAGGATGGCATAGATTGAGAGCTGAATATTGAAGGGTACATGACATTTAGGAAGGGCAGGATGCTAGGAAAAAGTGGAGGGGTGGCTCTGTTAATTAATGATGGTATTAGTACAATACAGAGATAATGTAAGTTTAGGAAACCAGGATGTAGAAGCGGTTTGGGTCGAGATGAGAAATCAAAAAGGCAAGAGGTCACTTGTGGGAGTGGTGTACAAGCCACCTAATGTTAACCACATGGTAGGGTGGGTATAAAGGAAGAAATAATGAGTGCTTGTCAGAAAGGTACGGCGATAATCATGGGGGATTTTAATCTACATATAGATTGGAAAAATCAGATGTGCAAAGGTTGCCTAGATGAGGAGTTCATAGAATGTTTTCGGGATAGTTTCTTAAAACAGCACATTCTGGAGCCAACCAGAGAGCAAGCTATACTAGACCTGGTATTGTGCAACGAGAAAGGATTCATTAATGACCTCATAGTTAAGGCACTCCTAGGCAGCAGTGATCATATATGATTGAATTTTACATTCAGTTTGAGGAAGAGAGAGTGGGTCTAAGACGAGTATTTTAAACTTAAATAAGGGCAATTATGAGGGCATGAAAGCAGAGCTAGCTAAAGTGAACTGGCAAAGTAGGTAAGGGATAGGTCAATAGAGATGCAGTGGCAGACAATGAAGGGGATATTTCAGAAGACACAGAATAGATACATTCCAACGAGAAAAAAAAATTCCAAGGGGAGGACCCACCATCCGTGGTAAACTAAAAAAGTTGAAGATAATATCAAACTTAAAGTTAATGCATATAATTGCGGAAAGATGGTTGCCAGGTTAGAAGATTGGACAGAACATAAAAAGCAGCAAAGAATGACTAAAAGATTATTAAGGAGGGAAGAATTAGCGTACGAGAGAAAGCTGGCAAGAAATATAAAGACAGGTATTACGAGTTTCTATAGATATTTTAAAAAGAGTTAACAAAGTGAGTGTTGGTCATATAGGAAGTGAGTCTGGGGAATTAATAAGGGAAAATAAGGAGATGGCAGATGAACTGAAAAGGTATTTTGCACCGGTCTTTACCATAGAGGATACAAGTAACATCCCAGAAATAGCTGTAAATCAGGAAATGGAAATGAGGGAGATTTGGGGAAGGTTCCATTAGATTGGAAAATTGCCAATGTAACTCCTTTATTCAAAAAGGGAGGGAGACAGAATCAGGAAACTGCAGGCCAGTTAGCTTAACATCTGCCATAGAGTCATAGAGTTATACAGCACAGAAACAGGCCCTTCGGTCCATCGTGTCTGTGCCAGCCATCAAGCACCTAACTATTCTAATCCCATTTTCCGGCACTTGGCCCGTAACCTTGTATGCTATGGCGTTTCAAGTGCTCATCTAAGTACTTCTTAAATGTTGTGAGGGTTCCTGCCTCTACCACCTCTTCAGGCAGTATGTTCCAGATTCCAACCAACCTCTGGGTGAAAAAATGTTTCCTCAAATCCCCTCTAAACCTCCTGCACCTTACCTTAGATCTATGCCCCCTGGTTATTGACCCCTCCGCTAAGGGAAAAAGTTTCTTCCTATCTAATCTATCAGTGCCCCTCATAATTTTGTCCACCTCAATCATATCTCCCCTCAGCCTTCTCTGCTCTAAGGAAAACAGCCCCAGCCTTTTCAGTATCTCTTCATAGCTGAAATGCTCCAGTCCCAGCAACATCCTGGTGAATCCCCTCTGCACCTTCTCCAGTGCAATCACATCCTTCCTATAGTGTGATGCCCAGAACTGTACACAGTACTCCAGCAATGGCCTAACTAACGTTTTATACAGCTCCATCATAACCTCCCTGCTCTTATATTCTATGCTTTGGCTAATAAAGGCAAGTATCCCATTTGCTTTCCTAACCACCTTATCTACTTGTGCTACTGCCTTCAGTGATCTATGGAGAAGTACACCAAGGTCCCTCTGACCCTCTGTACTTCCTAGGGTCCTACCATCCATTGTATATTCCCTTGCCTTGTTAGTCCCCCCAAAATGTATCACCTCACAATTCTCAGGATTAAATTCCATTTGCCACAGCTCCGCCATCTTACCAGCCATCTATATCGTCCCGTAATCTAAGGCTTTCCTCCTCATTATTTACGACACCAACAATTTTCGTGTCATCTGCGAACTTAATGATCATACCTCCGAAATTCACGGCTAAATCATTAATGTACACTACAAACAGCAAGGGTCCCGGCACCAATCCCTGCGGCACACCACTGGTCACAGGCTTCCACTCGCAAAAACAACCCTCGCCCATTACCCTCTGCCTCCTGCCACTAAGCCAATTTTGGATCCATTTTGCCAAATTGCCCTGGATCCCATGGGCTCTTACCATGCGGGACCTTATTAAAAGCCTTACTGAAGTCCATATAGACTACATCAACTGCTTTATCCTCATCTACACATTTCGTCACTGCCTCAAAAAATTCAATCAAGTTAGTCAGACACGATCTCCCCTGACAAAGCCATTCTGACTATCCCTGATTAATCCCTGCCTCTCCAAATGAAGATTAATCCTGTCCCTCAGACTTATTTCCAATAGTTTCCCAACCACTGATGTTAGACTAACCGGCCTGTAATTACCTGGTTTATCCCTGGTACCCTCAAATAATGGTACCACATTCGCTGTCTTCCAGTCCTCTGATACCTCTCCTGTGGCCATAGAGGATTTGAAAATTTGTGTCAGAAGCCCTGCAATCTCCGTCCTTGCCTCACATAACAGCCTGGGATACATCTCATCTGGGCCTAAGGATTTATCCACTTTTAAGCCTGCTAAAACAGCTAATACTTCCGCCCTTTCAATTCTAATATGTTCAAGTATATCACAATCCCCCTCCCTGATCTCTACACCTACATCATCCTCCATAGTGAACACATGAAAAGTAATCATTTAAAACCTCACCTGTGTCCTCTGGCTCCACACACAGATTGCCACTTTGGTCCCTAATGGAATCTACTCTTTCCCTGGTTATCCTCTTGTCCTTCATATACTTATAAAACGCCTTAGGATTTTCCTTTATCTTACCCGCCAGTGTTTTTCATGTCCCCTCTTCACTCTCCTAATTACTTTTTAAAGTACCCCCCCCCCTACACTTTCTATATTCCTCTAGTGCCTCCACTGTTTTCAGCACTCTGAATCTGCCATAAGCCTCCTTTTTTTTAGTGATCCAATCCTCTATATCTCTTGACATCCAGGGTTCCCTGAACTTGTTAGTCCTACCCTTCACCTTGATGGGTACATGTTGGCTCTGAACTCTCACTATTTCCTCTTTGAATGACTCCCGCTGGTCTGATGTCGACTTTCCTACAAGTAGCTGCTCCCAGTCCACTTTGGCCAGATCCTGTCTTATCATCTTAAAATCGGCCCTCCCCCAATTCAGTACCTTTTTTATCGGCTCATCTTTGTCCTTTTCCATAACTACCTTAAATCTTACAGAATTATGGTCACTATCCCCGAAACGCTCCCCACTGACACTTTTACCACTTGTTCGGCTTCATTCCCTAGGATTAGGTCCAGTACTGCCCCTTCTCATGTAGGACCTTCTACCTACTGGCTCAAAAAGCTCTCCTGTATGCATTTTAAGAATTCCGCCCCCTTAAAGCCTTTTGCACTAAGACTATCCCAGTTGATGTTGGGGAAGTTGAAATCCCCTACTATTATTACCCTATTATTTTTACACCTCTCTGAGATTTGCCTACATATCTGCTCCTCTATCTCTCCCTGACTGTTTGGTGGCCTGTAGTACACTCCCAGCCAAGTGATTGCCCCATTTTTGTTTTTATGTTCTACCCAGATGGCCTCATTTGAGGAACCTTCTAAGATATCATCCCTCCTTACTGCAGTATTTGACTCCTTGATTAACAGTGCAATGCCACCTCCTCCTTTACCCCCTCCCCTGTCATGCCTGAAGATTCTATACCTTGTAATATTGAGCTGTCAGTCCTGCCCCTCCCTCAACCATGTCGCTGTTTTAGCAATGATATCATAATGCCAGGTGCCAATCAATGTCGTCAATTCATCTGCCTTACTAGTAAGACTCCTTGCATTAAAATAGATGCAATCCAGCCTTGCATTTTTCACTTGTGCCTTAATAGGTCTATATTTGCTCTGCCTTCCAGACTGACTCATTTTCTCTTCTATATTTGATATAGGTGTGCATCACCCCCTACTGTAACTCCACTCTATATCCCATCCCCCTGCCAAATTAGTTTAACCACCCACCCCCCACCCCCCCCAACAGCACTAGCGAACCTCCCAGCAATGATGTTGGTCCCCTTCCGGTTCAGGTGCAACCTGTCCAACTTGTACAGGTCCACCTTTGCCAGAAACAGACCCAGTGATTCAGGAAACTAAAGGCTTCTCTGTCATAGGGAAAATGTAAGAAGCTATTATTATTAGAACGTTATAGCAGGGCACTTCGAAAAATTCAAGTTAATCAGGCAGAGTCAACATGGTTTTGTGACAGGAAAATCATGTTTATCCAATTTATTGGAGTTCTTTGAAGAAGTAACATTTTCTGTGCATAAAGGGGAACCATTGGATGTACTGTACTTAGATTTCCAGAAGGCATTTGATAATGTGCCACATCAAAGGTTATTTTAGATTAGATTAGATTAGAGATACAGCACTGAAACAGGCCCTTCGGCCCACCGAGTCTGTGCCGAACATCAACCACCCATTTATACTATTCCTATATTCCTACCAAACATCCCCACCTGTCCCTATATTTCCCTACCACCTACCTATACTAGTGACAATTTATAATGGCCAATTTACCTGTCAATCTGCAAGTCTTTTGGCTTGTGGGAGGAAACCGGAGCACCCGGAGAAAAACCCACGCAGACACAGGGAGAACTTGCAAACTCCACACAGGCAGTACCCGGAATCGAACCCGGGTTCCTGGAGCTGTGAGGCTGCAGTGCTAACCACTGCGCCACTGTGCCGCCCTTTATTGCGGAAACTAAAAGATCATGGTGTAGGGGGTAACATTTTGGCATGGATAGAAGATTGGCTAGCTACAGGGAACAGAGAGTAGGCATAAATGGGTCATTTTCTGGTTGGCAATATGTAATGAGTGGTGTGCCACAGGGATCTGTGATGGGGCCTCAACTTTTTACAATTTATATAAATGACTTGGATGAAGAGACCGAAGGTATGGTTGCTAAATTTGCTGATGGCACAAAGTTAGGAATATAGGAACATAGGAGCAGGAGTTGGCCATTCAGCCCATCGAGCCTGCCCTGCCATCCAATATGATCATGGCTGATCATCCACTTCAATGCCTTATTCCCCATACTTTGCTCATATTCCCTAATGTCATTTGTATTTAGATATCTGTCAATCTCTGTTTAAACATACTCAATGACTGAACTTCCACAGCCCTCTGGGATAGAGAATTCCAAAGATTCACAACCCTCTGAGGAACGAAATTGCTCCTCATCTCTGTCCTAACTGGTTTCCCCCTTATTTTTTAATTGCATCCTCTGGTTCTAGACTCCCCAACCAGGGGTGACATCTTCGTGGCATCTACCCTGTCTATCCTTTAAGTATTTTGTAGGTTTCAATGAGAGCACCTCTCATTCTTCAAAACTCTAGGGAATACAGGCCCACTTTCCCCAATCTCTCTTCATATCCTTCCTAAGATAAGGGGACCAAAACTGCACACAGTACTCCAAGTGCTGTCTAACCAAGGTTCTATACAATTAAAGCAAGAATTCACTACTCCTGTACTCAAATTCTCTTGCAATAAAGGCTAACATACTTTTAGCCTTCCTAATTGCTTGCTGCACCTGTATGTTAGCTTTCAGTGACTTATTGACAAGGACACCCAGGTCACCCTTGTATTCTATACCTCAGCTAATAAAGGAAAGGATTCCATTTACCTGCTGAACCACTTTATTGACCTATCCTGCTACTTTCAGTGATCTGTGGACATTCACTCCAACATCCCTCACTTTCTCTACGCAGTTCCGTGTTCTCCCATTAATTGTGTAACCCTTTGCCTTTTCTGACCTCCCAAATACACCACCTCACACTTGTCCAATTTGAATTCCATTTGCCACTTTTCTGCCCACCTGACCAGTCTATTGATATCTCCCTGCAGTATATAGCGATCCTCCTCGCTATCAACCACACGACCAATTTTTGTGTCATCTGCAAACTTCATTATGCCCTTTACACTTATGTCCAAATCATTAATATATACCACAAAAAGGAGGGGACCTAGTTCTGAGCCCGGCGGAACATCACTGGAAGCGGTCTTCCAGTTGCAAAAACACCCCGTAACCAATTCCTTTTGCTTCCTGCCACTGAGCTAATTTTGTATCCAGCTTGCTACATTCCCCTGGAGCCGATGCGTTTTTATTTTTTTTAACCAGTCTGCCATGTGGGACCTTGTCAAAAGCCTTGCTAAAATCCATGTAGACCACATCAATTGTGCTATCCTCACAATTCTTAAGTTACTTCTTCAAAAAATTCAATCAAGTTAGTCAGACACGAGCTTCCCTTAACAAATCCACGCTGACTATACTTGATTAATCTGTGCCTTTCTAAGTGATGGTTTATCCTGTCTCTCAGAATTGATTCTAATAATTCACCCACTATTGAGGTGAGGTTGGCTGGCCTTTAATTATTCGGTCTATCCCTCGTTTCCTTTTTCAGCAATGGTGCAATGTTAGGAATGTGAAGAGGATATAAGGAGGCTACAAAGGGATATAGGTAGGTTAAGTGAGTGGGCAAAGATCTGGCAAATGGAGTATAATGTGGGAAAATGTGACAGGGAGAATGAAAAAGAAGCATATTATTTAAATGGTGAGAGATTGCAGAGCTCTGAGATGCAGCAAGATCTGGGTGTCCTCATGCATGAATCGCAAAAGGTTAATATGCAGGTACAGCACGTAATTACGAAAACTAAAAGAATATTATCGTTTATCACGAGGGGAATTGAATACAAAAGTAGGGAAGTTGTGCTTCAGCTATACAGGGCATTGGTGAGACAACATCTGGAGTCCTGAGTACAGTATTGGTCTCCTTATTTAAGGAAGGATATAAATGCATTGGAAGCAGTTCAGAGAAGGCTTACTTGACTAATATCTGGAATGAGTGGGTTGTCTTATGAGGAAAGGTTGGACAGGCTTGGCTCGTATCTGCTGAAATTCAGAAGAGTGAGAGGCGACTTGATTGAAATATATAAGATTCTCAGGGGTGTTCACAGGGTGAATATGGAAAGAATGTTTCCTTTTGTGGGAGAATCTAGAACTAGGGGTCACTGTTTAAAAATAAGGGGTTGCCCATTTAAAACAGAGAAGAGGGACGTCTTTGGAATTCTCTTCCTCAAAAGGTAGTGGAAGCAAAGTCTTTGAATATTTTTAAGGCAGAGGTAGATAGGTTCTTGATAAGCAAGAGGGTGAAAGGTTATCAGGGATAGGCAGGAATGTGGAGTTGAGGTTACAATAAGATCAGCCATGATCTTATTGAATGGTGGAGCAGGCAGAGGGGCCGAGTGGCCTCCTCCTGCTCCTAATTTGTATTATTTGGAAGATTTCAGGAATTCTGCCATGCTGCTCCACTGCCTATGAATTATTACTGTAATATTTTGACAGATGTTCTAGAATTCTTCTGTACACAGTCTGCAGTGTATTTTTTTAAAATCTTAAACTTATATAATATTAATCAAATAACCATGGTACTCCAAAGCTTTTTTTTTTCCGAAGTGAAGCCTATAAAGTTCAAACAGTAACTCTGGATAACAATTGGGATTGTCTTTTATAAAATAAATTCTTTTTTTCTGCTTGACTGAACTACATATCCAGTTGGATAGTAAGAATTATATTAAAGTTTGCCAGAGAGTAGAATACTTGGATAAGGAGAATACTTGGATCAAGGTTTGTAGAGACTTGGTAAAAAATCTTAAAACGGCTGATTCATATTATTTGTACATCAGCCTATTTACTTACATTTTGGGCAGCAATTGAATCTAGATTAAGGGACTTCATTATTCCAAAGCCTGAGGTTGTGAGTATATAGAAAGAAATGAACAGTATGCACATGACTAAGAGTAATCAGTGTGCTGAGGAATGAAAACACATTGAGGTGCATTTTATACTTGGATCAGGAATATATGCTGAGATATTTGGCTCAGGAATTCCACATAATGGGAATTGATGGGAAGCCATTTGGTTCACTGGAATTCTAATGTGGTTGGATCACAATTTTGCTTGGATCAACAATGCATTTCTCAGGCATTAACTGCAGTGTGCTTCCATCCACCTTCAAATAATACCCACCTTTGCAGTATTTTAGTTTGTTTTCTTTAAGAAGGTGATTTTCCCTTATGTTAGCAAAAAAACCTACAAACAGCACAGTTTCTTTGAGAAAACGGCCAGGCTACTCTAACTTCAGAGACTACTTTTTCAAAGATTAGTTCCTGTTGTTTTTGTAGGTAAATTCAGTAGGCAATTTGCACACAGCTGGTTCCACAAAACATGAGAGATGAATGTAAAAGCAAAATACTGTGGATGCTGGAAATCTGAAATAAAAACAAGAAATGCTGGAAATACTCAGCAGATCTGGCAGCATCTGCGGAGAGAGAAGCAGAGTTAACGTTTCAGGTCAGTGACCCTTCTTCAGAACTAGCAGATATCAGAAATGTGAAAGATTTTAAGCAAGTAAAGTGGGGGTGGAGCAAGAGATAACAAAGGAGAAGGTGTAGATAGGACAACGTCACAGAGAATAACTGACCAGAAGGTCATGGAGCAAAGGCAAACAATATGTTAATGGTATGTTGAAAGATAAAGCATTAGTACAGATAGGGTGTTAATGGACTGAAAACTGAACAGCCATAAGCACAAACATGAAAAAAACAGTGGGTAGGCAAACTGAACAAACTAAGATAAAATAAAATAAAATAAACACAAAAAAAAGAAAAAAAGAAAAAATAACTAAAAATGAAAGTAAAATGGGGGGCCCATCATGCTCTGAAATGATTGAACTCAATGTTCAGTCCGGCAGGCTGTAGTGTGCATAATTGGTAAATGAGATGCTGTTCCTTCAGCTTGCATTGATGTTCACTGGAACACTGCAGCAATCCCAGGACAGAGATGTGAGCATGAGAGCGGGGGGAGTGTTGAAATGGCAAGCAACCGGAAGCTCGGGGTCATGCTTTCGGACTGAGCAGAGGTGCTCCGCAAAGCGGTCACCCAGTCTGCATTTGGTCTCCCCAATGTAGAGCAGACTACATTGTGAGCAACGAATACAGAATACTACATTGAAAGAAGTACAAGTAAATCGCTGTTTCACCTGAAAGGAGTGTTTGGGGCCTGGGATAGTGAGAAGAGAGGAGGTAAATGGGCAGGTATTACACCTCCTGCGATTGCAGGGGACGATGCTGTGGGAAGGGGACGAGGTGGTGGGGGTAATGGAGGAGTAGACCAGAGTGTCGCGGAGGTAATGATCCCTTCAGAATGCTGACAGGGGAAGGGAGGGGAAGATGCATTTGGTAGTGGCATCACGCTGGAGGTGGCGGAAATGGTGGAGGATGATCCTTTGGATATGAAGGCTGATGCGGTGGAAAGTGAAGACAAGGGGAACCCTGTCGTGGTTTTGGGAGGGAGGGGAAGGGGTGAGGGTAGAGGTGCGGGAAATATGCCGGACATGGTTGAGGTTAGAATATGTTAAACGGTACTTATCGCTGCAGATTATGCAGTCGGCGCCTCTCCATGGACATTTCCTGATTTTACTTTGAACAGGCGGCTGTCACATGCCGTCCCATTCACGATTAGAAAAGCCAGCACGTCATCAGAGGCAGAAGGTTTCACAACAGTAGGTAAGTTCTATTTTCAGGGGTCCCACTCTGCATATTGGAAGGGAGAAGGGAGGGGGGGGATACTCAGGGTCTCACTCTGCATTCTTAAAGGGAGGAGGGAGGGTGTCTGGGATTACTGGAGGACAGCCCTGCAGGCATGAAGGGAGGTACTGTGTACCCTCTCTCCACATAAACAATGTATGTTCTGCATTTGTTTGTGTTTTTAAAAGAGCAATGGCTTTCTAGTCACACTGTGTGTGGGGAGGGTGCCAGAAAGGGTAGGAGCATTAAGGTTATATGCATGGTGGGAACAATCGATGCAGTTGGTAAGGTCTTGACGTGGTCATGCTGTGCCACATTGAGTGTTGGCCAGATGGGCAATACCATGGCATGCCACATAGTTGATCCATGAAAGCACCTGATGTACCCATGAGCACCAATCCCTGCCCTGTTAGGACCCTTCGAATACATGAAGGGTTCAACTTTATTTATCACATGGAAATAGGTATGGCTAATCCTACATTGTGTGATCCTCTGCTCCTGAGGATCTGTATGCGCCAGATGCAAAACAACAGGCAGGTGCAATCCATGTACAGCCCCCAAGGGGAGCTCGCCATTATGACTGCCATGCATCTACAGGCTCCACATGACATGCCATCGGATATCAGAGCACCAGTGTCAGAGGTTATTGTGCATGTAGAGAGGGTGGTGACATATCTCTGTGCCCTGCTCAAAGATGACCTGCAGCCCATGGGCTTCGGTGGACATCTTATGTCTTTGGTCCTCATAGTGGCAGCGATTCTTAAGCTTGACACCAATGTAGCTTTTCAGGGGCCCACAGGAGACCTTTGTGGGGTCACACAGTCAGCAGTGCACTGCTGCATCAGGGAGGTCACCAAGGCCCTGCACGGGAGGGCCAGTGAATATGTCCGCTTTAGGGTGAACTCTCACAGCCAGGCCCAGAGGGCCATCAGTTTTGGCACCATTGCCTGAGGACCCGAGGTTGTCATGTTCATAGACTGCACTCATGTAGCCATCAGGCCCCCCGCCAGGCTACCACCTGCAGACGTCACCATTAAAGGAATCTTCTGTATCTCGGTGAAGCTGGTATGTGATCACTGCAAGTGCTTCATGCAAATCTGTGACAGCTTCTCAGGCAGCTGCCATGACCCCTGGGACCTGCGGCAGTCCTAGCTGCCACCGCTGTTCACTGAACTGGCTCAGATGGAGGGGTGGCTTTTTGGAGATAAGGGCTATCTTTTGCACACATAGCTCCCAAAACCGATGAGAGACTCCACCACTGCTGCAGAGGAGAGATACAACGCCAGCCACTGAGCTACAAGAGCCACCACTGAGCAGGAGATCGGCATGCTGAAAGAGCGCTTCCAATGCCTGGATGGATAGGGTGATGCCCTGTACTACAGGCTGAAAAGGCCAGCTCCTTTCTTTGCTGCTCTGCACAACTACACACCCAATAGGAGCCAGGCCTGGCATGATGAGGAGAGACGTCAACAGGATTCCTCCTCGGACTATGAGGACGCTGAGGACCTACAATATGAAAGACGCATGGGAGGGAAGATGGCACCCAGGCTCTGCATGCAGGGAGCTAAAGATGTATGGCAGTGGCTTATAAAAAGGACCTCCCACCTTGACCACACAGCCTGGAGGAGAGTGAGCAGGGAGGCATCGCTGAACTGTGAGGCCACCCTAGATTCCCCCTCTGCCATCCTCGGCTTTTGGTGTGGTGCTTTAAATGCAAAGGTGACTCCACCGTGTAACTGCTCTAACTTCTGGCTGCAAGGTTTGTCTTGCACATATTTGAAAACCAATGCAGGACTGGTGAGGAAAAATGTGCTGTTGTCATGGTTTTTCAGCTATTACACATCGACACATGTTCACAAACATTTTGCTTCTGCAGCAGCTGATCATATTTATTGGTGTAATATTTCTAATTGGCAATGTAACTAGAATATGAACGTATTTTCCTGTTTTTTTAACAAAGATTGTATAATTGCAGTTACATGTACTTTCACATAACAGTCAGCAGATAAATGAATACAGATTCCAAATGCATATTTGTCTAAGGCTTTTCACAGTTAGTGGATTAGATGCTCATAGTAGGTAATTATTCTTCAATTATGGTTTTATTTCTGTTGTGTATTTGCCTTTTATGGTATATTTAAGGCTCAAATCCTGGAATGTGCAAAATTAAGATTATTCATCCAGGTCCGGCACGCCTACAAGAAGGAATGTTCCACTTGAGTGGAACAAGAGGATCGCAACTTCACAGGACACTGGGACACAGCAGGGTAAGTATGTGGCAGCAAAGCAGAAAGTGCTGGGGTAACTCAGCAGGTCAGGAAGCATCTGTGAAGAGAGAAGCAGAGTTAACTTTCAGGTCTGTGAACTTGGTCACATTAACTCTGCTTCTCTCTCCACAGATGCTGCCTGACCTGTTGAGTTTCTCCAGCACTTTCTGCTTTACTGCCAGCTTGACAGCAGCCCCACTCTTCAGCAGCCAGTTAAGTATTTATTTTACAGTTGTTAGGAAGCAGGTGCTAGGGCGCTGTTCAAATGTCTCTCACAGCGGCGAATGGTCCCGCCTCTCCTCCCGCAGTGCGGTGCCCGAATAAAATTCAGTCCAGAGTTTCTAGCTGGTTTAAATGTTATTTCCAAGTGTTACTGTATATTAGTACATCATCGAGATACACTACACAATAGGGAACACTGACTGCCACCTGATTCATTAATATTGAAAAATGGCTGGGGCATTTTTTAGCCCGAATGGCATCACCCGACACTGATAAAGACCATTCGGTGCGACAAAAGCTGATATTTCTTTAGCTCGAGGAGTCAAAGGAACCTGCCAGAATCCCTCTAACAAGTTGATCTTTTTAGGAAACCTAGCACTGCCCACTCTGTCAATACAGTCTTCTAAGCGAGGAATTGGGTAGGAGTCTGCCTTCTTTACTGCATTGACTTTTCTATAGTCTATGCACAGGTCGAGTTAACCCGTCAGGTTTAGGCAGTAAGACTATTGGTGAACTCCAACTGCTTTGACTAGGTTCAATTAAGTTGTTTTCCAGCATATATTGGATTTCTGCTTTTACTTGGGTCTGTTTGTCTGGACTTAAGCGGTAAGGATGTTGTTTTAAAGGAACAAATTCCCCTATATCCACATCATGGCCTGAATTTTATTCAGGCGCCACGTTCCACAGCTGTGCCCTTTAAACACAGCAGTGTGCCCGCATTCAGCGGCGGCCACTGAGCCCCCGTGATATTACTCGCAGGGGCTCATTTAAATAGAGAGGGCGGAACGGCCGCCCCCAATGATGTAGAGGGTTTTAAGCCCTTACAACTAATTTTAATTTTTAAAGGGAAATCATTAGTGATTTTTATTCAATATAAAATTAAGTGATGGAGGCCCTTCCCCAAACCGTGTGGAGTTCTGAGGGCGTAAGAAGGCCAAACGGAGGCCATAAAATTGGTGTGGGACAGCAGGTGAATTAATTTGAATATCTTTAATATCAATTTACTTATGGAAATGAAAGGCCTGCTGCCAGGCGGCAGGGGGGTGGGTGGTGGCGGGTGCCGCACCAAGGTACCCCCACCGCCGGTATTATGCAGCGGGCCCTTCTCGACGTAACGGTCCTCTCCGCGCAGAATTTTACCGGCCCCCGCACTGCGGCCTGCAGCGTCGAGGGACCGGTAAATTTCAGCCCAATGTGTGGCTAAGGTTGTACATTCTGGCTTAGCCCTACAGACTCTTTTAAATGTTGTGAAAAGCCTGGTTAGGTCTCCACATTGTTGTGTATCTCTGTACAAAAGCATGTTGTTCAATTTTCCTAGCCATTCTATATTCGCTAACTGGATAGTTGGAGGTTCAATCTGAGAATTATCCAGGCCTCCTTCTGCCTCATCCTCGCTATCCTTTTTCTTCTCAACGGTCCCCATTATCTGACATACCTGTACTGGCTTATCCTCCTCCCTGCGATAATATTGCTTTTACAATCCATTTGGTGAATCTCTGGTGGCAAATAAAAGAAAGTCTAGTCCTTTATCTCAGTCATGCGGATATTTGTGACAGTATGCTCTAATCATTGTTTTGAGAGTTTGATGGTACCTCTCTAAAGCTCCCTGTGTCTGTAAGTGATATGCTGAATATTTCAATTGCTTGATACCCAAATTGCCCATTGCCTTAGACATGAAATTAGAATCTTGATCTGATTGAACTTTAAGTGGTAATCTATATCTCCTAAAGAATTGGGTTAACATTTCTACTACTATTTTAGCAGTAATTATCCTCAAAGGGATGGCCTCTGGCAATCGAGTAGCCATATCCATGATAGTAAGTATGAATTGATGTCCCTATTTTGTTTTTGGCAAGGGTCCTACACAGTCTACCAATACCCTGCTAAATGGTTCCTCAATCACTGGTATGGGAATTAGCGGTGTCAGTTTTATGGTAGGTTGCAGTTTTCCCACCATTTGGCATGTATGGCATGTCCTACAAAATTGCCTCATGTCCTTTGTAAGGCTAGGCCAGTAATAATGTGGACTTATACTTGATTTAGTCTTCTGAATCCCCCTATGTCTTGCAAAAGGAATGTCATGTGCTAACTTTAATAATTCCTGGCGATATTTAGGTGGTACCACTATCTGTCCAATAACTGCCTAGTCTTCATCTGCAGGTCTATGAGGCGGTCTCTATTTCCTCCTCAAAACCCTGTCTTCAATATAATAGCCTTCTGGAACTCCTTTCACCTCAGCTTCTGTCAGAGCCGACTGTGCCATTTTGAATAACTCTGGATCAGCTTACTGTGCTGCAATTATAGAAGATCTGTTAAACTTTTCATCTGGATTATCTAAATCCCCAAATAAGGTTTCAGATACACAGCTATTTGTGGTGCCAATTCTACCTCCAACAATGGATCCTGTTTAGCCATTGCCCGGGTTACTACACACACAGAAAATATTACTGGAACTTGTTCCTGTAATTGTTCCATCTCTTTAACTTCACTTGATTTCTCTGTAATTATAGGAGAAACTGATACTTTTGATCCAGCCAAACCATTTCCTAGGAATAGATCAATTCCCTCGACTGGCAAACTATGGACAACTCCTACAGTTACCATCCCAGGTATTAGGTCACATTCTAAGTGCACTTTATATAAAGGTACGGGTACATACTTCCCGCCAATTCCATTCACTAAAACTTTAGTGTTCAGGGCACTCTCTGGTGGAAACGTTGTACCTTTTCCCAGCAAAAGTGTTTGGATCGTTCCTGTGTCCCTGAGTATATTGATAGATTTTCCTGCCTCACTTAAAGGATATGGAGTTACTTTTCCCTTTGACAAGAATTCATTATAACTTTTGGGGATCTTATTTTTAACCTCTACACACACTTTAGTTTTTATGTCTGGTTTTACAACTGCTGTTAAAGCTACAGCCTGGTCTGCTGTACTCTCAGTCAGAGCTCTTTTCTCTGCATTAGCTTTGTGTCCTATGGGTTTACCTCGCAACTTCCAACATTCTGAACGAAGATGACCTATTTTGTGTCAATGATAACACTTCGGCTTGCGGACCTCACTTCTACCCTCAGCACCTTCCTTTCTGGCCTGAGGAAGTGATCCTGGGGCATTCCCAGCTGTTCATTCTTGTCCCCAGATACGTGCCTTCCTTTCACTCTCCCACTTTCAGGTTTATGGGGGTGACGGACAAAAGGTTTTGGCATATTCACACGCCCAAAGTAATCAGCAATTTCTGCTGCTTGCCTAGCTTTAAAAACTTTCAGGTTATCTACATGAGTTCTCACGACTGAAGGGATTGAATTTTTAAATTCTTCCAAAAGAATAGAATTCTCTAAGGTTCTCATACGTGGTTTCCACCGTTAATGCCCATATGCAATGGTCAAAATTAATTTGCTTTACTCTCTCAAATTCTACATATGTCTGCCCAGCCAATCTCCGTAAGGTCCGGATGTTCTGACGATAAGCTTTAGGGACTAACTCACATACAGTGAGAATAGCCTTTTTTGCCATCTCATAATCTGCAGAAGCCTCTTCAGGAAGAACGGCATAAACTTCATGAGTTCTGCCCATCAACCTGCTTTGCATAAGCAGTGTCCATCTTTCCTTTGGGCATTTCATTTGTTTTGGCTACTTTTTCAAAAGATATGAAAAATGCCTCTATGTCCCTTTCCTCAAATATAGGGAGAGCTTGTATGAATTAAAATAGCTTTTTGCCGGGCCTGGGCTGAATTTAGATTCTTCCAGACCAGAATTTTCCCTGGGGTCATGACTACCCCTTTGTCTTAGTTCCAATTCTTTTAACCTAAATTCCCTCTCTTCTCTTTCACTTTCTCTCTGAAGTTCAAGTTTTCTTAATTCCTTTTCAGCCTCAGGTTTTGCCATTTCTATTGCTTTTTCTTTTTCCTGTTGAAGCTCGAGTTGCCTCAACTGTAACTGAATTTTAGCCAATTCTAGTGCATCACCCTCTGACTTACTGACTGGAATTTTATGCTGGGCGAACGGGAGCCGGACTCCGACGTAAAAGTCGGTGCTGATCCCGCTCCCTCCCAGCCTGGGGATCCGTCCCGTATTTTACACATCCCCAGGCTTTAACTGGCCCGAGGCGGGACTTCCACCCATTTGAGGGAGGAGGTCCCGCCTCAGTGAGCTGCCGGCCAATCAGCAGGGAACGGTGGCCACTGCTGAGACTGCAGCCCAGCCGACCGAGGAGGACGCAATGGAACTGGGACAGAAGGTAAGTTCGGGCAGCCTCACCAGGGGAATCGGTCGTGCCCTGGAGAGGCTAGGGTGGCCGTTTGAGGGGAGGGGACTGGTTCCTGGTTCCTGGGGTTGGGGTGGGAGGTGGGGGCGGCCTGTGCGCAATTGCCAGGGGTGGGAAAGGTTGGCAGCTGTAGCTGGGCAACCTTTCATGTCCCCGGCACACCCGCTTGCCACGGGTAAAATACCCGTGGAGGCGGGCAAGTGCCCTTAAGTGGCCGTTAAGTGGCCACCTAAGGGTCTTGATTGGCATTGGGCGAGCGGGCTGTCTCTCAACCCCCCCGCCCCCCACCGGACCAAGGTAAAGTTGGTCGGAGATGGAATCAGGGCGTTGATGCCACCCGAAGCCTGCCGCTCAATTTTACGCTGCCCCCATGCCAACATTCGACCCACTGGGGCGGCGTAAAATTCCGGCCACTATCTTCTTCTTCGTCGCTGTCCAATATTAGAGGTTGGGCTATAACATCAATTATCTCTGCTTTTTAGCACCTGATTTCAATTCTAACCCCAATTGCGCTGCCAATTCTTTTAATTTAACCTTAGTTAAAGTTGTCAAGTCACTGAGGGACACATTCTCCTTTCCCAGAAAAACTACTGCTAATACCATTCCGATGGTACAGCCTTGACCCTATTATACAAGAAACCTGGTTCCTTTTATTTTTTCTCTTTCAAATTATTTCTTTCTTCTTCTTCTTTGGCCTCCTTGTCTCGAGAGACAATGGGTAAGCGCCTGAAGGTGGTCAATGGTTTGTGAAACAGCGCCTGGAGCGGCTATAAAGGTCAATTCTGGAGTGACAGACTCTTCCACAGGTGCTGCAGATAAAATTGGATGTCGGGGCTGTTACACAGTTGGATCTCCCCTTGCGCTTCTGTCTTTTTTCCTGCCAACTGCTAAGTCACTTTGACTCGCCACACTTTAGCCCCGCCTTTATGGCTGCCCACCAACTCTGGCGATCACTGACAACTGACTCCCACGACTTGTGATCAATGTCACAGGACTCGATGTCGCGTTTGCAGACGTCTTTAAAGTGGAGACATGGATGGCCAGTGGGTCTGATACCAGTGACGAGCTCGCTGTACAATGTGTCCTTGGGGATCCTGCCATCTTCCATGCAGCTCACATGGCCAAGCCATTTCAAGTGCCGCTGGCTCAGTAGGGTGTATATGTTGGCCGCCTCAAAGACTTCTGTGTTGGAGATACGGTCCTGCCACCTGATGCCAAGGATTCTCCGGAGGCAGTGAAGATGGAATGAATTGAGACGTCGCTCTTGGCTGACATACGTTGTCCAGGCCTCGCTGCCATAGAGCAAGGTACTGAGGACACAGGCTTGATACACTCGGACTTTTGTGTTCCGTGTCAGTGCGCCATTTTCCCACACTCTCTTGGCCAGTCTGGACATAGCAGTGGAAGCCTTTCCCATGCGCTTGTTGATTTCTGCATCGAGAGACAGGTTACTGGCGATAGTTGAGCCTAGGTAGGTGAACTCTTGAACCACTTCCAGAGCGTGGTCGCCAATATTAATGAATGGAGCATTTCTGACTTCCTGTCCCATGATGTTCATTTTCTTGAGGCTGATGGTTAGGCCAAATTCGTTGCAGGCAGCCGCAATCCTGTCGATGAGTCTCTGCAAACACTCTTCAGTGTGAGATGCTAATGCAGCATCGTCAGCAAAGAGGAGTTCCCTGATGAGGATTTTCTGTACTTTGGTCTTCGCTCTTAGACGGCAAGGTTGAACAACCTGCCACCTGATCTTGTGTGGAGGAAAATTCCTTCTTCTGAAGACTTTAATGCATGTGAGAGCAGCAGGAAGAAGACGATCCCAAACAGTGTAGGTGAGAGAACACAGCTCTGTTTCACACCACTCGGGATAGGAAAGGGGTCTGATGAGGCGCCACTATGCTGAACTGTGCCTTTCATATTGTCTTGGAATGAGGTGATGATACTTAGCAGCTTTGGTGAACATCCGATCTTTTCTAGTAGTCTGAAGAGACCACGTCTACTGACGAGGAAAAAGGCTTTGGTGAGATCAATGAAAGCAACGTAGAGGGGCATCTGTTGTTCGCGGCATTTCTCCTGTAGCTGCGAAGGGAGAACAGCATGTCAATGGTGGATGTCTCTGCTCGAAAGCTGCACTGTGCCTCAGGGTAGACACGCTCGGCCAGCTTCTGGAGCCTGTTTAAAGCGACTCGAGTGAAGACTTTCCCCACTATGCTGAGCAGGGAGATTCCACGGTAGTTGTTGCAGTCACCGCAGTCAGCCTTGTTCTTATAGAGGGTGATGATATTGGCATCGCGCATGTCCTGTGGTACTGCTCCCTCATCCCAGCACAGGCAAAGCAGTTCACAGAGTGCTGAAAGTATAGCAGGCTTGGCACGCTTGATTATTTCAGGGGTAATGCCGTCCTTCCCAGGGGCTTTTCCACTAACTAGAGAATCAATGGCATCACTGAGTTCCGATTTTGTTGGCTGTTCGTCCAGCTCATCCATGACAGGCAGAGACTGGGCTGCATTGAGGGCGGTCTCAGTGACAACATTTTCCCAGGAGTACAGTTCTCGGTAGTGCTCAACCCAGCGGTCCATTTGCTTGTGTTGGTCAGTGATTGTGTCCCCTGATTTAGATTTGAGGGGGGCGATCTTCTTGATGGTTGGCCCAAAAGCTCTCTTAATGCCATCATACATTCCTCTGATGTTTCTGGTGTCGGAGGCCAGCTGAATATGACTGCATAGGTGTTGCCAGTAGTCATTTGCACAGCACCTGGCTGTTCTTTGTGCAGCGCTTCTGGCTGCTTTAAGTGCTACAGATGTTAACTCGCTGGGGGCTTTCTTGTAGTTCAACAGTGCAATGCGCTTAGCGGCTATGACAGGTTCCAGCTCTTCAAAGTGAGATTGAAACCAGTCTGCATTCTGCTTCACACGTTTGCCATAGGTGGTCATTGCTGAGTCATAGATGGCGTCTCTGATGTGGGCCCACTTGGTCTCTGTATCCCATGTAGGAGTGTTTTGAAGGGATTTTTCAAGTGAATTTAGAAACTTATGTAACAGCTGTGGATAGGAAATTCTGCTCGTGTTGATGCGTGGGCAGCCCTTCTGCTTAGAGTGATGCAGCTTCTTTGGTTTGAGTCTAACCTTGCTGCACACCAGGGAGTGGTCGGTGTCACAGTCCGCACTGTGGAAGCTGCGTGTGATTTGAATGCTGTTTAAAGAGGCTCGCCTTGTGACGATGAGGTCCAGCTGGTGCCATTGACGTGATCTTGGGTGCCTCCAAGAAACCTGGTGACAGAGTTTAGTATGAAAGAACGAGTTGGTGATGCAGAGGTTGTGATAGGTACACAAATCCAACAGTCTCTGTCCATTCTCATTCATCCTTCCAATGCCATAGCACCCAAGGCAGGAGGGCCATGAGTCATGGTCGGCCCCAACTCTGGCATTAAAGTCCCCCAGCAGGAACAGTTGTTTGGTATTGGGGATGCTACTAATGATATTATGGAGTTCCTCGTAGAACTGGTCTTTAGCTTCAGGTGGGGAGCAGAGTGTTGGAGCATCGCTGCTGAGTAGGTGTACTGGACCAGAGGCGGTGAGCAGTCGGATGGACAGTATGCGTTCCGAGCCATTTGTTACTCCCCTTATAATTCACGTAATTAGCGTTGGATTTGGATCCCGAACAATCGAGCCCCTAATTAATATGATCCCGAATGACAGCCCCAATTAATATGTTATGACCAAGGCAGGTGTATTGCACTGTCAATTCAGTCCCATTACTCCACAGAACACAGCATATTATCAAAGTTTCCCACCTACTGGAAATTAGCCAAATTAAACACTTTATTAACCCCTGGAATAAAATGCACCAAACCTGGCATCTTTAAACAACAAATTAACTATTTATTAATAAACTAAATATTAAACAATACTGAGATAAATCTATGTCTGAAAGACTTTATAACTTCTTATTTCACCGAACCCTCATGCACACACACCTACATTCAAAAAACAATGGTTAATCAGTTTTAAAATGGTTTTTTAAATTAGAGCTGTTTCTTAAGAATAATAAAATAACTGGGTTGTAAGTCTTGGTGTGTTACATTCCTGGATCAGTGAGGTCTCCCAGAGTCAACTAGTCAGATGCCAATCGAAGTCCCCTGGTAAGTTGATGAACAGTCTGTAATGGATGGGCACTTTGGCTGCAGCAGGCATTACACAGATCTTTCAACAAGGAGTATAGCAACAGGTCTATTTGGATTTTAAATTCGCAGTTTAACAGTAGAAACTTTATTGAGAATTCCAGAACTCCCAGAAAAGCCAAAGGTAACAGAAATTCACTCCTGAGGCAGTGACTTCTTAGAGGGTAAAATGTAATTTGCTACCTCCAACAATGCAAAGATTCCTTTTCAGGGGTATTTTCCTCTTTCGGGGAAACACAGACCAATGTAGATTTTCTGCTGAGTAAGACAAATTCTTCCTTCAGGGGACAGCACACTTCACTGGTCTGCCAGATCAAACTGGTTCCAGCCAGTCTGACACACAGGCAAACTGATACAATATGGAATGTGACCTCTCACTCTTGCTGTTGCCTAAGAAACAGGCTTGCAGCTCACACACACTATTCCCAGAGAGACAAACAGCTCTCAGGCTTAAAGGCACACAGACCCCTTTAGTCTTTAAACAACAAAAGAAATTCCTCCATGACAACAGCCTTGCTCCAAATATAACTAAAGAGTTTTGAGTGACTATCCTTGACATCAAGGCAGCACTTGACCAAGTGTGGCAACACGGAGCCCTAGTAAAATTGAGGTCAATAGGAATCAGAGGGGAAAACTCTCCACTGGATGGTGTCATACCTATCATAAAGGAAGATGGTTGTGGTTATTGGATGCCAATCATTTCAGCCCCAGGATGTTGCTGCAGGTGTTCCTCAGGGAAATGTCCTCGGCCCAAACATTTTCAGCTGCTTCATCAATGACCTTCCTTCCATCAAAAGATCAGAAGTGGGGATATTTGCTGATGATTGCACAGTGTTCAGTACCATTCACGAAGCCTCAGATACTGAAGCAGTCTGTGCCCGCATGCAACAAGATCTGGACAACATTCAGTCCTGGGCTGATAAGTGGCAAGTTACATGCAAGACAGACAAATGCCAGGCAATGACCATCTCCAACAAGAGAGAATCTAAACATCTCCTCATGATGTTCAAGGGCATTGCCATTGCTGAATCTGTCACCATCAACATCTTGGGGGCTACCATTGACAAGAAACTGAACTGGACCAGCCATGTAAGTGCTGTGGCTACAAGAGCAGCCAGAGGCTAGGAATCCTGTGGTGAGTAACTCACCTCCTGACTTCTCAAAGTCAGTCCACAGTCCACAGGACAGGTTTACAGTTTTTTTAATATAGTAGGTATTTTTATTTTAGGGAATCAAGGTCCCTAGTATAAATAATCAAATTTTGGGTAATTTAAGGGGATAAATTAAGGGTAGGTCATGGCAGGACAGCTCAGCAATGTGGAGTGCTCCTCCTGTGCAATGTGAGAAGTCAGGGACACTTCCAGTGTCCAGTGCGAACACGTGTGCAGAAAGTGTCTCCAGCCGCAGCTACTCAAAATCCACGTTTCTGATCTGGAGCGGCGGCTGGAGACACTGTGGAGCATCCGCGAGGCTGAGATCATCGTGGATAGCACGTACAGAGAGGTGGTCACACCGCAGGTAAAGACTGCTCAGGCAGAAAGGGAATGGGTGACCGCCAGGCAGAGTAGAAGAACCAGGCAGGTAGTGCAGGAGTACCCTGGGTCCATCTCCCTATCTAACAGATTTTCCACTTTGAATACTGTTGGGGGGGAGATAGCTTCTCAGGGGAATGCAGCAACAGCCAAGTCTTGACACCACGGGTGGCTCAGCTGCACAGGAGGGGAGGAAAAGGGGTAGAAGAGCTACAGTAATAGGGGATTCTATCGTCTGGGGTACAGATAGTCATTTCTGTGGCCACAAATATGACTCCAGGATGGTATTTTGCCTCCCTGGTGCTAGGATCTAGGATGTCACGGAGCGGCTGCAGGACATTCTGAAGGGGGAGAGTGAACAGTCAGAGGTCGTGGTACACATTGGTACCAACGACATAGGTAGAAAGAGGAATGAGGTCCTGCAACAAGAATTTAGGAAGCAAGGTAGCAGATTAAAAAGCAGGACCTTAAAGGTTGTAATCTCTGGATTACATCCGGTGCAACGTACGAGTGAGTATAGGAATAGGAAGATAGAGCAGATGAATGCGTGGCTGAGAAGATGGTGCAAGAGGGAGGGCTTTAGTTTCCTGGATCACTGGGTCTGTTTCTGGCAAAGGTGGGACCTGTACAAGTTGGACGGGTTGCACCTGAACCGGAATGGGACCAATATCCTTGCTGGGAGGTTTGCTAATGCTGTTTGGGGAGAGGGTTAAACTAATTTGGGGATGGGATGCAGATTGGAGGTACAGTAGGGGGTGATGCACAGTCAAATATAGAAGAGAAAATGAGTCAGTCTGGAAGGCAGAGCAAATATAGACCTATTAAGGCACAAGTGAAAAATGCAAGGCTGGATTGCATCTATTTTAATTCAAGGAGTCTTACTAGTAAGGCAGATGAATTGAGGGCGATGAATCGCACATGGGATTATGATATTATTGCTATCACAGAGACATGGTTGAGGGAGGTACAGGACTGGTAGCTCAATATTCCAGGGTATAGAATCTACAGGCATGACAGGGGAGGGGGTAAAAGAGGAGGTGGCATTGCACTGTTGATCAAGGAGTCAAATACTGCAGTAAGGAGGGATGATATCTTAGAAGGTTCCTCAAATGAGGCCATATGGGTAGAACTTAAAAACAAAAAGGGGGCAATCACTTGGCTGGGAGTGTACTACAGGCCATCAAACAGTCAGGGAGAGATAGAGGAGCAGATATGTAGGCAAATCTCAGAGAGGTGTACAAATAATAGGGTAATAATAGTAGGGGATTTCAACTTCCCCAATATCAACTGGGATAGTCTGAGGGCAAAAGGCTTAAAGGGGGCGGAATTCTTAAAATGCATACAGGAGAGCTTTTTGAGCCAGTACATAGAAAGTCCTACATGAGGTGGGGTAGTACTGGACCTAATCCGAGGGAATGAAGCAGGACAAGCGGTAAAAGTGTCAGTGGGAAGCATTTCGGGGATAGTGACCATAACTCTGTAAGATTTAAAGTAGTTATGGAAAAAGACAATGATGGACCAGAAAAAAAGGTACTGAATTGGGAGAAGGCCGATTTCAATCTGATAAAACAGGATCTGGCCAAAGTGGACTGGGAGCAGCTCCTTGTAGGAAAGTCTACATCATACCAGTGGGAGTCATTCAAAGAGGAAATAGTTAGAGTTCAGAGTGGGGTACTTAAAAAAGTAATTAAGAAAACAAAGAGGAAACATGAAAAAACACTGGTGGGCAAGATAAAGGAAAATCCTAAGGTATTTTGTAAGTATAACCAGGGAAGTGCAGGGCACATGAGGGACCAAAGTGGCAATCTGTGTGTGGAGCCAGAGGACATATTTGAGGTTTTAAATGATTACTTTTCATCTGTGTTCACTATGGAGAAGGACGATGTAGGTGTAGAGATCAGGGAGGAGGATTGTGATATACTTGAACATATTAGCATTGAAAGGGAGGAAGTATTAGCTGTTTTAGCGGGCTTAAAAGTGGATAAATCCCCAGACCCAGATGAGATATATCCCAGGCTGTTATGCGAGGCAAGGGAGGAGATAGCAGGGGCTGTGACACAAATTTTCTCTGGCCACAGAACAGGTACCAGAGGATTGGAGGACTGTGAATGTGGTACCATTATTAAAGGAGGGTAGCAGGGATAAACCAGGTAATTCAGGCCGGTGAGTCGAACATCAGTGGTTGGGAAACTGTTGGAGAAAATTCTGAGGGACAGGATTAATTTCCACTTGGAGAGGCAGGGATTAATCAGGGATAGTCAGCACGGCTTTGTCAGGGGGAGATCATGTCTGACTAACTTTATTGAATTTTTCGAGGCAGTGACTAGATGTGTAGATGAGGATAAAGCAGTTGATGTAGTATACATGGACTTCAGTAAGGCTTTTGATAAGGTCCCGGATGGGAGATTGGTTAAGAAGGTAAGAGCCCATGGGATCCAGGGCAATTTGGCAAAATGGATCCAAAATTGGCTTAGTGGTAGGAGGCAGAGGGTAATGGGCGAGGGTTGTTTTTGCGAGTGGAAGCCTGTGACCAGTGGTGTACTAAAGGGATCGGTGCTGGGACGCTTGCTGTTTGTAGTGTGCATTAATGATTTAGCCGTGAATATAGGAGGTACGATCAGTAAGTTCGCAGATGAAACAAAAATTGGTGGTGTCGTAAATAGTGAGGAGGAAAGCCTTAGATTACAGGATGATATAGATGGGCTGGTAAGATGGGCAGAGCAGTGGCAAATGGAATGTAATCCTGAGAAGTGTAAGGTGCATTTGGGAGGACTAACAAGGCAAGGGAATATACAATGGATAGTAGGATCCTAGGAAGTGCAGAGGGTCAGAGGGACCTTGATGTGTTTGTCCACAGATCACTGAAGGCAGGAGCACAGGTAGATAAGGTGGTTAAGAAGGCGTATGGGATACTTGCCTTTATTAGTCAAGGCAAAGAATATAAGAGCAGGAAAGTTATGATGGAGCTGTATAAAACGCTAGTTAGGACACAGCTGGAGTACTGTGTACAGTTCTGGGCACCACACTATAGGAAGGATACTGGAGAGGGTGCAGAGGAGATTCACCAGGATGCTGCCTGGGCTGGAGCATTTCAGCTATGAAGAGAGACTGAAAAGGCTAGGGTTGTTTTCGTTAGAGCAGAGAAGGCTGAGGGGAGACATGATTGAGGTGTACAAAATTATGAGGGGCATTGATAGGTTAGATAGTAAGAAACTTTTTCCCTTAGCGGAGGGGTCAATAACCAGGGGGCATAGATTTAAGGTAAGGGGCAGGAAGTTTAGAGGGGATTTGAGGAAAAATGTTTTCACCCAGAGGGTGGGTGGAATCTGGAATGCACTGCCAGAAGAGGTGGTGGAGGCAAGAATGCTCACAACATTTAAGAAGTATTGAGATGAGCACTTGAAAAGCCACAGCATACAAGGCTACGGGCCAAGTGCTAGAAAATGGGATTCGAATATTTAGGTGCTTGATGGCCGGCACAGACACGATGGACCGAAGGGCCTGTTTCTGTGCTGTATAACTCTATAACTCCACCATCTACAAGTGTTACAACCAGGTGAGGAAGGGATCTAGGGCTCCCATCTCAGCCTTTTCCTGGTTTGGCCGTAACAGGGTTTAACATTTAAACCACAGTGTTTGTAGCTTCCCTTCAGTGAGTCCTTGCTACTGCTCTCTAATTATAATTGTAAAGAAATCAACCAGACAGGTTTTCCCGGATTTAAACAAGAAAGGTGTACATTTATTTACCTTAAAACTCTAACTCAGTTAATACTATTGAAAATACGCAATGTGACCACACCAGCATGCATACACGATAAACACATGTGCAAATAGAAACAGAGGAGGAGAAAGAATTAAAGGGGAAAGGTTTGACGTAATAGATGGAGCTCAGTTACTGGTTTTGGGTTGAATGTAAAGTCTTTGATTGAAGTTAAGACTTGCAGTTCTCGTTGGGGCCTTGTGCACACTTTCAAACTTGTTTCGCTGGTCTTCTGTCTTGAGGCTTAAGTTACTTCTCTGGGTACCTGGAACTTTGCGTGAGAGAGAGAGAGACAGAGAGAATGAGACCTTCCCCCTTGAAGTTCAATTGCAGTTTCTTCCAAAAACTATTCTGTGAGCGCAATTCAATTAACTCCAGGTTGACCAGCAGATTAGTCATGTGACTAGCTCTTTGTTTGAGACAGCCTTGCCTGCGAGATTTGTGGATTCCTCACAGCTTACCAGACACTGTCAGTGGTGGTGGGGGTAGAGGGTGATGATGGTGGAATGCTGGCTCTTACACATTTAATGACGCTCAATGTCGCTTGATCATCGCTATTCACAAAACCCATCTGGCTAATTGAATCCGGCAATACTCCCATTGTCTCTCCATGCAACTGTCTTTTCGAATGCAGATGTGCAGCCATGTTTTCAGCCACTGTTCCTTGGTCTTTTTAAAAACAAGTTTTGTTCAATGTCCAGTAAGTGTTCAAATAATGTTCCATGTGACAAAATTAATATATTTCCCTCTGTCAGGTGTAGGTACGGTGACACAAGACTCAAGTCAGAAGTGTGATGGAATACTCTCCACTTGCCTGGATGAGTGCAGCTCCAACAACACTCAAGATGCTTGGCACAATTCAGGACAAAGTAGCCCATTTGATTGGCACTTTAAACATTCACTCCCTCCACCACTGGCACAGAGTGGCAGCAGTTTGTACCATATACAAGATGCACTGCAGCAACTTGCCAAGGCTCCTTCGACAGCGCCTTCTAAACTCACGACCTCTACCACCTAGAAGGTCAAGGACAGCAGTCACATGGGAACACCACCACCTGCAATCTCCCTTCCAAGCCACACACCATCCTGACTTGGAACTATATCGCCTTTCCTTCACTGTCACTGTGCCAAAAACGTGGAGCTCCCTACTTAATAGGGTCTACCTACACCTCATGGACTGCAGCAGTTGAAGAAGGTGGCTCACCATCACCTTCTCAAGGGCAACTAGGGATGGGTAACAAATGCTGGCCTTGTCAGCAATGCTCATATCCCATGAATGAATAAAAAATAGCATCAGCAGGACACTCAGTATCACAAGTGGCCAGTGCTACTTAAATGCAGCCTGCACCTCTTCAAGGTGAAGTGCACTGTAGCTGCAACAAGTGGTGGGAGTATTTACAAAAGTCAATCTGGACTGTGATACTTTGAGCAATGGCTGACCATATAGGAGAGCAGGCCCAAGCTTTTCAGACCATGCACTGGAAACTTTGATGGAAGAGGGAGAAAGAAGGAAATATATTCTGTACCCTCAGTAGGGCAGCAGGCCCTCCAGACATTTTCTCAGGACGGTGTGGGAACAAGTAGCAGTGGAAGTCAATGCCAGGAGTGCATCTCCAAAAACACTGCTGCAGTGTCAAAGTGAGTGACTTCATCTTCAAATGGCATTTCCTACCAAATGCACCACTGGCATCATCCACTGCTCAATTCACCACACCTCCACCCCCATCATCTACCTACCAATAATCACTATTAGTCAACCGGTCAATTCATATGCTTTACCTCACCTGAACACTGCCTCACACCCAAAACTCACAGCTCACACACATTGTTAGCTATTCAAGCATGACAGTCACATCACTCAAACATTTTGCAGGACATTCACTGACACATTTCCCTCTTTCTTGCAGGAGAAGGTGACACATAGCAGCAAACAGCAGGAAAGAACTGGAGAAGGATCAACATTCCTGCATGTTTTAACCTCCAAGGAGGAGACAGTGCTGTCCGTGATGGGAAGAGCCATCACCAAGGCTGTGGCTCGCAGGAGCATGAGGATAGGCAAGGGTACACAGAAGAGGCATTGAGGAATGCATAATGGTAATTAATTTATTTTTCTTTGAATTACATCATGATTAAATTTATAATACTGAATAAGAACATGCATTTGCTGTATTTTTATTTTTTGTGTTGTCAGAAGGAGGACAAAGTGATGGTTAATGATAGAGAAAAGATAAGGAGTATGGCACTGTTGGTGAATTGGGAGGTGTGGTTGAGGTTACTCTTATCACTCATGAATTATTTGATAACATACAGCCCGGGCAGGAAGGAGCTGTCTATGTTGTAACCTCCCTTCCTGTTTCTCCGCTTCCTGTGTACTTCTTCCTCCTCCTTGTGCTCCTGCTCTTCAGCTGTTTGTTTAATTGGTGATGGCAAGGGTTGTTCCCTCATAATGACCAGGTTGTGCAGCAACTACAAATCTTGTCACCCACTGAGCTGAGTACTGCAGAGCTCCTCCAGGCAGCAGAAGCATTGTGCTTGAGAGCGCAGGTGGAGTGCTCTATATTGTTCCTTGAGGCAGCCTGGCTCTCATTGTGGGTCTGCTGTGTATATGTGCATAGGTTCAGACTGCAGTCATGAGACACATTATAAATCGATAACCCTTGTCACCCAATATCCAGGATTTGACTTGTCATGTTGGTCAAATACAGGCCACACAGAGGACTGCTGCAGAATGAAGGAATTGTGACTACTGAGAGGATAATGGATGCTAATCTGCATGATGTACTGCCTGTGGTCGCACATCAGCTTCACTTTGAGGGGATGGAATCCCTTTTGGTTCATGAAAATGGCCAAGTTCACACGAGACACATGCAAGGCAATAAGCATGCAGGAAGTGGCACCCGACACCATGGGGAAACCCACAATTCATGCAAATCCTCAGGCTCACGCTGCCTGTTTGTCTCTGACAAGAGGAAGTGAGATGAAATGGCCTTCTGTGTATAGAGAGCCTCAGTGGCCTCCCTTATGCAGAAAACTGTGAGATTTGTTTATATCTCCAGTAGCAGCCTAAAAGGGGTCCATTGCATAAAAATTAAGAGACATGGCACCTTGACAGCCACAGGCAATGCTATCTTTGCCCTACTTTGAGGTTGCAGTTGTGGTTGTAGCAGTTAGTAGATTTCAGTCACAACCTCTTTTATGAACCAAAGGCATCTCAAGCATTGGTCATCGCTGAAATTGAAGCAAAAGAATTGTGCCAAATGACTCTCAATGATTATGGCCTCCTGCTGAGAGCCCTTCCCCCCCTCCTCCTCCCTCCTTTTGTAGCAGCTTGTCCTGCTTTTCATAGAGACTCTTCATTCTCTCAGTCATGCTCAATTCCCAGAAGAAGCCCTACCAAGTCCCTTGTGTTTGGAAGCAACTTGCTTCATTGTAAGCTTTTAAATTAATAAGAAAGTACTTCAGCAGCAACCAGAGCACTCCCTATAGACTATTCAAATTTTAGACAAGTATAGGACAGCTCCAAAAATGTGTATAATTGCACCAGCAGCCAGAGGAAACAATCCAGCGACTATCCTTTAAGTAGTTCATGACCCTTCAATTGGCGCTGATGGGGGAGTCCTTCATTTTGTTTAACCTTGTGTTCAGCTGTGCGAAGTTAAAACAGGGTGTAGGCCGGAGTGTGGAGTTCGAATATGGCAGCACTGGCAACAAGTCAATGTTGCACTCTGACTGACATCATAATCTGCCTGCTTTGCATGTTGCTGGTGGCCGTTAGGTGCACATGCGCACAGCTCCCTTTACCAACATGATCTCTGCACACTTCCTGTCGGACGTGTGTACGTATCTGACATCCCATTTTTAAGTGTTAGGAGGCCATGTAGCACCTACAAACTACAGAGCCCAATTTCTCCCCCATTGACTCCAACAATGCAGCATTCTCTCAGCACTGCATTAAAATGTCAGCCTAGATTTGTGCCAAAGTCCTGATTTAGAGTGGGACCCCTCCCAGAAAGCTGCCTCACACTGATTCAAGTTCATACAGGTTGCAGTATATCTCAAGTCTAGTACAAATTCGTATTTCGAAAGTTCCTAAGCAGTCTACTGACCCAAGAAACTAAATTTTTAATGATTATTTTTAATGTTTAAACAAAGCAGATGGCTCTCTTTTAACATTCAGATTAGCTGCTAGAGGAGTCTACATGCATCCACAAAGCGTCATTGTCACTGCGTTACAGTGTTGGCCAGACTGTGTTCAGTCTGCAATATAACAAAGTCTGCCAACTGCATAAAGTAATCAGTTGATACAAGTTTTAGATCAGTCGAACCAGAAGAACTATGATTCTGATGAAGTCTGCCAAAGTACTGAGAAAAATTCCCTCTTGACCATGATAAAACTAAAACAGTTCCTCCTTTAGAATAAACTTCAATAGATATTGATATTTAAACTCAATGTATATATTTTTGTTGGTGCAATACCATTCCTTAACTTCTACTTATTATACATTCATGTTTACTTGCTGTGGGAGACAGAAGAATAAATAAAGCTATTCTATTTGATGATGATTATGTTTTCTGAGAGTGATTAGGAATAACAAAACAGCCATTAACAACTCAATGTGGTACCAAGCATAAGAAGTCAGTTCTGACGAAAGCTCATTGACCTGAAACTTTAACTCTGTTTCTCTCTCCACAAATGCTGCCTGACCTGCTGAGTATTTCCAGCATTTGCTTTGTACATTTAAATTATCTTAATGTGGGTTAAGCAACATTATAAGACACTAGAAATAAAGGAAAGCCACAATAATAATGAAGGCATCTTAACCCTCTGAATAATCTGTTTGAATTGAAGCCTTTCGGCAATCACTTACGAGCTTAATCTGTCAGACAGACAAATATCACCAATTCTTTATGCCTGATAGCATAGCTATTATGAACGCTTCAATATCAGGAGTAGAATAAATAAATAGATTATCTTTGAAAAGTGTGTTGAGAATAAGAAAACTTAAGTCTGAATCTTAAATTTAATACGATTCTAATGGCAGGATTTTTTAGCTCCTAGGAGGGCAATTCACTCTGCCAGCTGGCAAGACAGTTTGCAGGCACCATCACACCCCGGGCCCTATTTCTGGAGGCGGGATGGGCGTCGATAAGGCTACCTGCCTGCAAGCGGCAAGTCACAAATTAAGGGCATTAAATGGCCACTTAAGGCCTATTGTCAGACGCCGACAGGAATTTTCCAGTTTGCCTGCGGGACCCTTGAGGTGTCAGGGTCTAGACCAGCTGCCTAGAGGCCTTTGAGCTGCAGCCCTCACAGCTGCAGCCACAGGCTGCCCTGTGGAGGGCTTCCCCTCCAAAGTGATGGCCCAGCTACTGAGGGAATTGTTAAATTAAAAAATGTAATATGTTGCAAAGAGAGTGCCACAAAATGGAGGCACCCTCCCTCTCTCTTACCGGAATTTCAGGCTTCATCTCCTTCTGAGCTGCAGGGCCTCCTATTGGCCCTCCAACTTTGAGAGCGCCCACCGTACTTAATTGGACAGTGAGCCCACCCCTTGGCCACTAATTGGCCAATTTGGGGGAAATCACTGCCTCGTGACTGTTTTCCACATAGTGCGGGATTGTGAACCCATTTGATCCCGACGTCGGGGTCCCAACCCAAAGAGCAAAATCCTGCCCTAAATGTTTTAACTCTCTGTCAGTCCATTGATGCAATGCAAAGTGTACAGTATTTTCTTAGGTTTTCTGTGTGTGTTTTGTGTTGCAGTACATGGAATGCAGGCTGGTTTAATATGTGCTTCTTGTGGAAAAATGTGCAGGGGAAGAACAGGGGAATGGAAATAATTGGACAACACATTCAATGGACATCACAGACACGATGGGCCAAATGGTGTTCTTCTGTGCTGTATGTTTCTGTGAGTGTATAGATTTATTCAGTTTTTGTGTCATGCTTGATGGCATTTCAGTTACAGGAAGTAAAATAAAATAACATTTTAACTGTCAGTTCTATATTTGGCTGAGCAGTGAAACCATTGTAGCACACGCAGTCCTACATTATTTCTGTTAAAAGTGAAGCCACAAAGTAAAAGAAAATATAGATGTGATGAATCTGAAGTCAACCTAATTCCACAATCATGACATAAATGACATGACTTATTTCACAGGTGACAGCTGGATACTGGTGTGCTGTTAGCAGACTTTATCAAGAGAGGTGGCAACAGTAAACAATAGGTTAATCACCTTTTAAAATAATAGCAGAGTAAATAGGTCGATACAAAAAAAAAGACCTTCCAGTGACAGATCACAACCATTAAAACAACCACAACAAGAACTTCTATTTATATAGTGTCTTTAACATAAGAGAAGGTTCCAAGGCACTTCACAGGAACATCATGAAACAAAATACGACACCAAGCCACATAAGGAGATATTGGGCTGAATTTTACTGACCGGAGAGAGGCCCGCCACACTCCCTGATGCCGGGAAGGCCCCGCCCCATTTTACCGGCGGCAGCAGGGCCTCGGAGCGGCCACCCCCCCCCCCACCGTTCAGCGGTGGCACCACAATTACCATATGTAAAGCGCTACTTACTTTGCCCGTTTATGCATGCCGCTGCCTGTCACTCCACAGTTCCGCATTTCTTGTTGAATGGGTGGCTGTCACGTGCCATCCCGTTCCCAAATGAGAAAAGCCAACAGGACAGCAGAAGTAGGAGAACTTTCTTACAGTGCAGGTAAGTTTGGATATACCAGTGTCTCAACTCTGCATACTGGAAGAGAGGTGGGAGGGGGAATGGGATTACCGGGGCCTCAATTCTGCATACTTGAATGGAGATGGGAGAGGGATGGTATTACTGGGGGCACAGGTCTGCAGGCATGAAGAGAAGTACTGCGTACCCCCCCTCCATAAATGGTGGCCACTCTGTGCCATTGTTTGTTTGTGTGAGTGAAGGAGCAATGGCACTCCAATCACCCTGTGTGTGGGGAGGATGCCAGAAACAGTCGGTGTGTAAAGGTTATCTGGCTGGTGGGGCAATTGATGCAGCTGTAACAATCTTAATGTAGTCATGCTGTGCCACTCTAAGTGGGAGCTAAGATGGGCAATGCCATGCTACACCACAGAGTTGATGCATGAAAGCAGCTGATGTACCAGTCAACATCAATGGCTGCCCTGTTAGGAACCTTTGAAGACGTGAAGGAACCGAGTTTAATTACAACTTGGAGATGGGGCTGGTTCATCCTAAATTATTTGATCCGCTTCTAGTGAGGATCCATATCTGCCGCAGGCAAAACAAGCAGGCAGGTGCAGCCCACGTGGAGGCCCCCGGTCGTGAGCAGCAGCTGTCCCCAAGAAGAGCTCGCGCCTGCAGATCGCCGCGCATCTGCAGGTCCTGCATGACATGTGTGCAGATGTCTGAGCGCCAGTGTCAGAGGTGACTGCGGATGTCGGGAGAGGCAGTGACACATCTCTGTGCCCTGCTCAACGATGACCTGCAGTACATGGGCTTCGGTAGACATCGTATGCCTGTGGCCCTCAAAGTGACAGCGGCTCTTAACTTTTACGTCTCTGCATCATTTCAGGGGCCCACTGGAGCCCTTTGTGGGGTCACTCAGTCAGCAGTGCACCGCTGCATCAGGGAGGTCACCGATGCCCTGTACCGGAAGGCTGGTGACTATGTCCACTTCACGATGGACCCTGGGAGCCAGGCCCAGGGGGCCATTCAGTTTCAGCTCCATCGCACAATTCCCACAGGTGCAAGGGGTCATAGACTGTACCCACGTAGCTATCAAGGCTCTCACTGGGCGACCAGCTGCATAAGTAAACTGTAAGGGATTCCACTCGCTCAACGTACAGTTAGTATGTGATCACCGTAACCACTTTATGCAAATCTGTGCCCGCTTTCCAGGCGGCTGCCATGATGCCTTCATCCTGCACCAGTCCCAGC
Source organism: Heterodontus francisci (assembly GCF_036365525.1). Classification (NCBI taxonomy): domain Eukaryota; kingdom Metazoa; phylum Chordata; class Chondrichthyes; order Heterodontiformes; family Heterodontidae; genus Heterodontus; species Heterodontus francisci. Next base: position 98,767,731 of record NC_090375.1, read on the forward strand.
TGGTGCTGCTGCACACTGAACTGGCTCAGATGGAGGGATGTCTTCTTGGATACAAGGGTTACCCCTTACAGACATGGCTCCTGATATCAGTGAGAAACCCCACCACTACTGCAGAAAAGAGATACAATGCCAGTCACGGAGCTACAGGAGCCACCACTGAGCAGGTGATTGGCATGCTGAAAATGCGCTTCCACTGCTTGTATAGATCGGATGGTGCCCTGCAGTACGAGCCGAAAAGGGTAGCTTGCATCGTTGCTGTTTGCTGTGCTCAGCACAACTACGCACTCAACAGGGGGGAGGCCTTGCAGGATGAGGACAGACATGAGCAGGACTCCTCCTCGGATGATGAGGACACTGAGGACCTGCAGCAGGAAAGGCGTATGGGAGGACAAAGAGCATCCAGGCGCCATATGCAGGGCGAGCAGCGAGCAAGAGATGCACGGCAATGCCTTATTGATCAAAGGTTCTCCACACCATAGGATCTACTGTGGGCTCTGCAAGCCACATAGAACCCTTGTTCACCTGTTGTGCAGCAGTCCGCATCTGCAACATCTTTGCATCCACCATTACGGGCTGCAGCAGACTGAGCTATTGTTCACATTACTACATCTGTGGAGACGCATATGAGTAATACTGGCATGGAAATGATGTTATTCCATACATTGGCAGTTCTGAAAGGCCAATGATGTAATGGGAGGAGCCATGATCGGTACACACTGGTACACTTTATTCACACAGTAAAAACAACACACACATTAGTGAAGAAGATTTAGAGATTGAACTTTTTACAGTTTTGTGCCACCCGTGCTGACCTATTTGTGTCACGGTAGTTTTTGGAAATGCTTGCAGGTGCTCCTTCGCAGTGCTACTGCTGTGCTAGCAACCTGACTGGAGGAAGGCTGCTGATCAGATTGCCCTTTGGCTGTGGATGACTTTGGCGGTGATACTCTGTGTGCATGAGGCCTGGATGGCCCTGGCTGGCTGGGGAATAATCGTTCACCCTTTTCCAGCATTGGACCCTTTAACGCCGGATGGCCCCATGGCGACTTACCTCCTCTGCCACCTCTAGCCAGGCTGCCTTGGGCAGGTGGGAGGGCCTCTTCTTACCATCGCTGGGGAAAAGGACCTCCTGCCTTGCCCGCAAAGCCTGGAGGAGAGTGAGCAGGGAGGCATCGCTGAACTGTGGGCCACCCTGGAGCACCGCTCTTCCCTCTTCGGTTTTTGGTCTGATCCTTTCTATGCAAAGGTTATTCCTTTAACTTCTGGCTGTAAGGTTATTTTGTACATGTTTTAAAACTAATGCACGGCTAGTGAGGATATCTGTGCTGTTGTCCTGGTTTTTCATCTCTGTCAGATAGACACAGATATACATGTTCACATACACTTTGCTTCTGCACCAGCTGATCATAATTATTGATGTCCTATTTCAGGTTTGCAGTGCAGCAGAAGAGAAACATAATTTCCTGGTTCTTTAAGAGATAGTTTCAATTCCCGTTCCATATCTTTTCACATAACAGTTAGCTACGAAATGAATACAGATTCCAAATGCATATTAGTCTGCAGCTTTTCACATTCAGGAAATTAACAGCCCATAGTATGTTATTAAATATTAATAATGATATTATTAAATGATGCTTTTATTTTTTCCCGCATCCAACCCGACCATCAGTTAATTTACCTTCCGTTTTTCACTTTGTTGCTGATCTGCACAAGCTTAAAATAACTGTAACAAAACCACCTTTCTAGTCCAAAAATTAAATTAACATTGAGCCACTTACCTGTGATAGAGCGTGTCCGATCCGGCCCAACCCAAGCCCAAATGCTGGACCCGGAAGTGCGACCCAACCCAACCCGAACCCAACACATGTCATTGGGACCCGTCGGGTTCGGGTCGGGTAGCCGGCCTTTAAATTGGAGACAATCTTTACACACATTTATATTTAGTTACAGAGTTACATATTACAAGCATACACCTCCTAACTCAACAAACACAGTTTTAGTCTGAATCTATTTATAGGGGCTCAAGTGAATCCCCAGTTAATACAATTAAGCCCAATTAATGCACAATTAATAGGCAGCAGAGTTTTGGATGACTTCAGGTTTACAGAGGGTAGAATGTGGGAGGTCAGCCAAGAGTGTACTGGAATAGTCACATCTAGAGGTAACAAAGGCATGAATGATAGTTTCAGCAGCAGTTGAGCTGAGGCAGGGACGAATTCGGGTGACATTACAGAGGTTGAAATGCATTAGTGATTGCATTAAAAAGTGGACAAAAGTTCATCTCTGAGTGAAATATGACACCAATGTTGTGAACAGTCTGGTTTAGTCTCAGGCAGCTTCCAGGGAGAGGGATGGAGACAGTAGCTAGGGAATGAAATTTGAAACGGGAAACACAAAGAATGGCTTTAGATTTCCCAGTATTTAATTGTAGGAAATTTCTGCTCATCCAGAACTGGATGTTGAAGAAGCGGTCACAAGAGCTTGTAGTGAGGTAGAATTGGGTATCATCAATGGACACATGAAAACTATGGCTCCACTTACGGATGATGTCACTGAGGGACAGCATGTGAATGAGAAATAGGTGGAGGTCAAGCATAGATCACTGGGGGACACCAGAGGTAAAAGTGCAGGAGCAGGAAGGGAAGCCATTACAAGTGATTCTCTGGTTCCGATTAGATAGCTAAGAATGGAACCAGGTAACAGCAGTCTCACCAAAATGGACAACAGTAGAGAGGCATTAGAGGAAGATGGTGTGTTCAACTGAGTTAAAGGTTGCAGGCAAGTCTAGATGAATGAGGAGGGATAATTTATCTTTGTCACAGCCACACAAGTGCCAGGCAATGACCATCTTCAACAAGAGAAAAAAAAAAATCTCCCTATGACGTTCAACAGCATTCCTTTGCTGAATCCCCCACTATCAACATCCTGGGGGTTACCACTGACCAGAAACCTAACAGGACCAGTCATATAAATATTGTGCCTACAAGAGCAGGCCAGAGGCTGGGAATTCTGCGGCGCGTAACTCATCTCATGATTCGACAACGCGTGCCCTGCTTCTACAAGATAAAAGTCAGGAATATGAGGGAATACTCTCCACTTGCCTGGATGGGTGCAGCTCAAACAACACTCAAGAAGCTTGACACCATCCAAGCCAAAGAAACCCGCTTGATTGGCACCCCATCCACAACCATAAACATTCACTCACTCCACCACTGATGCACAGTGGCAGCAGTGTGTACCATCTCCAAGATGCATTACTGCAACTCACCAAGCATCTTTGTTAGCACCTTCCAAACCCACAACCTCTACCACCTAGAAGGACAAGAGCAGCAGACACATGGGAACACCACCACCTGCAAATTCCCCTCCAAGTCACACACCATCCTGACTTGGAACTATATTGCCATTCCTTCACTGTCACGGGGTCAAAATCCTGGAACTCCCTTCCGAACTGCACTGTGGGTGTACCTACACGCCAAGGACTGCAGCAGTTCAAGAAGGCGGCTCATCACCAACTTCTTGTGGACAATTAGGGATGGGCAACGAAAGCTGGCCTTGCTGGCAATACTCACATCCCATGAACGAATAAAAAAAAGGATGCCATTTGTGTCTTTGATAAGAGTAATTTCTGTACTGTGGCAGAGCGAAAAACTGATTGGAGAGATTGAAACATGGAGTTCCAGGACAGACAGGCACAGGTTTGAGAGGTGACAACATATTCAAAGACTTTGGAAAGGAAAGGGAGGTTGGAGATGGGTTGGTAGTTTGCAAGGATGTTGGGGTCAAGTGTTCTTTTGAGGAGAGTGTTGAAGATGGCAGATTTAAAGGAGTGAAGACAACACCTGAAGAGAGACAACCATGAACAATATCAGCGAACATGGCAACCAGGTGGGGTAGTTTAGTGGGAATACATATTGTTACAACCAAGGCGAGAGAAATGCACTGTTAATTCAGTCCCACTTCTCCATGGGTCACAGCGTATCAATCAATTTTTCCCACCTACCGACGAAGAGCCAATTAGACTCAATTTGTCCCCCAGAATAAAGCACACCAATCAGGTTTCTTTAAACAACAACAACATTAAGTATTTATTAGGAAAAAAATAATAAGTCTTAATCACTAATGAGATAAATCTATATGTCTGAAAGCTCCTTATTTCCCTAATCTTCATACACACACACATACATAAAAAAAGGTTATCCAGGAAAAAAAGGGTTTTGTTTTACAGCTGTTTCTTAGGAATAGAAGGAATAATAAAATAAATCAATTTGTCACATTCTGGTAGGAAATTCTTTGGTTGGGTGAGGTGTCCCAGAGTTGAATAGTTGGATGCCACTCAAAGTCTTTCCAGGCGAGGTCGATGAACAGTCTGTGATGGGTAGGCATTCACATATGCTTTTCAGCAGAGGTGTAGCAACAGGTCTGCTTAGGACTCACAGCAGCAGTATAGCAGTAGAAGCTTTCTTCAGGTTCCAGGATTTCCTAAAACACAGGAGGCAACAGGAACCACACTGGATGCAGGTATTCTTCAGAGGCAGGAAGCAATAGGAATCTGCCATCTTTCAAATACAGGGTTTCTTTTCAAGAGATGCAAGTTTCCTTTACAGAGAGAGGTCTTTTCCTCTAGTTTCCAGGCAGGTCAGGTCTAAGTTTCAAAATTTCAAATGCCTGCTCTTTCTCCAACTCACTAACTTTTAAAAGGGTCCAAAAAAAAGTAAACCTTCCTCAGCCGATCACATGAGCAGACATAGTGTCTCCCCTGTCAATCAAAGTGTTGCTCTGAGGAGGTCAAAAACCGCTGGCTGGCTTCCTTGAAACTGCTTGCTTTTCTTACATAAAAAGTCAACATCCAAAAATTTCAGCTATTTGCAGATGTCCATGTCCACTGAAAATCCTTTTTTCAGTTTTGCAGTCCAGGGGGACTGGAGTCCCAGGGGGTGAATTAGTTCCCAGTGTGGGTTGTCCATAGGCCACAAATTGCCTACTAAGGGACCCCCCACACCCCCAAGCCCGCAGGGAGGGTGCCTCATTTTCCAAGGCGTCCTCTCTGCACCGCGAAGTTGGCCCTTAATAGGCCACTTATGCCTCAATTGTCCTCTGGGCAGGTAGGCCATTGTCTGCCTTTCCTGTTCCTGGGAAGATCGCTGGGCGACAGGGAGGCAACAGGCCCTCCAACCCAATGCCTCCCCCCACCCTGCCCCCGCCACCCGTCACGATTCTCAGTGCCCGCCTTCCCACCTCCAATCCTGCCTCTGGGGGGCCCGTAAAATCCCAGCCATAATTTCCGGCAATTCTGAATCATGATCCAATGGACTGAATTAAATAATGTTTAAAGCAGTGAAATGAGAAATATTAACTAGTGAGTTAAGACCAATAGCTAATGATCAGAACTGCAGCAATACACAACCATTCAAACTGTTTTAGACCCTGACCTGAAGGGTCTTGACAGGGTGATGTGAAAAAGATGCTTCTTCTTGTGGGAGAATCTAGAACTAGGGGTCACTGTTTAAAATTTAAGACAGAAATGAGGAGGAAATTTTCCTCTCAGAGGGGTCGTGAGTCTTTGGAACTCTCTTCCTCAAAAGGCAGTGGAGTCTTTGAATATTTTTCAGGCAGAAGCAGATAGATTCTTGATAAGCAAGGGGGTGAAAGGTTATTGGGGGTAGGTGGGAATGTGGAGTTAAGGTTACAATCAGATTGGCCATGATCTTCTTGAATGGCAGAACAGGCTCAAGGGGCCGAGTGGCCTATGCCTGCTCCTAATTCGTATGTTCGTATGTATGTTCGTATTTTATATTAAGTCACAACAGGAGATTAACTGAAAGTGATTTATATTCAATTCAAACATTGCACCTCAAAAGGCTTGAAAAATAATAACTGATTGAAGTATTTCTACAAACTGCATACTAAACCAAACTTGAAAATTGAACTGTCAGATTAGCACCCACATTTTGGTATTGAAGTTAAGCTTTAGCTCACAGTTTCTGATAGTATTGTGCTGACCGCAGAGTTATTACAGGAAAGGTTTATATACTTGAGCTTTAATACATTCCAGATTAATAGTTTCATGCTCATTCACTTGCTGTCAGATAATTCCCATTAATGTTTTCAAATGCTTTTTAACACTGAGCATATGTTGAAAGATAGGCATCTCATTTCAGTGTGCCAACACTCTTCTCTTCAGAAGATACTCAAACCTCTGTAAACTACTGTAATATGCAAAATAACTAATACGGGTACAGTGTTGTCTCCCATTATCAGTCTACTAGCCAGTTGTTTGATACTCTCTAAAATAGACTATGAAACAAAAGAAGAGGAAAGCAATAATAGAATAAACTTGAACTAAGTAGAATTCATGCTGCATGCTTCTACTTTAATATCATATTTACACAAATGGAAGTGACTATACAGCATACAAGGTGATTGCACAGGGTCCATGTGTTGGGCAACTTGTAGCCATAATGCATGCAGACAAATTATGTAAAGCTCATTTGCCTGTGCTCAGCTTCACTCGACAAGAGCACAAGAGAATCAGTCATGAGGTTAGTGTATCTGATTTGTGGCTATCTTAATTTTCCACTAGAAAATTGAGTGCATCATGATTGCTCCGGGGGGACAAAAAGGCAGAGGTGGGGTTCCCCCTACCTTTTTGGGCTGGCACTGGGAGCCTGCCTCCAGTTCAAAATCCAGTCCTATATCTAGGCAATGATATGTATTCCCACTAAATCGCCTGGTCGCCATGTTAGCTGATATTGTTAACGGTTCTCTCTCTTCAGGTGTTGTCCTCTCTCCTTTAACTCTGCCATCTTCAACCCTCTCCTCAAAAAAACAGTTGACCACAACATCCTTGCAAACTACCAACCCATCTCCAACCTCCCTTTCCTTTCCACACCCGATTCTCTAATCAATGCTCCTGTCAAATGAGGCTTCAAGCCAAGAGAATAGCTTCTCAAAATCTACCCTGCAGTGTTGACGCTATGAGTTCCACAAAACGCTGCCCCTTCTGTTGCACAACAGAAGTTTCCTCACTTTGGACTTCTTGCCTTCTCCTTAAATTAAGAAATGGCTTTGTGTTTTGAAAGTCTTTGTCGAATGAGATTACAGTATAAAGTACTATGCTAATAAAAGGGTTTCCTATATGCATTATCAAGATTAAAACCCCTTACTTTGCATCTAGGCCTTACATGTTGGAACTTTCAACTTTACTGGGACATAAAATGGAAGATGAAAAGGACAATCGGGCAGGATATGTAACAAGTGGCAAATCCAACATCCCCTTGTTTTGCTCCCACCATTAGTTGAAAGTTCCGTCTATTTAGTCTAACTTTGTCACAGAAGCATGGAAATCTCATCACAGGTGGTCAGCCCATCATGCTTGTATCACTTCATACCAGAGCTAGCTACTATAATCCTCTCAGTGGTGAAGGAAGGGCATTTACAGTGCATTGTAGGAGCTATGTGTGAATGGGAGCAGAAAATTACAAAAATGTAGTTTAATTAATGGAAGATGTCATTCACAACAAATGGATTCCAGAGCTGTCCACGACTTCACTAGGGGTACACTTTTATTTTCAGTAAAAGCTTGTTGTGGCATATTGTATCACAATGATTTTGTAGTGCAGTATAACGTGACATATGTTGTGGTTTTTCATTTTCCTATTTATGTATGGGCATTCAATGAGAAAGAAACAAAAGAAAAATTAAAAATAAATAGTATGACATACATAACAAATTCCCTTCTCCTAACTAAAGACATGCATTTCACGAATGGACACATTTAAAACCATTTGTTTCTTAGATATTTCTATATGACCAATGATTGATGCAATGTCAAACTATTGCAATAGCTAGCAAAGTCTGGTATTGCATTCAGTCCCTTCCAAGCACATTTATCACAGAGCTGAAATTGGTTAATTATTAGAAAGATACAGAGTTACTAGCTGACCTGGATCTAATGTTGGAGGCTGTGAGGGAGAGGAGGGAGGTCATCTTCCCGGAGGGTGGCAGGAGGAGGCCACCAGGTCGTGCAGAGCACTAAGTGGGTCACCTGGGTGTGCTCTTACTGTCTCTGTCTACTGTTTTCCTCTCTTTGCACTGTATAAATGATGACACTTTAAGTCATACATCTGGGACTCCTTTTGTTGCTGCCATGACAGGAAAAGTGGCATGAGGTGATGAAAGAGATAACAGATCCTCCACGGTGAGGGCAAAGCCTCTGTCCAGATGTGCTTCCTTCATTGGTGGTAAGTGTTTAGATGTTCCAGGCTGCGTCTTCCATGCATGTGTTAGCACAGGTATCTCAGACTCCCTTCCATGGCATGCCCCTCAACCTGGGTGAGAGAGGCTCAGATGAAACATTCCTGAATCAGGATATCCCTAACATTCATGGTATCCTCATAAGCCCTTCATGCCCTGAGCAATGCTTAGCCACCTCGTTGTACTGCCATTGGCGAGATGCCACCAAAGTCTGCTGCTGATACTTGGAAGAAGCTAGAGGTGAAGAAGTTCAAGGTCACAGTGACTTTGATGGCTCCTGACAGGGCATGGCAAGCAGTGCTACAAGGTGCAAGGTCTTTGGCGGTAGATCTCATAGTGAGGATATGGCCTCTGTTGACTTCCAGCCCGTCTTTCCACTCCTGTGCCCTCCTACTGCTCAGAGTTCCACCCTCCCTGAGGAGGGCATTGCCCTTCATCACCACTGGGCCCAAAATCTCACAAGCGTACTCCCTTAACAGCTGCAGTCTTCCTTTTGAACAGGTGGTCACTCTATTGTGATTGGCAGCCTTGCCTCCTGCTCTTAAAAAAATCAAACACGCCCCTTAAAAGTCATTTACGGCACAGAAGGAGGCCATTTGCCCCATTGAGTCAATGCCAGCTCTCCACAGAGCAACCCAGTCAGTCCCACTCCCCCACTTGATCTCTGTAGCCCTGCAAGTCTATTACCTGCAAGTGGGCATCCAATTTCCTTTTGAAATCATTGATTGTCTCCACTTCCACTACCCTTGTGGGTCATAGCCACCCGCTGCGTAACAAAGTCCTTTCTCACATTCTCCCGGCATCTGTTGCCCAAAACCTTCAATCTGTATCCCCTAGATCTTGTACAATTAGTTTGCCTTGTCTAATTTATCTAAGCCTGTCATAATCTTGTACAATCCTATTAAATCTCCTCTCAATCTCCTTTGCTCTAAGCACCAATGCCAGCTTTTTCAACCTAATTTTGTAACTAAAATGCCCCATCACTGAAACCATTCTGGTAAAACTCATCTCCACCCTCTCAAGGACCCTCTCAAGGTGACCAGAACTTGAAGCAATACTCTAGTTGGGGCCTAATCAGAGCTTTATAAAGGTTCACCGTAACTTCCCTGCTTTTGTACTCAATGTCTCTATTTTTGAAGCCCAAGATCCCATAGGCTTTGCTAATCACTCTGTCAGTATGTCCTGCCGCCTTCAAAGATCTATGCGCATCCACACCCAGATCCCTTTGTTCCTGCACACTCTTTGGAACTGTGCCATTAAGTATATATTGTCTCTCCCTATTCCTTCTGTCAAAATGCATCACCTCACACTTGTCAGTATTAAATTCCATCTGCCACCTGTCTGCCCATTCTGCTAGTCTATCTATGTCCTGTTGCAGGCGGTTCATATCCTCACTGTTTGCCACATATCTAAGTTTTGTGTCATTGGCAAATTTTGAAATTCACCTCTGTATTCCAAGATCCAGGTCATTTATATGTAGCGAAAAAAAGCAGTGGTCACAGCACTGACCCTTGGGGAACTCCAGTATATACCTCCAGTCTGAAAGACAACCATTTACCACAACTCACTGTTATCTCTCATTAAGCTAATTTTGTATCCAACTTGACACTGCCTCTCTTATTCCATGAGCCTCAATTTTGTTAATCAGCCTTTTTGTGATTCTTTATCAAACGTTTTCTTAAAATCCATATAGATTGCTGTGTGTGTACACCTTTAAGAGGTGTGGCTACAAGATCACGTTAATTATGTCAGAACTATGATGTAGCACACCATGTGATTCTGAGTGTTATTTCAGTCTTGAAGATACACCTGTACAGCTACCATCTCAATATAATAAAAGCAAAATAATGCAGATGCTGGAAATTTGAAATAAAAACAAGAAATGCTGGAAATATTCAGTAGGTCTGGCAGCATCTGCGGAGAGAGAAGCAGAGTTAACGTTTCAGGTCAGTGACCCTTCATCAGAACTGGCAAATGTTAGAAATGTAATAGATTTTAAGCAAATAAAGTGGGGGTGAGGCAAGAGATAACAAAAGGCAAGGTGTTGATAGGACAGAGGGTCACAGAGAATAACTGACCAGAAGGTCATGAAGCAAAGGAAAACGGTATGTTAATGGTGTGCTGAAAGACAAAAGCGTTAGTGCAGAGAGGGTGTTAATAGACAGAAAAATGAACAGCTCTGGCCCAAAGCACAAACATGAAACTAGAGATATGATGGGTTTTGATTAAATCATGAGAGACTCTGCTGAACATTTGACAGCAGACACCCAGGGCTGGATTTTACCATAGGCAGACGGGACTTTGTCACCAACGTAAAAGTCGGTGGTGAACCTGCTACTATCTAGCCCGGGGATCCAACCCACATTTTACGGGTTCCCAGGCTTTAACTGTCCCGAGGTGGGACTTCCACCTGCCTGAGGGAGGAGGTCACGCCTCAGTGAGCTGCCGGCCAATCAGAGGGTGGCCACTGCTGGGACTGCAGCCCAGCTGACCAAGGCGGATGCCATGGAGCCGGGTTCCAAGGTAGGTTGTCGATGCCTCGCCGTGAGAATCGGGCACGCCCCGACGAGACAAGGGTGGTTGTTTGGAGGGAAGGGGGGCGTCTTGGGTCCCGGGGGTGGGTTAGGAGGCAGGGGTGGAACTACCATTGAACCCCCCCCCCAGCACACCTGCTTACCACGGGTAAAATACCCATGGAAGCGGGCGAGGGCCCTTCAGTGACTGTTAAGTGGCCGCTTAAAAGCCTTGATTGGCCTCAGGCAGGTGGGCCGTTAACCCCCCACCCACCTGCCCGACCGCCTTAAAGTTGGTTGGAGGCGGGAGAGGGGCGGGAAGGCCTCCCGGAACCTCCCACTCAATTTTACACTGCCCCCATCCGCCCCCACCTGCCCCACACCACCATTCGACCTGCTGGGGCAGCGTAAAATTCAGCCCCCATTTTCAGTTTTGCGATATCTATCATTATATTGAAACAACTGTTGTTCCAAACAGCTCATGTGGTCCTGGCACAGAATCATATTTCTCCTCTCTCATTATGGGAATACTGTCACCATTTAAGGGTGCACCTTCCAAAAAGATGTTTTAAATGGAAAACAATACACTTCGGATTGATTGCACTTCTTTACATTTTATCTACATATGTCTTACTCTTCATCTTTCAGGTAACTGCATTACTGCATCCTACTAATTAATACTCGAAAACTGTAGAACTCATTGTCCAAGACTCCCTGTACAAAGAAGTAATTTAATTGATCAAGTAAACAACCATTCCTGTTTAATAGAAGCCTAGATTCATAGAACATGGTTGAAGTTCCAAACTTCAAATTCTTAAACTGCCACTATTACTTTACATTTGCTTCTGTCCCATGTACTAATGATTATAATGACTGTTCAGGCCTATTTTAAGTTGGAATATAGGGCTTTGTGCTGATTAAAGCACAAGGCATTATGTGTTTCTCCCTGTTCCAGTATAAAGCATGCTGGAGCATTCATTAGAAATTCAATTGGAGATTGTTACACTGGAAAAGTGACCTCATCAAACCATTATACTGTAAATAGTATATTAACCTTTTCTAATACCAACAGGACTAATCCAGAGAATGGTCTGTTGATGTGTCTATTTTTCCTGTGTAACAATCTCTTATATCTTAATGAATGCATCAGCATGTTTTATCCTTGTGCCTCCTCATTATAACGGCCAAGAATATTAATATAATAAAAAGTTCTACTGTAATGTGAGTCTCATTAAACAAATGCCCTTAATCATTAAAAGAAAACACAATGAAATGTATATATTTTGATTCCAGTTGCAGTCACATATTCTGTAAGTGCAAATAAATTAATAATACTAATCTATTTCTAATAGCTGAATTGCACAACGTGACTGCAAAGTATAAAACTGGCCTACTACACACTTCCAGATTGAGTTCACCATGTGAAAAAAACAGTAGTCACTCAAATGACCATAATAATAGTTATCTATTTCTGATCAGCATTCATTGCACAGGTCAGAAGACTCAAATTGTAAGTTAAACCCTGGCTGTTTCTTTTCAATAAAGTACTTCAGCTGTGGGTTCAGGGCTCAACATCATCCCACATTGTTAGGACAAAAAGATATGGTGATGCCTGTATGGCTCCTAAATGAAATGAGTTTGGGCAGACTCAATCTTGTTCCTGGTGCACATGTGTTTTATACCAAAAAAGCTCTCTAAAATGTGGCCGTCTGGTATGTGAGGTAGAAAATATAACTTTAATGCTTCTCTGAAACTGAAGTCAAGGCACATTGCTGGAGTAATATCCATAGCCATTTACCTGGCCAGAAATACCTATCGTTGTCAATGATTGTGGCAAAATATTTATTTTTCTGGTACTGACATCCATGAGCTCAGGAAAATAGCTCCCCTCTCCAAAAAAATTGGAAACCACTGAGAACAAACTAATCTAATAATGCATTACATGCAGCAGAAGTTAACACCATTGATAATGGGAAGTGTTCAGATTTGTCCTGAGTTCCAATCTGGACAATATGATGTCGTGTAGTTCCATGACTATGTAGTAATCATAGTCATGTTTGAAAGAAATTTTGAGCCGAGGTCATGGTGCCTAGCTTCAGCATACATATTGAAAAACATTGGGCAGAATTTTCCCGTGAGCTTCAGGACCCCGACATTGGGACCAAATGGAGGTCCCAAGCCCACATTTGCTGGCAGAGAGACCGGTTCAATGATATTTTCAGAGGCTGCCTCCTAATTAGCCACCTCCGCACTCCAATTAAGGATGGCAGACAGGCTCCCAGTGCTACCAGCCCAAGCAGAGGGTCGGAGCTCTAGAGCCTCAGCAGTTCCATTGGGAGCGGTGTGCACTGCTGAGTCAGGTCGGAGACCTCGAGCATGCCTCAACATGGAGATGCTATCATAGGCGTAAAATTATATTAATAAGTTCGGGGGAAAGGCCATTTGGATCGGAGGGGAAACCCTTCCAGTTGGATCGTTGGGGACGTGGGGGCTGCTTTCATGCCCATGGCCCCCTCTTTGGTGGATGCAGTCTCTAGCTCCAATGGCTCCCTGGTCTGCTGCAGGGAGGCCATCACCTCCATTGGACTAACAGCCTCTGCATGCAGCAGGGGGTGGGGGTGAGGGGGGGCATCTGCCTAAGCCTGCAAAATCACCCCTAAATGGGACCTTAACTATGTAAATTGGTTGCCCGCCTCCGTGGTACAGGGCAGCTGATCCAGATCTCTGCCCTTTCCTGGGTAAGTTCCCTGGTGGCAGGAATAAGAACAGAAGAACACAAGAAATAGGAGCAGAAGTAGACCATATGGCCCATTAAGCCTGCTCCACCGTTCAATACGATCATGGCTGATCTTGGGCTTCAATTCCACTTTCCTGCCAGCTCCCTATATCCCTTGATTCCCTGCCAGACATAAAATCTATCTATCCCAGCATTAAATGTATTCAATGATAGTGCATCCACAACCTTCTGGGGTAGAGAATTCCAAAGATTCACAACCCTTTGAATGCAGTCATTTCTCCTCATTTCAGTCCTGATAGATTGGCCCCTTATCCTGAGACTGTGCCACCGTGTTCTAGATTCCCTGACCAGTGGGAACAATCTCTCAGCTTCTACCCTATCAAGCCCTTTCAGAATCTTGTACGTCTCAATTAGACCGCCTCTCATTCTTCGAAACTCCAGAGAATATAGACCCAATTTACTGAGCCTCTCATCATAGGACAACCCCTTCATCCCAGGGACCAATTTAGTAAATCTTCGCTGCACTACCTCCAATGCAAGTAAATCCTTTCTTAAATGTGGAGACCAAAACTGCACACAGTATTCCAGGTGCGGTCTCACCAAAGCCCTGTACAATTTTAGTAAGACTTCTTTATTCCTGTACTTCAATCCCCTTGCAATAAAGGCCAACATGCCATTTGCCTTTTTAATAGCCTGCTGCACCTGCATGTTAACTTTGTGCATTCCTTGTACGAGTACCCCCAAGTCTCTCTGAACATCAACACTTACCAGTTTCACACCTTATAAAAAATATTCTGCTTTTCTATTTTTATGACCAAAGTGAACAACTTCACACTTCCCTACCTTACACTCCATTTTTCATCTTGTTGCCCACTCACTTAACCTGTCTATATCTCTTTGCAGCCTCTCTACATCCTCCCCGCAGCGTACCTTTCCACCACGCTTTGTATCATCAGCAAACATAGATACATAACTCTATCTCTTCATCCAAGTCATTATTATAGAGTGTAAATAGCAGAAGCACCAGCACCGATCCTTGTGGCACCCCACTATTCACTGCCTGCCAACTTGAAAATGCCCCATTTATACTCACTCTCTGCTTCCTGTCTGTTAACCAATCCTCTATCCATGCGAATATATTACCCCCAGCACCATGAGCCCTTATCTTGCCTATTAATCTTTTATGTGGCACCTTATCAAATGCCCTTTGAAAATCCAGGTATACTACATCTATTGGTTCCCCTTTATCTACCCTACTAGCTACATCCTCAAAAAACTCTAATAAATTTGTCAAACAGGATCTCCCTTTAGTAAAACCATGCTGACTTGTTCTAATTATACTATGCTTTTTCAAGTGAAATGACTTCCTTAATAATAGTTTCCAGCATCTTCCCTATGACTGATGTTACGTTAACTGGCCTGTAGTTCCTTGTTTTCTCTCTACCTCCTTTCTTTAAAAGCAGCATAACATTTGCCAACTTCCAATCTGATGCGACCATTCCTGAATCTAAGGAATTCTAGAAAATCATAGCCAGCACATCCACTATCTCTGCAGTTATCTCTTTTAGAACCCTAGGATATAGGCCATCTGGTCTCGGGGACTTGTCAGATTTTAGTCCCTCAAGTTTCTCCAATACTTTTTCACGACTGATATCCTTAATTTTCTCACTCTTTTTAGCCCCAGGTTACTGCCTATTTCTGGTATGGAACTTGCGTCTTCTACTGTGAAGACAGACACAAAATATTTGTTCAGTGCCTCTGCCATTTCCTCATTATGATTTCTCCTGTCTCTGCCTCTAAGGGATCAACGTCTACTTTAGCGACTCTCTTCCTTTTTATGTACTTATAAAAGCTCTTACAATCTGTTTCTATATTGCTGGCCAGTTTACGCTCATATTTTATTTTTTCCCTTTATATTAACTTTTTGGTGGCCTTTTGCTGATTTCTAAAACACTCTCAATCCTCAGATTTGCTGCTATTTTTTTCAACGTTGTAAACCTCTTCTTTTAATCTAATACTCTCCTTAACTTCCTAAGTGAGCCACGGATGGGTCTTTCTGGACCAGTTGTTTTTGAACAGAATGTACTTTTATTGAACCCTTTGAATTGTTTTTTTATTTGTTTCCCACTGTTCATTTACTGCCATTCCTTCCAGTCTATTTACCCAATTAACCTTAGCCAGTTCTCCCCTCATACCCTCGTAATTGGCATCGTTTCAAGATTCTTGTTTGTGATTGAAATGTGTCACTTTCAAACTTAACATGAAATTCAATGGCATTATGATCACTATTTTCCAGCGGATCTTTTACTATGACATTGCTTATTAACCCTGCTTCATTATAGAATACAAGATCTAAGATAGCTTTATCCCTAGTTGGTTCAACAACATATTGCTCCAAGCAACTGTCACAAAAGCATTCTACAAATTCATCTTCTAGACCACTGTTGCCAATTTGATTGTCCCAGTCTATATGCAGATTAAAGTCCCCCACAATTAATACATGTGTCAGGGAGCAGTCCCAACATGGCTCCCCTTATTTCCACCGCTCCCCTCCCCACTCCATACCTGCCACCACGGGGCTAGGAAAATTTAGCCCATTATGTGTATAAAGATGCAAATTCAGTCCAAAATTTTCTTACAAGCCAGCAGTTTTGCATTTGAATAGATAGAAATAAATCCATGTCTGAATAGCTGTAGTCCTTAAAGTACAATTGTATTAATAGCATTCCTCGTAACTGATGAAATATGCAGACAAAAATAAGCTGATTACCCTGGACCTATGAAAACCATCCATGTCAATTGGATTAGCAATGACCAGTTCAAATCAGCGTGAAAACAATGTTTGGCACATCTCTTATAGAAGGGTCTGCTTCATTTCCTGCACAATAATGCCACGTGCAAATGACATAATGATGTAGTCTGACATAATGTACATAATCATATTATGTATTAAACTAATGGGAAAATAGCCAAGAACATTTCCCACAAAGGCAGCATTCCGTCATGGCATAAACTGTAGCTAATATGGTTTGCTGGACTCAGTGTTCTGAGAAAAGATCTGTGATGGATTTGGAAATTCATCTCTTACCACTGGTCAGAAATGTGCCTTTTATTTAGAACTGATAGTCTTTTCATTTTCAAGGTACTTTTTAGTGACTCAATTTGCTTACAAAAACATGAATATGGTGCAGTCAACATAATTGGAAAACACAAACTTTTTCTTCAATATTTGTCATAACAGCAATATAACAATTTCTCTATTTTGAAAGTAAAATTGAAACCTGTGCCGTGAGCAAACTATTTAGCAGAAACCAGCTTTTAAAACAAAATTCTTGATTACAGCAGTCACCATGTATAGTGGGAAAACTGCATGGACACTAAAGTGCCTGCTATAAGCACTGGGACTGTACTTTGAATGTATTTGTTATATTAATTCAAGTTTCAGATATAGTAATATCTTTCTGTCTCTCTATGCATCATTAGTTACAAAAAGGTACTATTCTTCTCTCCCTCCCCCTAACGTGCATAACCCTTCCCAAAGCAAAATATGCCAGTAGGAAGAGGTGATGCATGGCTTCTGCTGCAGTTCAAGAAGAAGCAGGTAGTCCAGAGCACCTTCCTGGAGGCCCAGGCTAGTATTTTCTTTCCAACAAACAGAAATCCAACCTCCCACACTGCAGCCTTCCCCACTTCCACCCCAAAGGAAAAGTAGATCAACATGGGAAGAACAATAAATTAATTGCAGTCCTACACCCCAAGCTAGAAGTGATGAGCTAATACTGTAAAACTGCCAATCCCTGCAGGCAGAATCCCATTATTTACTTGCCCACAACCATAGCTCAAATAATCCTAAGGGCTCATAACTAAACAAATTGATTCATCACTTAAAAGTACACTGCCCCTGCAAATTTATAATCCATGCCAGAAATCCTAATATAGTCATCCATTCTCCCAAAATACTGATGTATCCTCCTATATGTATTGTGTAATACAGTAACTTTACAAATATATGTATGTAATCTTATTGGCATAAATAGATTTTTTTTTAATTCATTCATGGGGTGTGGGCATCACTGGCTATGCCAGCATTTATTGCCCATCCCCAATTGCCCTTGAGAAGGTTGTGGTGAGCTGCCTTCTCGAACCGCTGCAGTCCATGTGAGTTGGTACACCCACAGTGCTGTTAGGAAGGGAGTTCCAGGATTTTGAACCAGTGACAATGAAGGAACGGCGATATAGTTCCAAGTCAGGATGGTGTGTGACTTGGAGGGGAAATTGCAGGTGATGATGTTCCCACGCATCTGCTGCTCTTGTCCTTCGAGGTGGTAGATGTCACGGGTTTGGAAGGTGCTGTTGAAGGAGCCTTGGTGCGTTGCTGCAGTGAATCTTGCAGATGGTACACACTGCTGCCACTGTGTGTCTGTGGTGGAGGGAGTGAATGTTTGTAGATGGTATGCCAATCAAGCGGGCTGCTTTGTTCTGGATGATGTCGAGTTTCTTGAGTGTTGTTGGAGCTGCACCCATCCAGGCAAGTGGAGAGTATTCCATCACACTCTTGACTTGTGCCTTGTAGGCTTTGGGGAATCAGGAGGTGAGTTACTCACCGCTGGATTCCTAGCCTCTGACCTGCTCTTGTAGCCACGGTATTTATATGACTACTCCAGTTCAGTTTCTGGTCAATGGTAGCCCCTAGGATGTTGATAGTGGGGGATTCAGCGATGGTAATGCCATTGAATGTCAAGGGGAGATGGTCAGATTCTCTCTTGTTGGAGATGGTCATTACCTGGCACTTGTGTGGCACAAATGTTACTTGTCACTTATCAGCCCAAGCCTGGATATTGTTCAGGTCTTGCTGCATTTTTACACTGACTGCTTCAGTATTTGAGGAGTTGCGAATGGTGCGGAACATTGTGCAATCATCAGCGAACATCCCCACTTCTGACCTTATGTCTGAAGGAAGGTTATTGATGAAGCTGCTAAAGATGGTTGGGCCTAGGACATTACCCTGAGGAACTCCTGCAGCTCAGATGATTGACCTCCAACAACCACAGCCATCTTCCTTTGTGCTAGGTATGACTCCAACCAGCAGAGAGTTTTCCCCCTGTTTCCCATTGAGTCCAGTTTTGCTAGGGCTCCTTGATGCCACACTCGGTCAAATGCTGCCTTGATGTCAAGGGCAGTCACTCTCACCTCACCTCTTGAGTTCACTTTTGTCCATGTTTGAACCAAGGCTGTAATGAGGTCAGGAGCTGAGTGGCCCTGGCGGAACCCAAACTGAGCACTGTTGATGACACCTTCCATCACTTTATTGATGATTGAGAGTAGACTGATGGGGCGGTTATTGGCTGTACAGGATGTACCTGGGCAATTTTCTACATTGGCGGGTAGATGCCAAAGTTGTAGCTTTACTGAAACAGCTTGGCTAGGGGTGCGGCAAGGTCTGGAGCACAGGTCTTCAGTACTATTGCTGGAATATTGTCAGGACCCATAGCCTTTGCAGTATCCAGTGCCTTCAGTCGTTTCTTGATATCATGCGGAGTGAATCGAATTGGCTGAAGTTTATTTATTTTTATTCAGAGATACAGCACTGAAACAGGCCCTTCAGCCCACTGAGTCTGTGCTGACCAACAACCACCCATTTATACTAACCCTACAGTAATCCCATATTCCCTACCACCTACCTACACTAGGGGCAATTTACAATGGCCAATTTACCTATCACCTGCAAGTCTTTGGCTGTGGGAGGAAACCGGAGCACCCGGCGAAAACCCACGCGGTCACAGGGAGAACTTGCAAACTCCGCACAGGCAGTACCCAGAATCGAACCCGGGTCCTTGCAGCTGTGAGGCTGCGGTGCTAACCACTGCGCCACTGTGCCGCCCTGGCATCTCTCTGACATCTGTAATGCTGGGGACTTCAGGAGGGGGCCGAGATAGATCATCAACTCGGCACTTCTGGCTGAAGATTGTTGCAAATGCTTCAGCCTTATCTTTCGACTGATGTGCTGGGCTCCCCCATCATTGAGGATGGGGATATTTGTGGAGCCACCTCCTCCAGTTAGTTGTTTAATTGTCCACCACCATTCACAACTGGATGTGGCAGGACTGCAGAGCTTAGATCTGATCTGTTGGTTATGGGATCACTTAGCTCTGTCTATTGCATGCTGCTTCTGCAGTTTGGCATGCAAGTAGTCCTGTGTTGTAGCTTCACCAGGTTGATACCTCATTTTGAGGTATGCCTGGTGCTACTCCTGACATGCCCTCCTGCACTCTTCATTGAACCAGGGTTGGTCTCCTGGCTTCATGGTAATGGTAGAATGGGGGATATGCCGGGCCATGAGGTTACAGATTGTGGTTGAGTACAATTCTGCTGCTGCTGATGGCCCACAGCACCTCATGGATGCCCAGTTTTGCATTGCTAGATCTGTTCGAAATCTATCCCATTTAGCACGGTGATAGTGCCACACAACACGATGGACGGTATCCTCAATGTGAAGGCAGGACTTCGTCTCCACAAGGACTGTGCGGTGGTCACTCCAACCAATACAGTCATGGATAGAAACAGCTGCAGCAGGCAGATTGGTGAGGACAAGGTCAAGTATGTTTTTCCCTCCTGTTGGTTCCCCCACCACCTGCCGCAAACCCAGTCTAGCAGCTATGTCCTTTAGGACTCGGCCAGCTCGGTCAGTAGTGGTGCTACTGAGCTACTCTTGTTGATGGACATTGAAGTCCCCCACCCAGAGTACATTTTGTGCCCTTGCCACCCTCAGTGCTTCCTCCAAATGGTGTTCAACATGGAGGAGTACTGACTCATCAGCTGAGGGAGGGCGGCAGGTGGTAATCAGTAAGAGGTTACATTGCCCATGTTTGACCTGATGCCATGAGACTTCATGGGGTCCGGAGTCGATGTTGGGGACTCCTAGGGCAACTCCCTCCCTACTGTAGACCACTGTCCCGCCACCTCTGCTGGTTCTGTCCTGCCGGTGGGACAGGACATACCCAAGGATAGTGATTGCAGTGTCTGGGACATTGTCTGTAAGGTACGATTCCATGAGTATGACTATGTCAGGCTGTTGCTTGACTAGTCTGTGGAACAGCTCTCCCAACTTTGGCACAAGCCCCCAGACGTTAGTAAGGAGGACTTTGCAGGATTCACAGGGCTGGGTTTGCCGTTGACGTTTCCGGTGCCTAGGTCGATGCCGGGTGGTCTGTCCGGTTTTATTCCTTTTCATTGACTTCGTAGCAGTTAGATACAACTGAGTGGCTTGCTAGGCCATTTCAGAGGGCATGTAAGAGTTAACCACATTGCTGTGGGTCTGGAGTCACATGTAGGCCAGACCAGGTAAGGACAGAAGATTTCCTTCCCTGAAGGACATTAGTGAACCAGATGGGTTTTTTTTACAACAATCGACAATGGTTTCATGGCCATCATTAGACTAGATGTTAAATAAATAATATGTAGTAGCTAATTAAGGGCGGAATCTTCTGGCCTTACTCCCCACTGGAACAGCAGGACAATTTTTGGGTTGGGAACCCAATTTACTAATGGCCGGGCTTTGCTGTGGCACTTTAACTCAGCTACAGCATTACCATCCCATCTCCGGGTTTCCTGGCCAATTACGAAAGGCAGGTGGCATCGATGTGCCATCGCACATTCATCCTGTCAATGGAAGAATTTCTAATTAAAGGAGCCATGGCATGAGTCACCAACAATTGGATTTTTGAGGCTGCAGCAACCAGAGGAATGGAGGGGAGACCTGAGAAGACAGTTCCCGGTTTTCTCACCTGGAGGTCCTGCTACAAGATCTGAGGGGCTGCAGTGAGGTGAGCTCTCCAAAGGACAGGAGGAAGAGAACAACCCATCCAACTAAGCAGGCATGGATGGAAGTGACTGAGGAAGTCAACAGCAGGAGTGTGCTCCCTCCAATCTGGAGACAGTAAAGCAAGAGTGTCCTGGACCTCAGGAGGGCAAGACAGATGTGTGGCATAACAATTTCAGGTGTCAAACCCCACACTCTGACTTTCACAGCATTCTCCTGAACAGCACTCCTCAGGACAAGACATCTTGCATCTCCACTCATTCCTCTCTCTGGAGGCACCTCGCATCCCTATCTGAACAACACTCACACTGACCCTCAGCCTATTGTCCTCACACACCCATGAATCATATTCACCCTCCAATATGTTGTCCTTCCTTCCTCTCTCAACACAAGCCATTATGAACACTCACACTTCTCTGCTTTCTCCCCTTGCAGAGAGAAATCAATTTAGTGAGAGGCAGAGACCCAGTAGGGGAGGATGGGGGGGGAGATGGTTGGTGGTGGGGGATGGGGGTGGAGTTGGGGGCTTAGGGTGGGGTGGCCCGACAGTGACAGGCATCTTGTTGTCTATGTGGCAATGCATGCCCACCTGCTCCACTGGGAAGGAGGTCTTTTTCTAGGAGGCTGCAGATGTCAGCAATGACCTGCTGTGAGAGACTGAAACTCCTGAGGTTCTGATGATCAGACATTTTGAGAGACCTGATCCTCTGCCTGTAGATCCTGTGTCAGGGGTCTTGCGTTCTTCCAGCTGGATCTTGGTGTCCATTCCACCTGTCTTGTGGAGAAGGCAATTGGTGCTGCATGCTGGTGGAGGTATGGCCTCTGATCCTGAATCTCAGCAGAGGTAAAATGTGGAACTGCATAAGCTACTCCCATGTGGTGGTGAGGGCTGACAGCAGGGAATTGCAACTGAAGGTGAGTGAAGTGCTAGACAGGTGAATTGCCTTCCAAGAAGTTGGCAATCATCTGTCAAGCAGTGAAAGCACTCGCTGAGAGTGCTTTGAACAGCAGTCTCGCAATGGCCATGGTTAGAGTGCTTCAGTGCAACTGATGAGAGCCTTCCCAGCTTGTCAGTTTTGCTTAAGAAGCTCCTCCCACTGTGTACTTACTCAGTAACCCTAGAAAGTGGCTGATATGTCAGCAAAAAGGTCCCCTCACTGGGAAATCCAGAAATGAGTGTTGAAACAGTTCTTAAATAGCTTTTTAATTCCTTTAAAAACTTACCCAACAGATCCAAAATGTTTCCCCGCTCGCCTTCAATCCAGCCCCTCAGAGGAGTGCAAGGTGGTTTTGGGATCCCAACCCAACATCAATTTCAGGGATGTAACTCCCTGCATGCAAGCAAACCCACCTCCACTTGCTTGGGAAAATTCCTCAAGTGTTTAGATCTTGTTATAGTTAAATCCTAATGAATAACATATTTGTCAAGAAATGTTATTTTTGGATCATGGTTACAGTATTCTTGGATCTGGAATTTTATAGTGTTTGAGTTAGGATTATTGTGCATTGGAATTCTATGTATGGCTTACCTATATGTATTTGTTTGGAATCTACTGCACAACACTTTCTTAGGTCGAACTGAGAAATAACATTGTGGCCCTCCATAGTGAACGATAAATTGTACTTTCTTATAATTATACCTTCACTTCAAAATTAGAACCCAAAGTAGTACCATTTAAATTAATAGAAAAATTCCGTGGTGGCATTGACTGTAAAACTACAAACACATTTTAACTATCACTATTATATCTCACAGCTACAATTTCAGGACACTGTGCTTGAATTCTTGGTAGATTGGTAGCTGCAGCTGAATTATTAAAGAAGTCTTTGCTCCTGAATTGTTACAAACATACAATGACAGACAGGAAAAGACCATCTGATCCATCCAGCCTGCCCCACACAATTGTATATCACAATATATACACACCCCAGCCGACTTGAAACCACGTGATCTCCTGGGAGAGGTGAAAAAGCAGATAAAATCCTTGGCCAATTTGTGAGGGGATAAACTAGTCCAGGAGATCACTCAATTACAGTATATTAAATGCTACAAAGCAAGCGTGTTCATACATTTGCCTCCCTGAGCTACATAGGTGTGTAACATGAGGCTTATGGAGTGGTATATACATCTGTGATTTCTGCAGGGATTGTCCCAATCTCTTGCTCCAACCTCAGCAGAAACTTCAGAGAAATAGTGTTAACAGCCGTTTGCCATTTCTCTCAGCTTTCTGCTGCACTTCCTCCAAACTTATGGCAGATGATCAGGGCAGCCCCAGTGGAATTCTATTGTATAAATTTTAGCTCCAAGTTGCCATTAATTCTGAATTAGGATCTATCCACTAATAGGGCAATAGCATTAGAAATAGTTCTTTTTTATCCTCCAGTGCCACAAAATTCAAACAGAACAAACTAGCAAGTAAGAAATAAGCATAACCGGGGGCTCAGGTGTTCGGACTTTGAGAGCCAATTGACAGCAGCTGCAAATAGCCCTCAGACTACAAGTTAAACACCCCTGTTATAAAGTACACTGATGAGGGTCTCTGATATATTTACCACTGCACAGAAAAACATCTATGAATAATAGATGAATAAGACTATAAAATGTTTGAACTATTCTGTTCTTACTAAACCTTGCTCCCATTGAACAATATATGAAAGAATAAGAAAAAATCTTTGTTAAGGCCTTGTAAAATTGCAAACAAGGGAAACTACTGCTGAATTGTGCAGGGAGGAGGTTATAATGGGACTAGAGCACTGCACACCAATTCAGATTTGGTGAATGTTCCGATTGGTAATTCACAGAATAACTCTTTCTTGCCAGAAGTTGCTGGCCAATTTGTGCTGTTACAACCAGGTGAGGCAGGGGTCTAGAGCTTCCCTCTCAGCCTTTTCCTGGTTTGGCCGTAACAAGGTTTAATTTTTAAAACGCCGTGTTTTAGTTCCCCTCATTGAATCCTTGCTCACTGCTCTCTAATTGGAATGGCAAAGAAATCAACCAGACATGTTTTCTCGGATTTAAACAAGAAAGGTGTAAGTTTATTAACTTTAAAACACTAATTCAGTTAAAACTACTATAAAAACACAATGTGACCATGCTAGCATGTATATGCAATAAACACACACACAACTGGAGGCAGAAAAGAAGAAAGAATCAATGGGGAAAGATTGAAGCAGTATATGGAATTTAGTTACTGGTTCTGGATTGGATGTAAAGTATTTGAAGTCTTGCAGTTCTCATTGGGGCCCAGTGCATACTTTCAAATTCATTTCGCTGGTCTTCTGTCTTGAGGCTTGAGTTACTTCCGTGGGTCCTTGGAACTTTGCGTGTGAGAGAGAGAGAGACAGACAGATAGGTGCTCTTTTCTGGAAGTTCAGTTGCTGTCTCTTCCAAAACTGTTCTGTGTCAGGCACAATTCCAAAAACTCCAGATTGGCCAGCAGGTTAGTCATGTGACTAGCACTTTGTTTAGAGCAGCCTCGCCTGTGAGATTTGTGGATTCCTTCAAGCTAACCAAACACTCTCATTGGGGGGTGGGATGCTGGCTCAATGACTCGCAATGTCTCTTGATCATCACTATGGATAAAATCCATTTGGCTAACTGAATCAGGGAGTACTCCCATTGTCTTCTTCATGCAACTGTCTTTTAGAATCAAAATGTGCAGCCATGTTTTCAGCCACTGTTGTGGTTTTTTTAAACAAGTTATTTCAAGTCCAGTAACAGCTCAAAAATAATGTTCCATATGATAAAATTAATATGCCTTATTTTGGCAGGTGTAGTTTCCATCACAGTGCATTAATAATGGCAAGTGTTGATCAGACACAGTTTTTTTTCAGCAAAATTTGGCCCGTTATGTTTATCTGCTATTTTTGTGTAAAGAGATTTGTGAATTTCTGCATTGTATTGGTGTATCTATGCCTTATTTCTAAATACTCCTCTAACTTAGGAAGGCATCTTGTGCATGGTTACCTGATGATAAAGAATAGCCACTGACATTACTGTATCTCTCAACTGCTCCTCTATTTTTTCATGCATGTACTAATGGAAAACCTGTCATCCTGAGACCCACAGAGTGTTAAACAGTGATCTTTCATTAGGACTTTGAATACTTCACTTAAGGTTGTCCATGAGCATTTTCTAAATAAATCAAATCAAGCCTAGGCCTGCTAAACACTTGATCAATGACAACCAATGATGGGCTTTAAGTGCACTGGACCTCTGCCCTGCATCTTACAATTACATATATCAAACTTATAGCACAGTAACAGGCCATTCGGCCTGACTGGTCTATGCCAGAGTTTATACTCCACATCAGCCTCCTTCCAGTCTTATCCCTCCATGATTTCTCTCTCATATATCCATCAAGCCTTCCTGCAAATGATTCATAACTATAGACTTGAACCACTCCATGTGGTAGCAAGTTCCACATTCTCACCACTCTCTGTGTAAAGAATTTTCCCCTAAGGTCTTCATTTAATCTGTTAGTGGCTAACTAACTTATATTTATGCTCCCTTGTTCTGCAGCTTCCACTTCTTTGAGGCCTTGGTACCTGCACCTTTGGTATCATCCTGGACTAGTTGATGTAACGTAAGCTACAAATCAAACAATATCTAAATATTATCATATATTCTATGGTGTGCACCTCGTCCCACCTGAGTAGGTACAAAGGTTAATGTGCTAAATGCACTTAAAATTAGTTAAAGGCTTCTCCTTGTGAAGGTCCACTAGCTGTGCAATTCTTATCCTATGTGCAAGTTTGACCTTTATCAGGGTGTAGATTAAGACACAATGAAGAAATTGCACAATTTTCAGGACTTGTTTTTGTCATCACATTACATGTGATGTAATTTGCGTTAACTTGATGTTTTCAACTGTTCTTACAGTGCACTTCTTACCATGTCAAAAAGCTCATTGGTGGTCTGTGCTGGAGGCTGAAAGATCAACCCGTCAGCAATAAAAAGTAAAATGGTGATCCTGACAGCAAGTTCCAGCAATGGCAGTGAGTTACTTTTGTTACCAACAACACTTCCCCTCCACAGGCATGCAGCAAAACTGCTTCTGATATGTCAAATACACTCAGGAAGTGCCTCTAATAGCATCTGTGCTATCAGAACCAACAATATAAGGTAAGTAGGATATGGGATCAGTGGCATTTACTCCCCTGCAGAGCAGAGCTCTTCATTCCAGCTGTGCTGGGGTGGAGAAGGATGAGTGTACAGTGACATAAAGTGCAACAAAAGTTTTCTGTTTCCCAGGCTTACAGAGCACATCAAAGCTTCGTCCCACGTAAGACCAGGAGCTTGTTTATACGACACTTATGCAACATCCATAGCAATAGATTTAGTAGGATGCGATTGTGTACCACCCAGGCTGATATTAATCTGAGATGCTTACAAAACAAAAGGTTCATTTCTGAGTGGGGTGGAGTCCCCACTGGCCTCACTCCAGCACAAACTATGCTGCATAAATTATTGCTATTAGAGGGTAGTAATAGCTCAACCATGTCTGCTCTGGTCCCAAGCCCAATATACTCTCATTTTAAAGTTGTTGAGAAAAATGATTTTTATACAACTATAGCTATGATTTTCAATTCCAAAATATAGGAAACGGGTCATTCCGCTGAGTTTACTAAAACTCACAAAAGGGGCAGATGAAAACTTCACTCAGAACGAGTGTGATTCCAGACCACAGTTCCAGAATCCCTCCAGCACATAATATATTCATTTTTCAGAACTCATCAATATTTCCAGAAAGCTGCACTTCCAAATATCAAGGTACCCTTACAGAATAATAAATTAACCCCTAGCATGTCCAGAAGTTATTATTATTTAAGAGGGGTTTGTAATTTAAGCCATTAGCAAATAAAGTACAATTTCTCCACAATTTTCAGAAAATACTTGACAATTTCCAGACAATGACTATGCCTTTCTGCAGATAGTTTTAAGAATATTTTTGCCTTACTTAGTAAAACATATTTTCAGTAAACTGAAATCAACTGGAGGTAATATTTATATAGGACTAATCCAAACACTGTAGTTTTGTCTTATTCAGTTCACAAGATGAAATAATCTAGCTTCCATCAGTTCACTACAAACTAATTCTGCAGCTCTTTTCACATACAACATTAACTGTGCAAGAAATAACCCAAAAAATCTCAGCAGGTGCCAATAAACTGGCATTTCATCTTATTGGCATCCTTCTCGTACTTCTCCATTCATTTCAAAGCAGTCACTTAACATCAGTTATATTATGGAAAAATCAGAGATGTTACAGCAGATAGCTTTCAAAACAGAGGTAAAACTAAAACTTTTCAGCAGCACATAACAAGCTTTGAATTAATTCCTGAGATTAATTTGGCCCACTTCATAAAAGTAATTGCACTTCAGACTTAATAGTTCCTTAGACTGCATGATTACCATAACAAGTCAGAAGTTAACTGAACTCAGCTTGGGTAACAAACTTTCAAAACAGTTCTAAAAATTCTGCACTTACAGGATAACAGTCTGCGGTGCTACTTTGGGGATATGATCCAGCATCAAGTGCATACAGCGGACAGTGGTTCTGAAGCACAGACATCGGCTTGGGCAGGAGGAGAGTTCAAGGAAGAGAAGAAAGAAAATGGTTACAAAAAGGAAACATTTGCGTCCCATCCTGAGAGAGATCAGAGCACTGCCGTGCCTGGAGCTGCAGAATCTGAACTGAAAGAGTGAGTGGGGTCTGGGCAAGTTTAAGTCGGTCTGAGCATCCAATCAGACCATAACTAGGATCATATTACAGCACAGGGAGCAGAAAGAATCCAGCAACTTTATCCACAAAATACTGCCAAGATTAGGGTAGTCCTAATGCTGCAATTTAAATACACAAAATTACCAGTACACTTTCTACAAAATAAGGGAAGAGCCAGGGTGATTTTAGGGAGGGACAAGATGAGATTCACTTCAAAGCGGGACCTGTAAATCAATGTCCTTTATACATCCCACACTTATATACTGTAGAGTATGGAATCTTCCACATTACAGTCAAGCCTAAGCATTTATTCATCTTGGTATCTAGCGCTATAAATGGGGAACATTAACAGATTAGATTAGATTTAGATTAGATTAGAGATACAGCACTGAAACAGGCCCTTCGGCCCACCGAGTCTGTGCCAAACATCAACCACCCATTTATACTAATCCTACACTAATCCCATATTCCTACCAAACATCCCCACCTGTCCCTATATTTCCCTCCCACCTACCTATACTAGTGACAATTTTTTTATAATGGCCAATTTACCTATCAACCTGCAAGTCTTTTGGCTTGTGGGAGGAAACCGGAGCACCCGGAGAAAACACACGCAGACACAGGGAGAACTTGCAAACTCCACACAGGCAGTACACGGAATCGAACCCGGGTCCCTGGAGCTGTGAGGCTGCGGTGCTAACCACTGCACCACTGTGCCGCCCACTTTACCTTTATGATTTGGCCTTTTCTTGTCCTTCCTCTCTTGCCTCTGACATCAGATACTGTGAAAACATTTTGGAAACTAAAACTGGACAAGGTGTTCTTGATGAATTTTGGCAATGATTGAAGATAATACAAATGTGATACACGCTACCTACATTCTACCTATATTAATGAGGTTTTTATTTATAACACTAATCATGGGAAATTTAATTTAAATACTAATAAATATTGTTGCACAATAAATTAAGCTAAATATAATTTCTAAAATGTACAAACATATGAACTAGAAGCAGCAGTAGGCTATTCATACCCTTGAGCCTGCTCCACCATCCTATAAAAGCATGGCTGATCTGTTTGTGGACGCAAATCCACTTTCCTGCCTACCCCCAATACCCTTAGATTCCCTTGTTTTTCATGAATCTGTCTACCTCTGCCTTAAAAACATTCAATGACCCTGCCTCTACCACTCTCCGGGGAAGAGAGTTCCACAGACTCACAAATCTTTGAAAGAAAAAAATTCTCCTCACCTCTGTCTTAAATGGGAGACCTCTTATTTTTAAACTGTGCCCCCTAGTTTTAGACACTCCCACAAGGGGAAACATCTTTTCAACATCCACCCTGTCAAATCCCCTCAGGAACTTATATGTTTTAATAAGATCACCTCTCATCCTTCTAAACTCCAATGAATAGAGACCCAGCCTATCTAAGCTTTCCTCATAAGATAACCTTCTCATCCCAGGAATCGGTTGAGTGAACCTTCTCTGAATTGCTTCCAATGCAATTATATCCTTTCTTAAGTAAGGAGACCAAAACTGTACATAATACTCTAGATGTGGTCTTATCAATGCCCTGTACAACTGTAGCAAAACGTCTCTAATTTTATATTCCATTCCCCTTGCAATGAAGAACAACATTGCATTTGCCTTCTGAATCAGTTGTTGTACCTGCATACTAACTTTTTGTGTTTCGTGTACTAGGACACACAGATCCCTCTGTACCTCAGAGTTCTGCAATCTCTCTCCATTTAAATAATATGCTGCTTTTCTATTTTTCTGGCGAAAGTGGACAAGTTCACACTTTCCCACATTATACTCCATCTGCCAAATTTTTGATCACTCACTTAGTCTAGCTATAACCTTTTGCAGACTCCTTATGCCCTCTTCACAACTTACTCCCCTACCTATCAGTGTGTCATCAGCAATTTAGCAACCATACTTTCCGTCCCTTCATCTCAGTCATTGACATAGATTGTAAACAGTTGAGGCCCCAGCACTGATTCCTGTGACACTCCACCAGTTACAGCTTGCCAACCTGAAAATGACCCATTTATGCCTACTCTCTGTTTCCTGTTAGCTAACCAAACCTCTATCCATACTAATATGTTACCCTCTGTACCATGGGCTCTTATTTTGTTTAGTAACCTTTGATGCGGCACCTTGTCAAACGCCTTCTGGAAATCCAAGTACACCACATCCACAGGTTCCCCTTTATCCATGTTGCTTGTTACTTCCTCAAAGAACTCTAATAAATTAGTTAAACACGATTTCCCTTTCACAAAACCATGTTGACTCTGCCCAATTTCATTGAGATTTTCTAAATGACCTGCTATAACCTCTTTAATAATAGATTTCAGCATTTTCCCGATGACAGATGTTAAGCTAATTGGCCTGTAGTTTCCTGCTTTCTGTCTTCCTCCTTTCTTGAATAGTGGAGTTACATTTGCGGTCTTCTAATCTGATGGGACCTTCTGGCAGGATGTTGTTTAATTGCTTAGATTAATACTATAATATCATTGCTGTTCCTTTTAGGAACTAAAGTATCTACATATCTAACTTTAAAAAAAAGTCTCTCCCTTTCCTCCCTTCCTCTGCTGACATGCTGAAGTTTATATATGCAGGCAGCAAACATCCTGTAGTACCTTGTTCAAGTGTTCTTTCTTCATTTATGAGGCTAGATACTACATGTTGGTAGGCTATCTTATGGCGGTCATCACAGTTAAATCTGATCCTAGCTTAGCTTCATGTTCACACATGTTAACTTTCCAGGTAACACTGTATATGGATTTACAATAAGAATCCTGACTGAACTTTGCCCTCCAGAAGCAGGATTACGGGTCTAATTGTAAACCCTGTAACTGTCACTGCAGTTTAATACTGATCAGAGATCAAACGGAACCTTCCTGATCTGTGTAACTCAGCATCACCTGGGTGCTGCACTGCTGCATTGACTCACTAAGTCATTGAAGAACCAATTTCAGTTTTTTTTTCACCAAAACATTGTAGGAATGTACACATTTTGCTTTATCTTAAAATAACACGAATTGTTTTCCTCTTTGTTTCCAATTGTACTTCATTTTGTAATTTTAAATATTTGTAGAGATCAAACCTGGTCAGGTTCAAAGCAACACTGAGGGTTTAGATGGAGGTTTTATTGAAGTGGTGCAAAAGATGGAGGAAACTAGGGTTTTGCATATACATGGGTGTAAGTCACATATGCTCAAACTTTTCCCAATCTTTTATGCTGAAAATTGGAGTAACTTCATGCTTGCACACATAGGCCAGGATTTTGTGTGGCCCCCTGAGGCAGAGGGGCACGGAGTATCGCGACAGGCGGTGGGGGCGCGGAGTGGGGGGGGGCGGGAATGAAAGGCCCATCACCTCTTCGTTGCCAAGCGATCTACCCGGGGGCAGGATAGGCCAACAATGGCCTTCCCGTCCAGAGGCCAATTGAGGCCCTTAAGTGGCCTAGTAACGGCCAATTAAAGGCCCCTTCCACCGGCACTGGGATCCTACCAGCAGCAGGGGGGCTTCTGCCATGTGGGGAGGTCATCTGGTAAAATGAGGCACCCTCCCTGTGGGGTTGGTCGGGGGGTGGGGGGGGGGGGGTCCTTCCTCTGTGGGCAATTTGTGGCCCACGGAGGAACCCCACCAGGAACCAGTTTACCCCCCAGGAGCCCCCTTCCCCTGGACTACACGACGACCCCCCCAGTGCCCAATGCCAGAGCCTTCCGGACTGGCTCCGGAGATCCCGCTTCTCACCTCTGGTCTGGGGTTTCAGCGCTGGGCCTGGGTCCAAGGCCTCTGCAGCACCAGCAATGGCTACCGCTCCTAGTGGCACTGCCGATACTGCTTAGCTGCTGGCCCTCTGATTGCCCAGCAGATCTTGGTGGCAGGATTCCCCATCTTTAAAGGGACGGGGAATCGCGGCTCCTGAAACTTTTGATTTAAAAAGACCAGAGGATTGCTCCAGTGGGGGGAGGTGGGGGGGTGGGGGCATGAAAAGGCAGAGGCAGGGTTTCCCCTGCCTTTTGGCCTGGTGCCGGGAGCCCCGCCTCCAACACTAAATCCAGCCCATAACGTCTGAGGAAATACTGGGACCACACATTCCTTCGTAATTCAATTAAGAATAATATATCAAGATTCAGAGGAATTGACTTCAGGGCAAATACATATCTAGGCCAAGTTACCAAGCAGACTCAAATGTGCTTCATTTGGCAGGACGGAGCCAGAATAGAACATTACTGTTCGTGGTTCATTTCTGGTACTTTATGGAGAAAAAAGTTGTTTTTGCCAACTTCTTTGTTAAGCAACAAAATACTGTCACCGTCATAAGGTTGACAGAGCAATATGGTGACTGAAGAACCTTGGATGGACTGTTGTATGTCTGCCAACCCAGCTGAACTTGAAAAGCAAGAATATCACTCATTTGCAAAGATTGCATCATCTGTTCAGTAAACCTGCTTTATCAAAAGTTAAAGGGTTGAGTGTCCACGTGAGAAACACAGCATTGAAATCTTTATCTGGAAAACCTGAAACATTTCAGGGTCAGGAAAGACTGGAACGTTGGCCATCTCAATGGTGTAGTGAGAAGTCACTGCAACAAAATCCCAGGACGAACAAAATCTTTGGAGGCTGTAGGTCTGGGAGTTGAAGTAGGTGATGTGGTAATTGGAATCAATAATAGTTCTGTAATGGAGATGGATGGTTCAGTCTTCTGTACTAAGATAAATGGTTAACTCCTGGAGTATTTGAAAGAAATTCTGCATAGTAGAACCGAGAGAGTTTGATTGAGAAATATATAATTAGTTTGTACTTAAACAAACCAAGCTGTTGTACTTGTCCCTATGGAGTTTAGTCTATAAAAGGTATTTGTGGAATATTATCAAAGTTTTCTGTTCATGCTTAATGTCTGAGTGTGAAGCCCAGACTCTGGTTTGTTTTCCTTTTTCAGTGTTCTTATCCAAAGTGCATTAAAATATTTAACTTTGAAATTTCTGACTAAAGTTACAAGAGATACAAGAAAGTGTTCAAATTGTACTCACATATTCTGTTCTGGAGTCAGACTGAGATAAGAACAGCTTCAAAGTTGACCCACATGGGGATTTAATTTCTGATCTTCATTTGATAATGGTTGGACTGCTTTTGTTATGCTTTCAAAATATATATTCATTATAATTATTTATAACATAGCAAAGAAGATAACAACATGTAACTATATAAATGTATTAAAATCATATTTCTGGCTCTCAAGGAGTTAATGTAGAACTGTACAGATGCAATTGGTTGTATAGTCAATTGACCTCTGTTTTAGACATATGATTGCTCAATCATATAGTTTCTCTTTTTTCAAAAAATACACTTTCCTTATGAGGGTTGGTTATAATATCAAATAAAATCTTACTATAAAATCACATTTCAAATTTGTGGGGACACAGTTTTTCTTATCAGGGAATCAGACTAGTTATGCACAAATTCCTTTCAGTTTTTAATAATGTCTTTGTTCATAGCCTGAGAGAAGTTTGTTGTAGTAATAATGAGGCTCTATTAGATGTTTCGAAGGATAATTACATAATTTAATTAAACCTATTAAAGATCATTTATGGTTCTTTAAATATGGGTTATATAACAGCATGTAATATCTCGAGCATTATCAAAAAAATTGCATTGTGTGGAGCTATTTATCATAACTTTGTTGCATATTTTATCTTGAATTAATTAAAATTATATCCAACTTTTAGTTAGAATATGTGAGTACTGTTTGAAAAACACATGACCTAAGCACATGAATCTTACCTTTTGGCTGTTTTTTGGATTTGATAGTGCGAGAAGTTTAATAATTAATGCAGAGACAATTATAATCACTCAAAAAAAAGTTGGCCAAAGCTGATCATGAGCATAGATTAACCACAGAGCTATAAAAACAGAAACTGTTTAATATAGTTGCAATGAAAATGGCTTGTAACTTAAGAGTTAAAGTAGCAATCTATTTCAGATCACAAGCACAGTTGTTATTGGTTACATACACTTGGTGGCTGTCATATCTACAATGTGACTACACTGAATCAGATACAGTATACACAGATATTGTTTAACAGTTGCCATATTGAAGGAGAATGCAAAGAACCAGGTGCAAGATAAGCAAGTGCAAGTAGTTGGGAACAGAAACAGCAGCACAATGTAACTTGATAAGTTATCTCCTGTGACCAATTCTACCAGCAGCAATGAAGACTAATTGCAGATTAACCACAGATATTGAAGTGATATGGTGTGATCTACCCACTGCTAACTTTTATTAAACTACGTCACATCATAATCATATCGGAACAGTCTGCACAGAAAAGACCAAAAAATTTACAGCAATAACTTTTGAATTAGCTTTAGGCAACTCGGAGGGATGTCAGTAACCCTGTTAATATCCTGTACCATCACAGTATACCATCTATGGGTTTATGTCTTACATGTGTTCAGAAGTCACAAAGCCAAACTATTTGTCACATTGTACCAACATTAATGTCTCAATGACAGACTGGTTTGGAGTGCCAACACTATCCAAATACAATAGCTGTAATGTTACTAAACACAAAACCTTTATTATTTATTCCAAACTCTTGTGCCTAGAGAATTTCTATAATACACCACACAAATGATTCAAGTAATATCAGAACATCGCACTTATGAAACCATTAAGATCACATTAATTCCTAGTTAAAATCAGCTTAGCAAAATATCTGATTACTATTCTGGTTATGAATAGTTTTCAATACTTTCAAAGCTCATGTCAGCAATAATAAAACACACAAAGGGCCAGATTATATCGTGAAGACGCCAGTCCCGCCATTGGTACTAGAAACGGGTGTGAGGCAAGGCGGGAGCAGGTGTGGCCGGCTGCATGCGAAGTAGCAGCAGCTGGCCATTGAAACTCAATGAGGCAGGGGGCCCAATCAGTTGCATGGTTGGAGTCGGGTCTGGAGGTGTAATATGTGGTATCAGCTGATGCCTCAGCAGTTGCTGGCACCATTTTTAAAGGGCTGCCAACCCTGCAGGTAATTTTGCAGTCTGTAGGCCTGGGAGAGGTGGAGGTCATAGAGGATACTTAGAGATGGCTGAGAGTAGACACTGGGCAGCCCCACAATTCCCTGATGGCTCCCTCCAGGTGCTCCTACAGGCTGCCAGGGAGAGGAGGCGCATTCTATTCCCGAGGGATTGAAGGAGGAGACCTGGCAACCTAACCAAACAGGCCTGGCTTCAGATAGCAGAGGAGGTCTGCAGCTTAGTGATGCTAAGGAGCTGGATCCAGTGCTGCAAGCAGCTCAGTGACCTCATCCAGGCAGTGAATGTGAGTACCTCAATGCCTTTATCCTCTTGGGCCTTACATCTGGCGAAGCAGGAGGGTGCATTGGGTGGAGAGGGATTACCCATCTAGACATGGGCAAATGGTCAGGGGGTGCATGCAAACTGACTGCAGCATGGCGAAGTGGCCCTGAAAGGAGGCCACCTGTCAGAGCAGATCCTCGCGAGGTCCCTGGAAAGGGGCTGCATGCAGGAAGCATCTGTGTGTCCCCATCAGTGGCAGCTGGACCACCACCAGCATATGTTTTGGGCTAGTTCTCGTTGGGTGACCCACAGCTTTGTTCCTTTTGCCTGCAGAAGAAAATAGCACACAATCGGAGACAGTGGGCCAAGACCAGCGGTGGGGTGCCCATTCTCCATGTACTAACCCCCGATGGAGGAGGCCACGGACCTCAGGACAGCCAGAGCTTCGCAAACAGAGAGGCGGGGCACCTTCCCAAGACAGTTTGTAAGGTTGCCATGGGGCACCAGGCTGCATGCTGCTCATCAGGTATCTGGTGCCCACAGGGGTCTGCACCGTGGAGGTGTGTGCTATGTCGGGAGGAGAGGCTCTTGACCCTTACACGTCTTTGTTCTCTCATGTAGATCAAGCAGTGCATACTCAAACAGCCTCTGAGACCGCAGG
The DNA here is from genome assembly GCF_036365525.1 of Heterodontus francisci. Lineage (NCBI taxonomy): Eukaryota > Metazoa > Chordata > Chondrichthyes > Heterodontiformes > Heterodontidae > Heterodontus > Heterodontus francisci. The sequence goes on from NC_090375.1 coordinate 98,803,758, forward strand.
GAGCCTGCCAACTCTGAGGGGGAGGACAGTGCCTCAGAGGGTCCATAGGAATCTCATACTCCAGCACCCTACCCCAGTGCAGATATCCACATGTCGGTGGGTTTGAACACGCAATTAGATCTGGGCACACAACCTGGTGAGCCAGCACTGGCGCGCCTGAGTAGCTGACAGACACTGTGACAGCCCAGTCCTCTGACTGTCGAAGGACTGTGGAAGGCCAGGCCCATGCTGAGCCCCAAGCTCTTGATGGGCCTCTGATGTCAGCAGCATCACGGGAAATCCTGCAGTTGCAGGAGGAGGTCTAGCAAAATCTGGCAGAGATGCCAGTGGCAATGCATGCCCAAGCGTGGACAATGGAGGCGTGCATCCAGGCCTTGAGCTCATCATTGTCTCTGACTGGTGCACAAGCGCCATCCTCCATTGAGAGACTGGTGGCTCTGATGGAGATCCACAGTGTCTGCAGGACATTCATGCAGATCTGCACACCGTTGTCTTGACCGTTGGCACAAGGCAATAATGGCAAGGTGAGAGGAGGCAGGGGACTTGGAGTACTCACCAGATCCTCTGCACTCTCAGGTCAGCAGGAAGGCACATGCCTGACATGATAGGGAGGAGAGACGGCTGCCTTCCATAGCTGGGGCTCCTGCCAGAGTGCTCCTGGTGCGGGCAGCTGCTCCTCTGCCAGTGTCATCAGATTGTCCTTCATCCCTGCTGACAAGAGGGTGGTATTGCTTCTGTGCAGGAGGCTCTTAGCATGCCAGGGCTCCCCAGGCCTAAGGCATCCAGAGGACAACTGCCAAAGTCAACCCTAGCCAAAGGACAGCAAGGCCAGCAGGCTGCCTCCACTTAGCTGACAGCGCAGGGCCAACACATCATAGGAGTTCACACAAGAGAATAAAGAAAAACACATAGAATCACGAGGTTATCACGGCTGATTGTGCGCTCTACATGCAAAGGATAGGGTCTGATGTAAATGTGAATATATTGTTTCTTTAAAACATAGATGACCTTCCTCCTCTTCCAGCCCTTCGCTGCAATAAAGTCTGTGAAGAGGCTGCGGGTGAAATATCATGCTGCTAGGGGTTAAACCTGGAGCCAGACCAGCTCAGCACTGCGCAAAGGATCAATAAGTGAGTGCCCCCTGAAGGAAGAAAGGAAGGAAGGGGACAACATGGCTGCATAAAGTTAAGTCTTTATTGGTCAAGGTACAACTGGCAGTAAGGATCAAAGAAAACGGGATTGTATAAGGGCTTCATGAGCCTCCCTTATATATATCTCATGGCCACACTCACGTTGTCCCTGAGGTCCTTCATCTAACATGGCTTACCTATCTTTCCCCTCCGCACTCTCATCGTCTGAAGGGCCAGTATGCTCCTCACTATCCTTGTTGATCATTGGCTCCCCCCTCTGCATCGCATAGCAGACCATCACGATACATGAGACCCTTGCATGGGCATACTGAAGGGCTCCAGCGGCCCAATCTAGACACCTGAATCTCATCTTGAACAGACCAATGGCTTGCTCTTTGGTCGCTCCTATTGTCCTGTGGCAGGTGATGTAATTCTCCTCCGCATCCATGCGTGGCTTCCTTACAGGTGTCAGAAGCCATGTCCTCAGTGGATAGCCTTTGTCTCCAAGGATTCACCCCTGAAGGTAGGAGGGAGGCCTCAAAATGTAGGCATCATGGCTAATAAGTCCTAAAAAGTGTGCACAGATCTGCAGGATCCATTTACAGTGGTTGCAGACCAGTTGGACATTGTGGGAATGGAAGCCCTTCCTGTTGATGAAGGCCACTGGCTGGTGTTCAGGGGCCTTGCTGGCCAGATGCGTGCAGTCAATGACACCCTGTACCTGGTGGAATCCATCGATGACCCCGATCCCAATGGCCCTCTCAACCTGAGAGTTGGGATCTGTGCAGAAGCACACAGTCACCTGCCCTCCTGAAAAGGGCATTGGTTACCTCCTTGATGCACCAATGGGCCACTGACTGTGAGATTCTATACCTGTTCCCAGTGGATCCCTGGAACGATTCAGAGGCATAGAAGTTCAGTGCCACAGTGATCTTCAGCACCACTGGCATTGGATTTACACCAAGTACTCTGGGGCACAGCTCATCCTGCACCGTAGTGCAGAGGTCAGTAACGGCATCCCTGGTGAGGCGGTGTCTTTACTGGCACTGCCTCTCGGACATCTGCAGGAAGTTGAACCTAGAGCTGTAGACCCTCTCTGGAGGGTACTTCCTTCTACATGGGGGAGCCACCTCTCTTTCTACTCTGTGCCCTTCTCCATCATCTGGAGGCTGCCACTGACCCTTCTGCCAGCAAACAGGCCGTTGCGGTTCGACTGCAGGTGCCTGGTCCTCCCTCCCAATCTGCTTCACCTCCTCTTCGCTGGGGTCCCTGAAGCCTGGAGAAATGAGCCTATGATAGTTGGCCTCTCCCTGTATGCTAGTCCTTCAGTCCCAGTGACACCCCCCGTTACCTTGCCCACACTTGTGAGCTTTGACGACGTGGCACTTGCCTATTGCACCCCTTGCAATGGCTACCCGGCAGCTCAGATACCCTTGCCCTCAATCCTCACACAATGCGTGCAGCCCTCCCTTCGCCACCCTGCCTGGCAGTTGATGGTTGCATTCCCAATGGCCTCCCCAATGCCAGACATGCTCGCCTGCCTCCAGGAGGCAAGCCTCTGAAGCCCCGTGAAACCTGCATGCTGTTTATAAAATCCAAACCTGACCATAAAATCGCTTTCAAATTGGCCTCTTAATAATCTTAATTACCTGCCCACCTCATCATTGTCTGATAGCCGACCTCCATCTTTGCCTCCATCAGTAAAATCGGGATGGGACGTCACGACGTTGGACTTCCTGTCCGACATGTCCCATCCCAACTTTATGTCCCCCACACCTCCGTCCCTTTGGTCCGCTTAAAATTGGACCCCAAGACTAGGATTTTACCGGCACTCCGTGTCTCCCGCTGCTGGGACCAAATGAGGGTCCCAAGCCCGCACGGGCAAATTGCGGGACCACGGAGGGGATATTACTGGAAGTGGCCAACTAAGAGGCTGCTGCTGATCCTCTGATTGGGCCGGCAGCTTGGCAGCCTCGGGAGTGCTGACAGAGGTGGTCGCTGCTGACGTTACAAGAAGGAGAGGATACCTCCATATTGATCCACCCTCAAAGGACTGGCAGAAAAAGTATGCTGCGGTTAGGCAGGCAGGCCCCAGCGATTGGAGGGGTGAAGCCTCCAGCACCAGCCTAGGGTCCGCGGGGGCAGCCATTGTTGCTGGTGGGCCCCTTTGTGGGCTATGGGGTCTTGGGAAAGGAAGGCCCTCCCGGGAAGCTGCTAGGAGGCTGCCTTGGTGAAGTTGAGGGACCGTTTCGATGCTGGTAAAATGCCAGCAGGGTCATAATATGGCTGTCAATAAGCCAATAAATTACCTTAATTGGTCGCCTGCCTCCAGTTGGCAAACGCTCTGCTGCTGATCCCACATTTGGTAATATCCGGTGGTGGCAGGAACACTTCGGGCTTCCACCGCCATTTTACAACTCTCTCACCACCCAGCCTATCTCCAAAGGGCTGTTAAAATTCCTGCCAAAGAGTCACAAAATGTTTTATGTACTATAAAGCTGGGAAAGATCAGTGCTGATGCGACTGTTGCATGAAGCTAAGATTATTAGTGATCTGGTTGACAGTTAAAATACCTGGTGTTTATAAGAGAATCACAAGTCGTGGGAGTCAGTTGCCAGCATTCGCCAGAGCTGGCGGGCAGCCATAAAGACAGGGCTAAATTGTGGCGAGTCGAAGAGACTTAGTAGTTGGCAGGAAAAAAGACAGAGGCGCAAGGGGGGAGCCAACTGTGCAACAGCCCCGACAAACAAATTTCTCTGCAGCACCTGTGGAAGAGCCTGTCACTCTAGAATTGGCCTTTATAGCCACTCCAGGCGCTGCTTCACAAACCACTGACCACCTCCAGGCGCGTATCCATTGTCTCTCGAGATAAGGAGGCCCAAAAGAAGAAAGAAAGAAAGAAAGAATAAGAGAATATATACAACTATTGTGTCAGTACAGTATTGGACTCAACTCTAACGTCTTACTTTTCCATGACTTACTAATGAAACTAAGAGGTTAGAAATTCTGAAGCGCAATTTGAAGCCACCCGATTTAAGATAAATAAAGTGACCCACTGATTGGAGAAATGTGCAGTGTTCTTTATTTTGTGTTATAATATGAATAAAAGATACTGTGATTGAATGAAGTGAGTCCAAATCATAACTCTTGCTTTATATATTCACCTTACTATGAAATAAACAGCTTATTGATTCATATTAACCATTGTCGCCAAATATTTGCTTGGTGCTCTTTCAGAGAGGTTGAAGAAATACAGGTATACAGGAAATAAATATTCAGTCCAAGTCGGAATGGAGTACTGTTGTTACGCCCATGGGTTATGATATTGTGCAAGTTGATATAGGGCAATGTGAGTCCACTCCTATCAAAATTAAAAAGCTCAAACTGCTTACGGAATCAATTGGCACCAGGAAACTCGAGAAAGTATCTACTACAGCCTGAATCTATAACATACGTCAACAACTATCTTTTCTGTATTGTACTATACTGTACTATATACTGTACTGTATTCACTGCTCATGATGAGTCTCTACTATATTGGGGACACCAAACACAGATTGGTTGCCCGCTTTGCAGAACATCTTCATTCAGTCCGTAAGCATGACCCCAAGCTTCCGGTTGCCCGTCATTTTAATTCTCCACCTTGCTCACATTCTGACCTCTCTGTCCTTGGCCTTTTGCAGTGTTCCAATGATGTTCTATGTAAGAACCATAGAAAAATTACAGCACAGAAGGAGGCCATTCAGCCCGTCGTGTCTGTGCCGGCTGAAAAAACTAGCCACCCAATTTAATCCCATCTTCCAGCAACTGGTCCATAGCCTTGCCAGTTACAACACTTCAGGTGCATGTCCAGGTACCTTTTAAAAAAACTGAGGGTTTCTGCCTCCACCACCATTCCTGGCAGTGACCAGACACTCACCACCCTCTGGGTGAAAAGGTTTTTCCTCATGTCCCCTCTAATCCTTCTACCAATCACCTTAAATCTGTGACCCCTGGTAATTGACCTCTCCACTAGGGGAAACAGGGCCTTCCTGTCTACTCTATCTAGGCCCCTCATAATTTTTTACACCTCAATTAAGTCACCCCTCAGTCTCCTCTGTTCTAAGGAAAAGAATCCTAGCCTGTCCAATCTTTCCTTGCAGCTGCAACTTTTGAGCCCTGGCAACATTCTTGTAAATCTCCTCTGTACTCTCTCCAGAGCAATTATGTCCTTTTTGTAATGTGGTGACCAGAACTGTACGCAACACTCCAACTGTGGCCTAACCAGCATTTTATACAGTTCCAGCATTACATCCCTGCTTTTGAATTCTATATCCCGACCAGTAAAGGAAAGCATTCCATATGTCTTCTTCAACACTCTATCTACCTGTCCTGCCACATTCAGGGACCTGTGGACATATCCTCCAAGGTCTCTCACTTCTTCTATCCCTCTCAACATTCTCCCATTTATTGTATATTCCCTGACTTTATTTGCCCTCCCCAAATGCATTAGCTCATACTTATTTGGATTGAATTCCGTTTTCCACTTCTCCATCCACTCAACCAAACCATTGATATCTTTCTGGAGTCTACGGCTATCCTCTTCACTTTCAACTACACGGTCAATTTTTGTGTCATCAGCAAATTTCCCAATCATGCCTCCCACATTTAAGTCCAAATCATTAATATATGCCAGCAACAGCAAGGAACTCAACACTGAGCCCTGTGGAACGCCACTGGAAACAGCTTTCCATTCACAAAAATATCCGTCGACTACTACCCTTTGTTTCCTGTCCTTGAGCAAATTCTGGATCCAACCTGCCACATTGCCCTGTATCCCATGGGCTTTCATTTTACTGACCAGTCTGCCATATGGGACCTTGTCAAATGCCTTACACATCCACTGCACTACCCTCATCAATCCTTCTTGTTACTTCCTCAAAAAACTCAATTAAGTTAGTAAGACATGGCCTTCCCTTAACAAATCCATGCTGATTATCCCTGATTAATCCATGCTTTTCTAAGTGGCAGTTTATCCTGTCCCTCAAATTAGATTCTAACAATATACCCACCACCAAGGTCAGACTGGCCTATAATTATTTGGTTTATCCCTCGCACCCTTTTTAAACAATGGTACAATGTTCGCAGACCTCTAAGCTCGAGGAACAGCACTTCATCTTTCAATTAGGCACTCTATAGCCTTCTGGACTGAACACTGAGTTCAATAATTTCAGATCACAGCCTCTGCCCCTGTTGTTTCCTCTTTCTTTCCTGATTTTGTTATTGTTCTCTTTTTTCTTTTTTGTTGTTTTTAGACGGCAGTTGTTCATGGTTCTACCATTCACACCTTCAGACACATTCTTGGTTTCTTTACTTGTGCCATAACCACTCCCTTTTGCCTTGTACCATCAACCGTTTCAATTAATCTTTCCTGCCTTCCACTCTATCACAGACCTTCCCTTTTGTTCTTTTTCCCACCCCTCCTCCTTGCACTTACCTAAAACCTATTACCTCTAACCTCTGCCAGTTCTGATGAAAGGTCAGCAACCTGAAATATTAGCTCTGTTTCACTCTTCACAGATGCTGCGAGACCTGCTGAGTATTTCCAGCATTTTCTGTTTTTATTTCAGATTTCCAGCATCTGCAGTATTTTGCTCTTGAACAACTATCTTTTACCTAGATGAAGTAGCAATCAAAACAAAATCATCTTTCCTCTTGTAAAATATATATTTAACCTACGTGTGTCAATTTCAGTCCTATTTTCTGCACCAAAAAACCTGTAAACAGGTACAAAACTATTTTATAAAATATTTGATTTTTCTTTGAAAGGCATATTGTTGCTGTATTGGGAAGTTTTCTAGTTGGATACATTTATTTGAACAAGCAAAACTGCTCCTGAAAACATCACACAAAATGTCTCCTGTCGATTGCCAAAGTACAGTGCACTTTTATTGAGATTTTATCTTAGGCTTTAATATAAACTAAAAATCATTGCTATTGCATTTGTGTTTATTGAAAGCTGGTAAAGTAACTTACATAATTTTTTACCTCTCCTCGCAATTTTCTTGAATTTCTATACTTCTCCTGAAGGCAGCTTCTCATTGATCAGCTGGACAGGTACCTCCCAAGAGCCATTTTTAATGTGTGACCCCAGACAGAGATCATAAAAATAAAAATAAACATTACAGCCAAGCTCAAACCATCCTTGCCTGCAGTCCACATATTCTTCTAGCATGGGTCACTGGATAATAATCAGGAGCAGGTTAGTTGGGACTCAGTAGAATCAATGCAATTGCAGCTATTTTGAAATCAGTGGCTCTTAATCAGGATTTATTTTTATTGCACTCATGGTACATGAGCTTAAATTCAATGTAAAACCTCCATGTCAACAAAGACAAGTGGAGTAATATAGCTCAGACTGCACAATTTGTAGTGCAAACATTTATAAATATTGATGTCTGGGTAAATACATAAATATTTACAATTATGACACCAGCTACTAATTAATCAAGGAAATGTATTCTGAAAATAAATGTTCGCAATATTGTTAAAACCTTATTGGTATTCCCAAAGTCAACACTACCCTCTGCAGGTAGGATTCTGTAACAACAGTTTTGGGATACTCGACCACAAACTCGGTTTCAGTTTATCTGTGTTTCCTTGCCATTTGCATTGCTTATATTTGAGTCATTTTTAATTTTCATAAACATTTTACTAGTGTTTTCAATTTTCTTTGGGGAAAACAGAATAAAATATGGCAAAGTGACTACTGATGAACCAAAACCTGTCAATAGCCTGTTGTTCACTAACTGATTAGGTTAAACTTTTTGAGACCCAGCTGGGCCTGTAGGCTTATTGGGAAATCACACATGAACAATGAAAGCAAGAGATGGAAAATCGCAGGATATACACTTATGATTTTCTAGTACAAGGCCCCTTGTTCTCATCAAGTAATTGTAAGTACAGATGCTTCACCACAATTCATCCCATAGGAAATTTTAAATGTTATCTACAATTTAAAAAAGGTTTCCATCATAGACATAGTGGGCTACATCTTTGGTACATTGGACAGACATGTTGGTAACATCTAAGCAAAACAGAAACATGTGTGTCAGAAAATGTGGCAGACATCAATCTTACTTGAACTAAGTCCATTCTGCACTTTGCATAAGGTTGTAGTTAGGCCTTAAGGCAGAGCTAAGGAGCTCCTAGGTGAGAGCTTTATTTGAGGATTTACAGCTATGGCAATGCATATTAGTGCACATGCAATTCCTCATGGCTGTCATTCGAAATGCACTGTATGCTGAATTTGCAGATATAAAATTATTCATGAGGCAGTCACGGTCTGGTTTCATAGGAATTCAGCATTTAAAAGAAAACTGATGTTAATTTTCAATTTTGCCCTCTATTGCAACAATTCAACTAGATACCATGTGTATGTTTAGGACCTTCCACATGGAGAGGGGTTGGAATGGGCTGATGATGGCCCTGGGATTGCCAAGTGAATCACAAAGTACAAGTGAGCAAGAGAAAGTGGTAATGCAGGATGAGGAACCTGCTGCTCGAGGGTAAATTCTTGCTCTACTCAGCTGCCGAGCCCAGGCGTTTTTTATTTGTATTTATTAATTCACAGGACGTGGGTGTTATGTCTTGTGGTTCCCAGAGCTTCTTAAATAATCACACTTTAGACACAGCTACTGAAGTTTGCATTGAATATATTTTCACACATCTCTCCATGTGTGGTAGGATGATACAATGGGTGTGTTTGGTACATAGGTTGTAGTGCAGTAGTGAGTGATGTGACATTGTGGAGATATATATACATAGGCTTGATCAATGTAGTTCCTAAGTCATTTTGGATAATATAACAATATAACTTCCCTCTTTCTTTAAAAAAAAATGTCATTGCCTTTTACTATTAACGTAACTTTTCCAAACATTAGTTTATCACTGTATTGGCGGTGTTGTACGTGTTGCTCCTGGTGTTGTAGAAGTTGTGCTTGATGCTGGGGATGTTGTGTTGCTTGCTGGTCATGTTGCTGATGACCTTCTCTGTTTTACCAGTTCTGGTGTATGCCGAATATGGACTCTGTTCCTTCTCATCTGCTTACTAGTTTCAGTCTTGATGGCGTATGATCTTGGAGTCTCAGTTTTACCAACAGCTTTTGCTGGGTTCCAGCTTTTCAGCATTGGAGCTTGCACATGCACAATTTGTCCTCTCAACAATTCAGGCAATGATTTGGCATGTTTGGTTTCTTTTAATTCTCATTTGCTCTGTTGCTCTGTCTCTGGTAATTCCATTATCATCTACTTTCTTTGTGTTGCACATCTTTTCCCAGTGATCGGGCTATCCACAAGTTCTGCAGTTTGATCCGTATGTAGGACATTTCTTTCTGTCTGTGAAATTGTAGTCATCCACATCTCTTGCATATCACTGCATCAAACCTGCTTCTTTCCCCTTGACTTAATGGAAGGCTAGCCATCTGGGTAATCAACATCTTCATCTGTCTATTCGTGGCTTACTGTGCTCTGGCAATGTCTACAGCCTGCGATATTGTAAGCTTGTCTTTCCAATTAAAGCTTTTTGTACATCAGGGTGTGCAAAGCCCCAAATGAGCTGATCGACCAGTCTTTCATCTGTGTCTTTGAATTTACACTTGCTGGCTACATTTCTCAATCTCGTTAAGAAATTGTCAATAGACCCACCTGATTCCTGTCTCAGGCTCAGAAATTCATAACAGTGGATCCAATGGTTTGACTTTGGTTGAAGATGTGTGCTGAATTCTCAAAAATCTTGTTTGGATTTTTACTGTTGTCCTCATTCTTTTCCCAGCTATTGACAAGGTCTAACCCTTTCTCTCCCGTCCACAAAAGGATGTAGTTCACCTTTTCCTCTTCACTAATACTTTTCAGAAATCGACTGAATGTCAATTTGCACTTTTGCTTAAACTTTTTGAATGGCTCCACGAAGTCATCAGCCTCCCAATTGATCATGGGCTGGAACTGCCCATTCATTGCAGCTGCGGCCACCATTTTGTTTTTCTTCATGATTTACACAGTGTTTTTCTCCTGGCACTAATTCAGGTTGTTTTTCACAATCAAATTCAGCAATTATATTATTCATATTACAAACACCTTGCTGCCACGATATTACGTCTTATGGTTCCCAGTGCTTCTTAATAATCACACTTTAGACACTGATACTGGAGCTTGCATTGAGTTTATTTTTTTTCACATCTCTCCATGTGTGGCGGAATGATACAATGTGTGTTTGATACACAGGTTGTAGTGATTGATGTGGCATTATGGAGATATATACATATACGCTTGAACAATGTAGTTCATTAGTCATTTTGGGTAATAAATCAATATAACCATGGGTGTCACTGGCAGAGCCGGCATTAGTTGCCTATCTTAAACTGCTACAGTCCATGTGGTATGGGTACAACCACAGTGCTGTTAACTAGGGTGTTCCAGGATTTTGTGAGTCTTGGTGGGGAACTTGCAGGTGATGGTATGCACCTGCTACCCTTGTCCTACTAGGTGGTAAATGTTTTGGTTTTGAAAGATGCTAAGAAGCCTTAGCAAGTTGCTGCAGTGCATTTTGTAAATGGTCCACACTATTGCCAATATGTGTTGATGGTGAAGGGTGGTGGTGGACATGGTGCCAATCAAGCGGACTGTTTTGTTCTGAATGGTGTCGAGCTTCTAAAATGTTGTTGGAGCTGCACTCATCCAGGCAAGTGGGGAGCATTCCATCATCGTCCTGACAGATGTTAGACAGGCTTTGGGGAGTCAGGAGGTGCGACACGCATCGCAGAATGATCACCCTTTCAGTTGCTCTTGTAGCTACAGTATTTATATGGCTGGTCCAATGTGGTTGGGTGACCACCCCCCCACCACCACCACCCCCCCTGCCCCACCACCTAGAATGTAGATGGTGGGGGATTCAACAATGGTAATGGCATTGAATGTCAAGGGTGGTGGTTAGATTTTCTCTTGTTGAGATTCATTGCCTGGCACTTGTGTGGTGTGAATGTTACTTTCCGCTTATCAGCCCAAGCCTGCATGAAGGCATGGACTGCTTCAGTATCTAAGGAATGGCAAATGGGATGAACACTGTGCAATCATCATCGAACATCCCCGCTTCTAACTTTACAATGGAGAGAAGGTCATTAATGAAGCAGCTGAAGATGGTTGGGCCTAGGACACTACCTTGAGGAACTCCTGCAGCGATGTCCTGGGGCTGAGATGATTGGCCTCCAAAACTAATTATGTGCTAGGTATGACTCCAACCAGTGGTGTACATACACTACATATGGCCTACATGTATAGAATGTGCGACCTGAGCATCAACATTTCATTTCAGAGTGCATAGAGCACCCTGCAAAGTCCGTCAGCAATTGCAGCCTTTGTTTACTTTTACATGAAGAGTTAACAGAATGGCACCAAGTAACATACAGCAACTAGAGGACCACCTGAAGCACAACCCCATCCTAATACATGACACAGTATCGCAGGGATTCTCAAATTACTTCTATAGAGAGGTGGGCTCAAATTTACAAAAGGTTCTTCTGTCCAAGTTCAACATGAGGGGAAAATCAGATGGAGAGAGCTATTAAACACAGCTTCACTTACCTAGAGGTCTGTTCCTACACAGTTTACTGGACATACTAAGGCAACGCCCTGCAAAAGTGGGCATCACTTGAGTAGGGACAGATGTTGTTTCTGCTGCTTGGAATTGCAATATCCCAGACACGTGCTTCCTTGGTCCTCAAAGGAGTCTTTGGCCTCCTGTGTTGTTCATGGCCTTTCCCCCACCCAAGCCCTGATCTCTGGTCTTCCACCCTCACAATTTCTTCCCTCTTCCCCCTCACCCCAATTTCTACCCATTCCCCACTCCTGATTGCTTTTTCCTTCCCCATCCCCCCAAGCCTTGATCTGCGGCCTTCTTTTCCACCTTCTTCCGATTGCCGAGGACCAGCCCCAATGATGCTTGATTGTGGCCTCCTGTCACTTCTTTGCCCATCCAGAAGCTGGCCAGCCTTTCAATTTGGAAAAAATTATAATGATGATCTCACAAGATTATTGGACTTCCAATTTCCCAGGCCCTCATGCCCAGAAACCATCCAGCGGGATCTTCCTTACCAATTGAAAATCAACCTTTCCAAGGATAAGCTTTCTTTTAGCATAAATGGAGTTAACTTTCATTTGTATTCCCAAAACGAAATTGTAAATTTGATTTTAAAAAACAGTGGCGCAGTGGTTAGCACCGCAGCCTCACAGCTCCAGTGACCCGGGTTCAATTCTGGGTACTGCCTGTGTGGAGTTTGCAAGTTCTCCCTGTGTTTGCGTGGGTTTCCTCCGGGTGCTCCGGTTTCCTCCCACATGCCAAAGACTTGCAGGTTGATAGGTAAATTGGCCATTAGCAATTGCCCCTAGTGTAGGTAGGTGGTAGGGAAATATAGGGACAGGTGGGGATGTGGTAGGAATATGGGATTAGTGTAGCATTAGTATAAATGGGTGGTTGATGGTCGGCACAGACTCGGTGGGCCGAAGGGCCTGTTTCAGTGCTGTATCTCTAAACTAAACATATTCAATTTGGCAAATGAAATATAAATCTGACCAAAACTGATAGAAGAAAACAGAGAAGGTTGATGAAAGGAAAGCAATGAATGTTGTCTATATGGATATTAAGAAAGTATTTGACAAAGTACCACATAAAAGGCTGGTCAACAAAATTGAGGCTCATGGAATAAGAGGGTGAATGTCCAACTGGATAAAAAAATTGGCTTCAGGACAGAAATCAGCGAGTCATAGTAAATGGCTGTTTTCCAGAACTGGAGGATGTTAGACAGTGGTGTTCCCCAAGGGTCAGTGCTAAGACCACTGCTGTTTTTGATATATATAAATGTCTTGGATCTTGGAATACAGAGTAGAATTTCAAAATTTGCTGATAATACCAAACTTGGAGGTGTGGAAAAGAGTGAGGAAAATGCTAATCGAATGCAACAGACATAGATAGGCTAGCAATTGCCCCTAGTGTAGGTAGGTGGTAGGGAATGTAAAATTTAGTGGAAGGCAGGGAATGCTGTTCCTGTCACCTTCCCGGCTGCCCAGTAAAACCTGGTGGCCGCCTTGAAGGCTGTGAGGGGCCCTCCTGTGCCCAACAGAGGACCTCCCCAACAACATCGGAAACTTGAATATTGAAGGGTGCATGACATTTAAGAAGGACAGGAAGCTCGGAAAAGGTGGAGTGGTGGAACTGTTAATTACTGATGGGTATTAGCACATTAGAGAGGGATGATCTAAGTTCAGAAAACCAGGAATGTAGAAGTAATTTGGGTAGAATGAGAAATTATAAAGGCAAGAAGTCACTTGTGGGTGTGCTGTACAGTCTCCCTAACAGTAACCGCACAGTAGTAAAGAGTATAAAGGAAGAAATAATGGGAGCTTGTCAGAAAGGTACGACGATAATCATGGGGGATTTTAATCTACTTATAGACTGGAAAAACTAGATGGGCAAAGGTAGCCTAGATGAGGAGTTCATAGAATGTTTTCGAGATAGTATCTTTGTATAGCACATTCTGGAGCCAACCAGAGAGCAGGCTATACTAGACCTGATATTGTGCAACGAGATAGGATTAGTTGATGACCTCATCGTGAAGGCACCCCTAGGTAGCAGTGATCATAATATTATTGAATTTTACATTCAGTTTGAAGGAGAAAAAAGTGGGTCCAAGACTAGTATTTAAAATTAAATAAGGGCAATTATGAGGGCGTGAAAGCAGAGCTAGCTAAAGTGAACTGGAAAATTTGGTTAGGGATAGGTCAATGGAGATGCAGTGACAGACATTTAAGGGGATAATTCAGAATACACTGAATGGATACATTCCAACAAAAAAGAAAAATTCAAGGGGAGGACCCACTATCCCACTATCCATGGTTAACTAAAAAAGTTAAAGATTGTATTAACTTAAAGAAAAGGCATATAATTGCACAAAGATGGCTGGCAGGTCAGAAGATTGAACAGAATATAAAAAACAGCAAAGAATGACTAAAAGGTTGATAAGGAGGGAAAAATTGAGAGTACAAGAGAAAGCTAATTAGAAATATAAGAACAGATAGCAAGAGTTTCTATATATATTTTAAAAAGAGTGAACAAAGTGAGTGTTGATCCTATAGAAAGTGAGTCTGGGGAATTAATAAGGGAAAATAAGGAGATGGCAGATGAATTGAACAGGTATTTTGCATCAGTCTTCAGCACAGAGGATACAAGTGACATCCCAGAAATAGCTATAAATCAGGAAATGGAAGGGAGGGAGAAACTCAAGAAAATTACAATCACCAAGGAAGTGGTACTGAGCACATTGTTGGAGCTATGGGCTGACAAGTCCCCGGATCCTGATGAACTTCATCCTAGGGTCGTAAAAGAGGCTAGTGAGATAGCTAAAGCATTGGTTTTGATTTTCTGAAATGTCCAAGATTCGGGGAAGGTTGCATTAGATTGGAAAATAGCAAATGTAACTCCTTTATTCAAAAAGGGAGGGAGACAGAAAGCAAGAAACTACAGGCTGGTTAGCTTAATATTTGCCTGAGGGAAACTGTTAGAAGCTACTATTAAAGATGTTATAGGGCACTTAGAAAAAATCAAGGTAATCAGGCAGAGTCAACATGGTTTTGTGCAAGGGAAATTATGTTTAACCAATTTATGGAAATTCTATGAAATAGTAATGTGGATAAAGGGTGGATGTTCTGTACTTAGATTTTCAGAAGACATTTAATAAGGTGCCACATCAAAGATTGTTGCGGAAAGTAAAAGTTCATGGTGTAGGGGTAACATATTGCCATAGATAGAAGTTTGGCTAGCTAACAGGAAACAGACAGTAGGCATAAATGGATCATTTTTTGGTTGGCAAGATGCAATGAGTGGTGTGCCGCAGGGATCAGATCTGGGGCTGCAACCTTTTACAATTTATATAAATGAATTGGATGAAGGGACTGAAGGTATGGTTGCTAAATTTGCTGATGACACAAAGATAGGTACGAAAGTAACTTATGAAGAGGACATAAGGAGGCTACAAAGGGATTATAGATAGGTTAAGTGAGTGTGCAAAGATCTGGCAAATGGAGTATAATGTGGGAAAGTGGGAAATTGTCCATTTTGGCAGGAAGAATAAAAAAGCATATTATCTAAATGCTGAGAGATTGCAGAGCTCTGAGGTGCAGAGAGATCTGGGTGTCCTAGTGCATGAATCGCAAAAGGTTAGTATGCAGGTTCAGCAAGTAATTAGGAAAGCTAATGGAATGTTATCGTTCATTGCGAGGGGAATTCAATACACAAGTAGGGAGGACAGGACTGAATTAACAGTGCATTTCTCCCACCACAATTAGAATCGTATATTTTGATTGGGGGCTTTGACTGGAGCAGTCGGTCGTAACAAGCTACAGTGCTGTTAGGAAGCAAGCTCCAGAATTTTGACACAGCAACAGTGAAGAAACAACGATATAGTTCCAAGTCAGGAACATGAGTAACTTGGAAGGAAACTTGCAAGTGGCAGTGTTCCCATGCATCTCCTTGTCCTTCTAGGTGGTAGAGGTCGTGGGCTTGGAAGGTGCTGTCGAAGGAGCCTTGGTGAGTTGCTGCAGTGCATCCTGTAGATGGTACACACTGCTGCCACTATGTGTCGGTGATGAATGGAGTAAATATTGAAGGTGCCAAACAAGTGAGTTGCTTTAACCTGGATGGTGTTCGGTTTCTTGAGTGTTATTGGAGCTGCACTCATCTAGGCAAGTGGAGAGTACTCCAGACTTGTGTCTTGTAGATGGTGGACAGGCTTTGAGGCGTCAGGAGGTGAGTTACTCACTGCAGAATTCCCAGCCTCTGACCTGTTCTTGTAGCCATAGTACTTACATGGCTGTTCCAGTTCCGTTTCTGGTCCACTGATAAACCCCAGGATGTTGATAGCAGGGGATTCAATGATGGCAGATGAATTGAACAGATATCTTGCATCTATCTTCACTGTAGAGGATAAAAATAACATCCCAGAAATAATTGTGAATCAGGAGGTGAAAGGGAGTGAGGAACTTTAAGCAATTACAATCACCCGGGAAAGGGTACTGAAAATATTATTAGAATTAAAAGCTGACAAGTCCCCAGCTCCTAATGGACTTTGTCCTAGGGTCTTAAAAGTGGCTGCTGAGATAGTCGATGAATTGGTTTTAATTTTCCAAAATTCTCTAGATTCTGGAAAGGTACCATCTGATTGGAAAATAACAAATGTGACTCCTTTATTCAAGAAAGGAGTGAGAAAGCAGGAAATTACAGATCTTAACATCTGTCATAGGTAAAATGCTAAAATCTATTATTGAGGTTATAACAGGGCACTTAGACAATCTCAATGTAATCAGGCCGAGTCAACATGGTTTTATGAAAAGGAAATCATGTTTGATTAATTTATTGGAGTTCTTTGAGGAAGTAACAAACAACGTGGATAAAAGGGAACCTGTGGATGTACTATATTTAGACTTCCAAAAGGCATTTGACAAGGTGCCACATCAAAGGTTACTGAGCAAAATAAGAGCTCATGGCGTTGGGGGTAACATATTAGCATGGATAGAGGTTAGCTAACAGGAACCAGAGATTAGGCATAAATGGGTCATTTTCAGGTTGGCAAGATGTGAGAGTGGAGTGCCACAGGGATCAATGCTGGGAGCTAAGCTATTTACAATTTATATCTATGAGCTGGATGAAGGGACCAGATGTATGATTGCTAGATTTGCTGATGACACAAAGATAGGTAGGAAACTACATTGTAAAGAGGACATTAGGAGGCTGCAAATGGATATAGATAGGTTAAGTGAGTGGGCAAAAAAATTGGCAAATAGAGTATAATGTGGAAAAATGTGAACATATTCACTTTGGCAGGAGGAATAGTAAAGCAGCATATTATTTAAATGGAGTGAGATTGCAAAAGTCTGAGGTATCGAGGGATCTGATGTCCTGGTACATGAATCACAAAAGACTGGTATGCAGATACAGCAAGTGATTAGGAAAGCAGATGGAATGTTCACATTTATTGCAAGGGGAACGGAATATAAAAGTAGGGTTGATTTGCTACATATGTAAAGGGTATTGGTGAGACCACATCTAGAGTACTGTGTACAATATTGTTCTTCTTTAAGAAAGAATATAAATGCATTACAGGCAGTTCACAGATTGATACCTGGGATAAAGGGCTTATCTTATAAAGAAAGGTTGGGTCTGCATCCATTGGAGTTTAGAAGAATGAGAGATGATCTTATTGAAACATATAAGATCCTGAGGGGACTTGACAGGTTATATGCTGAAAGGATGTTTCCCCTTGTGGCAGAGACTTGAACTAGGGGACACAGTTTAAAAATAAGGGGTTGCCCATTTAAGGCAGAGATGAGGAGAACTTTTTTCTGAGGGTTGTGAGCCTTTGGAATTCTCTTCCTCAGAGAGTTATGGAGGCAGGGTCATTGATTATTTTTAAGGCAGAGGTAGATAAATTCTTGACTAACAAGGGAGTCAAAGGGTTTCGGGCATAGGCATGAAAGTGGAGTTGAGGCCACAATCAGATCAGCCATGATCTTATTAAATGGCGGAACAGGCTCAAAGGGGCCGAATGACCTACTCCTGCTCCTAGTTCGTATGTTCGCATTTATGAATCTTAGTATTTGCAACCAAGAAGTTTGGCTACTTAAATAATAGCTCAATTTGCACTGTAATATTCTCAACTATAAATGAGCAATCAGACCAATGTATTTTTCCAAAATCTTTAAATACAAGAGAAAGAGGCAGATCCGCCTGCTTGAAAACCTGTATAGTAGCCCCTCGCAATGCTCACCCCTAAAAATTATGGATAGTTGCTGGCTTTAGCTAATTTGATTTCACTAGAGAATCTTACTGTAGCCTTTTTTTCTAAATTCAGTTATGGGATGTGGGTGTTGCTGGCAATTTATTGCCCATTCTTAATTTCTCTTAAGATGGTGGTGAGCTATCTTCTTGAACTGCTGCAGTCTGCTTGGTGTAATTACACCCATAATGCTGTTAGGTAGGGAGTTCAGGATTTCGAGCCAGGGGCAATGAAGGAATGGCGATATATTTCCAAATCTGTATGCTGTGTGACTAGGAGAGGAGTGGTGTTCCTACGTGCCTGCTGCCTTGGTTCTTCTAGGTGGTAAAGGTTGTGAGTTTGGAAAGTGCTGTCAAAGAAGCCTTGACAAGTTGCTGCAGTGCATCCTATAGATGGTACTCACTGCACCCATGTTGCACACATGGTGGAGGGATTGAATGTTTAAGGTGGTGAATGAGGTGCCAATCAAGCAGGCTGCCTCGTCCTGCATGATGTCAAGCTTCTTCACTGTTGTTGCCGTTTTTTTGTATTATTCGTTTATGGGATGTCGGCACCGCTGGCTAGGCCAGTATTTACTGCCCATCCCTAATTGCCTTTGAGAAGGTGGTGGTGAGCTGCCTTCTTAAACCACTGCAGTCCTTGAGATGTAGGTACACCAACAGTGCGGTTAGGAAGGGAGTTCCAGAGTTTTAACCCAGCGACAGTGAAGGAACTGTGATACACTTCCAAGTCAGGATAGTGTGTGGCTTGGATGGAAACTTGTAGATGGTAGCATTCCCATGTATCTGCTGCCCTCGTCTTTCTAGGTGGTAGAGGTCACGGGTTTGGAAAGCAAATTGCTGCAGTACATCATGTCGATGGTACACAGTGCTGCCACTATGCGTCAGTGGTGGAGGGAGTGAATGTTGAAGGTAGTGGATGGGGTACCAATCAAGTGGGTTGCTTTGTCCTGGATGGGATCAAGTTTTTTGTATGTTGTTTGAGTTGCACCCATCCAGGCAAGTGGAGAGTATTCCATCACACTCGTGACTTGGTGCCTTATAGTTGGTGGATAGGCACTGGGGAGATAGGAGGTGGGTTACTCGCTGCAGAATTCCCAGCCTCTGACCTGCTCCTGTAGCTGTACTTATCCAGGCAAGTGACGAGTATGCCATCATACTGGTGGCTGAAAGGCTTAGTGAAGTCAGGAGGTATGTCGCTTGCCACAGAATACCCAACTTCTTGTAGTCACAGTATTTATGTGAGATCCAGTTAAGTGTCAGGTTAATAGTGATCCTCAGGATGTTAATGATGGGGACTTCAACAAAGGCGATGCCATTGAATGTCAACCGGGGGTGGGGGGGGGGCGGTTGTTTGACTTCCTCTGGTTGGAGATGATCAGTGCTGGACTCTGAAGCAGCAATAATATTTGTGCCGCACATCAGCCAAACCTGGATGTTATCCAGGTGTTGCTGCATACAGGCACAGGCCATTTTATTAAATCTGACAAACTGTGAATGG
This sequence comes from Heterodontus francisci, assembly GCF_036365525.1. Lineage (NCBI taxonomy): Eukaryota > Metazoa > Chordata > Chondrichthyes > Heterodontiformes > Heterodontidae > Heterodontus > Heterodontus francisci. Next base: position 98,823,247 of record NC_090375.1, read on the forward strand.
AACTGAAAACTGCAATCATCAGCCAACATCCCTGCTTCTAACCTTATGAAGAAGAGAAGGGCATTGATGAAACAGCAGAAGATGACTGGGCCTACGACACTGCTGTGAGGAACTCCTGCAATGTCCTGGAGTGGGGAATGATTGGTCTCCAATAACCACAACCATCTTCCTTTGTGCTAGGTATGACTCCAGAAAGTGAAGAGTTTTCCCCCTTATCCCCATTGACTTCAATTTTACTAGGGTACGTGGTGCCACACTCAGTCAAATGCTGCCTTGATGTCAAGGGCACTCTCAACTCACCTCTGGAAATCTAATGCACACAATGCAGTTAAAAGTCTCTCTGCACTTTATTTCCCCCATGACTATTGTGAACTGCTTTTCATTTTTTAAACTATTAATTCCCCTGCCTCTTCTAACTACAAAATCTTAAGCATGTTCCTTCCACATATATCTCTGCTGATCAAATAAGTTACCTACTCTGACAGCACTGTTGCTCCATGGATGCTTTCAAGTTAATCAACTCCAATTTCCTCAGGGCATGTGATGCAATTATAGGTCAAAGCAAAGTGGTGAGCAGCCTGGCAGGGGTAGGAAAATCAGGTAGTATGCAGAAATAGTTCATTTCCATATGGAGAAACAAAGGAAATTCCTGCTGAAAGCTCAATTTACTAAAGTATGCACCGCCAGCAGGGTGATATAACCTGTGACTCCTGCCGCTTATCTGCCCCACATCAGGTCCATAAAAGGGTGTATGTGGGGTCCAAAATGTCTTTAGGCCTAAATGGCACTAGAATTGAGCTTTGAAAATTTCTTTGGCCAAATAATTGATCAACAACATTTTGTGCAGGACTGCCAGCAGCATCTTCAAGTGGCTGTATAGCACTGCATCTTGCTCCCCGCCTGAACCTCTAATGGCTGCTACGATACATCCATGTTAGCACAGGCATTCTGCTATTAAAATTAGGTAACCCTATTCAGACCTCAGATACTCTAACAGGATCAGTTAGGTGTGCTGGCCACAGCCACGCTGGGATTTTTGCTTCACCACCATTAATATAGCAGAGCGGGAGCTCTAATTTGATTCTGCTCCCTTCCAATGTGGAACACTTTACCTCATTTGAAAACGAATAAGACAGATCACACACACTTTAGTGCTGGTTGCTGGCTAAAATTTGCCTACAGACAGTGTTGTGAAGAAAGTACATTAGCTATTGCCTTAATAGTTACTCTGTAAAGATTTTATTCGATAACTATCAGCATTTTTAGAAAATGGAATAGTTCATTAAAAGGAAGACCATCAAATTCACTCATTTTGTTGTTGCCATTCTGCAGATACTTCTTTTTTGAAATAGCGGTGCATTTTATTTAAATCCTAGCAATTAAAAAGCAGACATTATATACTTGTCACTGTATGGTTACAAAGAATATCAATTTTATTGCAAAATATTTCCCCAATAAAAGTATACAGAAGCAAATGGATTCATTTAAATTGAGCTTTCATAGAACTGCTAGTGTTTACAATTAGTAATTCTATGAAATGAAGCAAACCATATTTTCAACATCAAAAAGCAATACTTCTAAACACAAATTTATATTCCTTGATCAAAGTTGCAGAAAATTACATATCTATGAAAATACATCTATCGTTTCTGTTTTACTACGGTATATAATAGATCAAATGACAAAGTGCAGAAAAAAGATTATTCAATATCTGTACAAAAAGTCTAATATTTACCTGAAAAATCACTCCAAGTATCATCACCAAATTCACATTCCACCATGGATTAATCACCTTGGTACACTAGTACAGCCTACCGTACATGTTATCAAGAAAATATCCCTCAGTATCCTCTCCCTGAGCAGGATACAAACTGTCTAAGGATTCAGGAGAGGTGCAAATGAGCAAAGTACTACAGTAAGCAAATCAGTGGCCATGGTATATTGCCTTACTTTTTTGCAAATTTGCTACATAATCCCTAAGGTCCCAGAGTATTGTTTAAGGGTATTTACTATCCCAAAGTAATTGCAAAATGAAAAGGTAACAGCATTTTCACTGTTCTAACACTTGAAGAACAGAGCTCAAAAATAAGTCACAAAGCAAATTTTTGTCAGAAATATTTAAAAGTCTTGGCAAACTTAAATTTTCCAAAGTTCTAAAGTGCATCTGCTGTATAAGCACACACAATATTTTGAGTCCAATCATTATACATCCTATTAGTAATTAGAATATGAAACCACTACTTGGGTCCATGTCCAATTATAGGACCTGCCAGATATTACTTGTGGCCAGTAAACACATTATGTAGTGATACAATGACCAATTACTGCTGGTATAACTAAATCCATACTTTTGAACTGAACTGCTCCAAGAGGCCATATCTTTTTTTGCATTGCCATAGAAAATCTTTCCTTAGGTTAACACAGTTCTCAAAGTTAAACAAATGCATTGCTTTATTTCTGTTATTTATTGTATGGTTGCGAGTGCATGACTTACAAAGGGAAGTGGTAATATAGTAAGTAAAAATTGCTAATTGCACTAGCAAATCTGATTAATCAAGTTATATTAAATGGTACTCACCACTTAAATATTAAAACCTTTATGCAACTTTAAAAATAACCTACTTTTCATTTTTTCATAGAAAATGTGAAATCCTTTGCCTCAAAATGTTCCTATTGTGCCATCAGAAGTCTCAAGATTTGTGTGTTCAATCTGAAGGAGTATTCTGCTTGAATCTTCAAGTTTGCACTCAGCATCTGAACATAACCTTTACCAGTGAAGGGAATCATTAAGTTATTCATACGCAATGAATTACAAGTAATCAAGTCAAATCAATTTAATTATTCTTTTAATATTTTAAGCCTGCTTTCTTTAGATTCAAGCAAATGTCTTTTTTGGAATGATTATTCTAGAAAATGCTCCATTTGAGAACTTGAAGAAAAACCAGTGGACATAGTTACCTTTAGCATTATTTTTGTTCAGTGCTACTTTTGTCGATAGAATGTTAGGTATGCTTTCAAAGATTCTGGTAGTGGCAGACTCAAAATTCTTTCTCGAAGCAAATTTGGAGGAGCCTCTTCCTGTTTGAGGCCTTCATTCATATCTTTTTCTTCGTCCTCTCTAGTTTCTTCTTCCATTTTATCATCCTCATCACTGTCAAATGGCTGAGGTATCAACTGATTGCCTACAAATACGTAGGTATCAATTTTGCGCCTGCGGAGCTTCTTGCGTTTTCGTTTTGGTCCAACTTTCTGAGAAACACCTTTGGCCTGAATCTCTTGATTTATCAAGTTTCTAAGATTGCGACGAATGTAAATTCTTGCTAAGTCCTGCAGACAACGTACAGTTACTGGTGCTAGAAAATAAACAAAATATCGCATTCTTATTTAATTGATATATACAAGTTGATCACCCATGGCGCTGCGCATGGCGAGTCAGGACTATGTATAGTCTTCAGCTGAAATGGGGGTTAGAGGGTGGGCGAATAATAAGTCCAGGCCATTCAGATGTAATTTAGCCTCCATTTTAAAGTAATTCATTCTGTCTTTATATTTATATTACTAGTATAAATTCCTATACATGGAAACTGGCCATGTAAACTTGTCACACTATTTACACTGTCCTGATGGCGGTAGTGATGGGCAGAGGACGAGATTACAGCTCGACAAGATTACACAACCACTTTCCATTTAAATGTGGAGATAAAAATTTTGCACCCGTCCAAAATTCTTATTTTGTTAATAGATAGTTAAGTTAGACAAACTGGAGACTGAAAATAACAATTTAGTTACTAAAGTATTTAAAATTATTTTTGATAATCTACAATACACTAAGGAAGGTGGTTGAGAAAGTAGATGAATTCAATGGCAAGGGATGATGCAGACATTGTAGTTAAAGAGGAGTGTGAAATATTAGATAAGATAAGCATAAATGAGAGAGGAAGTGCTAGAGAAATAGCGGATAAAAACAGGAAATACTGGAAATACTCAGCAGGTCTGGTAGCATCTGTGGAGAGAGAAGCAGAGTTAATGTTTCAGGTCAGTGACCCTTCTTCAGAGCAAATGCACTGAGGATCATTTTCAAATCCTCACTAGATACAGACGAGGTACCAGAGGACTGGAGGTCTGCAAACGTTGCACCATTGTTTAAAAAAGGTGTGAGGGATAGACCAAATAATTATAGGTCAGTCAGTCTGATCTCGATGGTGGGCAAATTATTAGAAATCAATTCTGAGAGACAGGATAAACTGTCACTTAGAAAGGCACGGATTAATCAGGGATAGTCAGCATGGATGTTAATAGAAGGTCATGTCTTACTAACAGAATTGAATTTTTTGAGGAAGTAACAAGGAGGATTGATGAGGGTAGTGCAGTGGATATTGAGTGCATAGATTTTAGTATTGCATTTGACAAGGTCCCACATAACAGACTGGTCAGAAAAGTAAAAGCCCATGGGACACAGGGGAATGTGGTGAATTGGGTCCAAAATTGGCTCAGTGACAGGAAACAAAGGGTAATGTTGACGAATGTTTTTGCGAATGGAAAGTGGTTTCCAGTGACGTTCCACAGGGCTCAGTGTTGCATCCCTTGCTTATTGTGGTATATATTCATGATTTGGACTTAAGTGTGGGAGGCATGATTGGGAAATTGGCAGATGACACGAAAATTGGCTGTGTAGTTGATAGTGAAGAGGATAGCTGTAGACTCCAGAATGATATCAATGGTTTGGTTGAGTGGGTGGAAAAGCAGCAAATAGAATTAAATCCGGAAAAGTGTGAGGTAATGCATTTGGGGAGGGCAAACAAAGTAAGGGAATACACAATAAATGCAAGGATATTGAGAGGGACAGAAGTGAGACACCTTGAAGTGCATGTCCACAGGTCCCTGAAGATGGCAGGACAGGTAGGTAAAGTGGTAAAGAAGGCATATAGAATGTTTTCCTTTATTGGCAGAGGTATAGAATATAAGAGCAGGGATGTAATCCTGGAACTGTGTAAAACGCTGGTTGGGCCACAGCTAGAGTATTGCGTACAGTTCTGGTCACCACATTACAGGAACGCCATAATTGCTCTGGAGAGAATACAGAGGAGATTTACAAGAATGTTGCCCAGGCTAGAAAATTGCAGCTATGAGGAAATATTGGATAGGCTAGGGTTGTTTTCCTTAGAACAGAGGACGCTGAGGGGTGACTTACTGAGGTGTACAAAATTATGAGGGGCCTAGATAGACAGGAAGGACCTGCTTCCCCTAGTGGAGAGGTCAATTACCGTGGGGCACAGATTTAAGGTGATTGGTAGAAGGATCAGAGAGGACATGAGGAAAAACTTTTTCACCCAGAGGGTGGTGGATGCTGGAATTCGCTACCTGGATCGGTGGTGGAGGCAGAAACCCTCAACTCAAAAGGTACCTGGACCTGCAACGTGCGAGGCTACGGACCAGATGCTGGAAGGTGGGATTAGAATGGGCGGCTAATTTTTTTCAGCCAGCGCAGACACGATGGGCTGAATGGTCTCTTTCTGTGCCGTAACTTTTTCTATGGTTCTATGGGAGAAAATTCACAGCAGAGGCCAAAATTGATGCCATCGGTTTTCCCAATGTTCAGTTGTGGGAATTTTTGACTTACCTGTGAATTTTTGTCAGAGGCAATGTTCCCTCTAAGCTGTGCAGGTGGGTGGCCGCAGCAATCAGGAATGTGCTGCACAGGGAACCAACAGGTCACACACAAGCAACTTTCCCTTTAGAAGTGCGCTTGCAGGGCCTCGTGGCAATCATTAAAGGGACAGAGATGTACAAGCTGGCTGCGCGCAACAGATATTAGAGCAAACATTGGTCAGAAGCAGTCATGAGGTCATAAGAACATAAGAAATAGGAGCAGGAGTAGGCCATTTGGCCCCTCAAGCCTGCCCCGCCATTCAATAAGATCATGACTGATCTGCCCCAGACCTTAACTCCTCTTTCGTGCCAGCTCCTCATAGCCCTCAACTCCCTGATATTTCAAAAATCTATCTACCTTCTCTTTACATACTTTCAGTGATCTAGCCTCCACGACTCTCTGGGGTAGAGAATTACAGACATTCACTACCCTCAGAGAAGAAAGTCCTTCGCATCTCAGTTTTAAATGAGTGTCCCCTTATTCTGTAACTATGTCCCCCAGTTAGAGATTCCCCCACTAGTGGAAACATCTTCTCAACATCTACCCTGTCTAGCCCCTCAGAATCTTGTACATTTCAATAAGATCACCCCTCATTCTTCTAAGCTCTAATGAATAATGGCCTAACCTGTTTAGCCGTTCTTGATAAATCAACCCCTTCATCCCAGGAATCATCCTAATGAATCTCTTTTGAACTGCTTCTAATGCCAGTATATCCTTTCTTAAATACGGGAACCAAAACTGTACATAGTACTCTAGGTGCGGCCTCACCAACACCCTGTACAGTTGTAACAAGACTTCCTTATTTTTAAACTCCAACCCCCTAGCAATAAAGCCCAAAATTCCATTTGCCTTCTTAATTACCTGCTGTACCTGCATGCTAACTTTTTGTGTTTCATGCACAAGAACACCCAGATCCCTCTGTGCTGCACTTTTTTGGAGTTTCTTTCCATTTAAATAATAGTCTGCCTTTTGAATCTTCCTACCAAAATGCATGACCTGACACTTTCCTACATTACACTCCATATGCCAAGTTTTGCCCACTCACTCAACCCATCTATATCCCTTGCAGATTCCTTATGTCCTCATCACAACCTGCCCTCCCACCTATTTTTGTATCAGCAGTAAATTTGGATATATTACACTCTGCCCCCTCCTCCAAGTCATTAATATAGATCGTAAGTAATTGAGGCGCTAGGACTGATCCTTGTGGCACTCCACTAGTTATGCCTTTCCAACCTGAAAAAGACCCATTAATCCTGACTCTCTGTTTTCTGAGTTAACCAATCCTCAATCTTTGCCAATACATTATCCCCAATACCATGAGCTCCTATCTTGCACAATAATCTTTTAAATGGTACCTTATCGAATGCCTTCTGGAAATCTAACTACACTACATCTACCAGTTCCCCTTTATCAACTCTGCTTGTTATATCCTCAACTCTAGCAAATTTGTCAAACATGATTCCCCTTTCACAAAACCATGTTGACTCTGTTTGATTGGGTTAAGCTTTTCTAAATGTCCTGCTATTTCTTCCTTAATAATGGACTCTAGCATTTTCCCAACGACTGACATTAGGCTGACTGGCCTATAGTTTCCTGCTTTTTGTGTCTCTTCCTTCTTGAACAGGGGCATCATATCAGCGGTTTTCCAATCCGCTGGGACCTTTCCGGAATCCAGCGAGTTCTGTAATATTTTGGCCAATGCCTCCACTATATCTGCAGCCACATCCTTTAAAGCAGTGGAAGAGTACAGCTTGGTATCAGTATACACATGGAAACTGATTTCATGCCTATGAATAATATCACTGAATGGTAGCATGTAGATGAAGAAGTTGGGTTGGCCAAGGAGTACCCTGGAGGTAACTAAATATGGGCAGAAAGAGAAACATTACTGGAGATGCACTGACCTCTTTTGGACAAGCAGGAGTGAAAACATGCAAGGACATACTCAACATTCAAACACAAAGCTTGGATTTTAGCCCAGAGGCACATTCCATGCATGGGGATTATTGTGAAGTCGGGAGATCCAGAAGAATGGGTTTTCCAAACATCTAACTGCGGGTTCTAACTGCAGGACCCCTTTAAAGTCTTCTCTGTTGGTTTGCTGCACACAGGCAAACTGATTGACAGGCCAGAGAGCTGACGTGGGGTGGGGAGGAGAGTCTACATTACAAGGCTGCCGCCAAGGAGAACAGGTAGCTCTAGTAGACAGGTGGTGAGCGGATAGTGGTCGGGGGAAGGGAGCAGACAGATCACACGGATTGTGGTGCGGGAGGGCGGTATGGCTTACTGAGTAGCTTGTTGGGCCTGGAGGAAAACACTCCTGCTCCTCCTGACCCACAAATAATGCAATAAAGGCACTTGTCTCAGCTGTTATTCCCTCCATTCAACTGCCAGATTTCCCCAAAGCCTGGTTAAGAATAGAATGACTTAAAATGAAGGTAAATAGCCTCAGTATAATATTTAAATGACTAATCCACCCCTTGTCCCACCTCCATTAAAGCCAAAAGTGGCAGGTTTGAGGCGGGTTGGGTTCCTGCTTCAGTTTAAAAATAAAACTTAACCTGACAAGATCCCGACCCACCAAATTTTGCGAGTTATGATTCAGCCCTAAATATTGATTGGTAGGATCCATCAGAGCATGTAGTGCTTTCCTGGCAGCATGTAGTGCTTTCTTCTGGGCAACTACTTTCTGTTTTAACGTTTCTGTGCTGAGGGTTTCTTAGTAAATTAACAAACACAGTCCTAAAACCCATAAGCAGTCAATTCCATGACTAGAAACAGCAATTCTGGCTTCTATTAGACATATGAACATACGAATTAGGAGCAGGAGTAGGCCACTTGGCCCCTCAAGCCTGCTCCGCCATTCAATAAGTTCATGGCTGAACCGATTACTCCACATTCCTGCCTACCCCCGATAACCTTTCACCCCCTTGCTTATCCAGAATCTATCTACCTCTGCCTTAAAAATATTCAAAGACTCTGCTTCTTTTGAGGAAGAGTGTTCCAAAGACTCACGACCCTCAGAAAATAATTCTCATCTCTGCCTTAAACGGGCAACCCCTTATTTTTAAAATAGTGACCTCTAATTCCAGACTCTCCCACAAGAGGAAACATCCCCTCCATATCCACCCTGTCGAGACCCCTCAGGATCTTATATGTTTCAATCAAGTTGCCTCTTACTCTTCTAAACTCCAGCTGATACAAGCCTAGCCTGTCCAACCTTTCCTCACAAGAAACCCACCCAATCCAGGTAATAGTCCAGTAAAGCTTCTCTGAACTGCTTCCAATGTATTTATACCCTCCCTTAAAGGAGGAGACCAATACTGTACACAGTACTCCAGATGTGGGCCAGAGCTTTGCCATTGTCGACGGTTCAGAGTTCAGGGAAACGAAAGCGGGTGAGGAATTCGCTCCAGCTCAGCGCCTCGCTGCTGCTGCTATCGCACGCGAGGCAGCCAATTAGTGGCCCCACTGCGCATTTCTGAATGAAAAGTGTGCGCCCAAGCAAGAGGCTGAGCGTCGGCGGGAGCGGGGCAAAAGCCATTTAAAAAGGGCTTTCAACAACCTCTGTGGGTCCGAGAGACTTACCTGCAGCAAGTAGGACGTTGGGAGGAGCAACTGCGGCAAAGGAAAAACAAGAGACTGAGGGTGAAAGGGCTGGAGGAGGACTTAAAGTGCCCTCCAATCCAACAATTGAAAATAAAACAGAACCCCACCAGAACCTGCTTGCAGCAATAGAAGGGAGAAGTGGCCGCATGGCCCCCGCTTCTCAGAGGACTCCTTGCATGTCCTCCTCCAGGCGGCTAAGGCAAGGCAGGAGGCTCTCTTCCCATCCGACGGAAGGAGAAGGCCTGCCCAGGTTACCAAGAAGATGTGGCCAGAGGTAGCGGAGGTGGTCAGCAGCCGCAGAGCAGTTAGGAGGACATGGCTCCAGTGCCCCTCTTCTTCATCTGTATCACCATTCTCATCTGAGGATGCCTCCCGCTGAAATACATCATTCTCCAGGACCTCGCCCCCTTTCCGTCGCCAGGTTATGTAAGGTACAGCAGATGGACAATAATTCTAGAAACCCTTGCTGGTGAGTACTGGAGGTCTCCACCTGAGCGATCAAGACACCTAAATCTCATTTTGAGACAACCTATAGTCTGTTCTATGGTCACTCTGGTGGTCACATGGCTCTCATTGTAACTTCCTCTGCCTCATTCCTTGGGTTCCTCATCGGTGTCATCAGCCATGTCTTCAGCGGATAACGCCTGTCGCCAAGTATCCATCCTTGCAGGCATGTAGGAGGGCGAATAACGCTGGCACCTGAGAGTTCCGGAGAATTAATGCATTGTGACTGCTTCCAGGATAACGAGCACACACTTGCAATATACCCTTACGGTGGTCACAGATGATTTGAATATTCATTGAGTGAAACCCCTTTTGATTAATGAAGACCCCTGACTGACCTGTCAGTGCTCTAGTGCCACATGAGTGCAGCCAATTATGCCTTGGACCATGGGGAACCCAGTGATGGTGCTGAACCCTCTGGCTCTCTCGGCCTGACTGGTGGCGTCCATCTTGAACTTGATGAATTGGTTGGCATACCTGAATATGGCATCAGTCACAACCTTAATGCAGTGATGCGCTGATGCTTGGGAGACTCCGCATATGTCTGCCGTGAAGCCTGGAATGAGCCTGATACATAGAAATTTAGTGCTACTGTTAGCTTCAGTGTGACCGACATTGGTTGGTCACCCACGCAGTTGGAAGCGGCCTCTCGACCTCTGCTGCCAGCATCTCACACAGAGATGTGACAGCAGTCTCCTGTGACAGACGCAGTTTTCTTCGGCACTGGCGCTCTGACAGTTGTAGAAAGCTCAAACGAAGGAGGCAGACCCTGCCTGCTGGGGAGGCTCATCTCATAACAGGTGGTTGCACCCAGGCCACTCAGTCACCTTCTCCTTCTCCCCCCTTCCCCATTATGAGGCTGTACAGGGCCAGCAGGTTTGGGTTCCCCTGGGTAGTTGTCCTCCTCTCCGTCCTTGGAGCGTAGTCCTCCTCATTAGCCACCTCTAGAGTGCACAATTCCCATTAATGCTGTATTACAGAGATGCAATTAATTCAGGTATTACCAGCCTTCTGTAAGGACAGGCACACACAACCTCCTCCCCTCACCCAATAAATTAATACTGCTGGGGCCTGACCAGGAGTGACTAACACTCAGATTACTCCTGCTGAACAAGCAGAAACTACCCCAAACTGTAAAGTCATGCAAAGAAATATCAATGAACAAAGAACCAAAAAAATGTACCTCCAACTCATTCATACAGACACTGCCTGCTGCTCTTTTAAAGCTGCCGGGTTCCCAACATGTCCTTCAACTCGTTTTGCTGCCGTAAAATCTGACAGCCGATGTAAAATGGCCGTCAATTGTTTTTTTTAAAAAAAAACTCAATTGGCCTTTAACTGACTCTAAGCTGGACGGCGAGCGGCACCTCGATGTCACCCACCGTCCGACCAGCGTAAAATAGCATTTGGGCGTCATGACTTCTCGGAGGACTCCCGTTTTTACACAGTAAAATTCCAGCCATGGTTTCACCAATGCCCTGCATAGCTGAAGCATAACCTCCCTACTTTTGTATTCAATTCCCCTCACAATAAACAATTAGCTTTCCTAATTACTTGCTGTACTTGCATACTAACCTTATGTTTGTTTAATATGTTCAATAAATGCATCTTTGAACACAGGCAAGCAGTAGCGACCTAAAATTAAATTATAAACTGGCTTGTATGTGTCTTTTTTTTTAAACCTGTTTATCCCATATTTACAGCCTTCTCCAGAAATAGTCTAGGTCCATCTTGATGATCTTCACCAGGAAGCACATTTGGCCAATATAGGAAATAATCCTCCAATACTATTAAAACAACCAAAGACTTGAATTTATGAAGTACCTTTAATGCAGAAATATGCTCCAAAGGTGCTTGAAAGAGTGCAAGGACAAAACCGGATATTAAGAGGGGTGACCAAAAGCTGGTTCAGAGGGGTAGATTTTAAGGAGGATCTTAGAGGACAGAGATCTGGGAAGGCAGAAGGATTTAAGGGAGTAAATTCCAGAGTGTGGAACCATGGCAACTAAAAGTATGGAAAAAGAGGGAAAAGGTCACACAAGAAGCTAGAGTCAGATACACAAAGATTTCTAAGAGGGTGGGTTACAGCACAGGGGCAGGTGAGAGAGATTGGCCAGAGGTGGGGCATGCTTTATGCCATGGTGGGATTTAATCACAAGGATGAGATTTTTTAAATCTGACAGTGGGGGACTGGAAGCCAATGTAGGTTAGCAAGCAAGTAATGGGGAAGCATTATTTCGTGTGGAATGAAATATAGGCAGCAATGTCGTGGATGAGCTGAAGTTTAAGTCGGGTGCAGGTTGGGAGGTCAGTCAGGAAAGCAGAGTCAACTCTTCAACTGACAATGGCCCAGGTGAGGATTTTAGAAGATGATTCTGGGAGAGCCGTAGGGAGCCAAAGTAATTGAGGTCCAAGTACACAAATTTTATGATGGAGGGATTTGCAGCCAGCAGCTCAGTTCAGGGTTGAATAGTATGATGAGGGTTTGATACTTCAACAAGGTAGCTGGTTGGACAATTAGAGCATCGCTTTTTAAAGTGAGAAGTATACATGCTTTTCAACTGCTCTACTTATTAGGAGGACGCAGCTTTAAGATGCAACACTAATGTAACAGAGTGTCCTGGCGTATCAAATAAATAGAGCAGTAGATAGGGTTTTAAACTAAGATTGCAGATAAGGATAAGTTTTTAAAGTCTTAAGAGAAAAGTCAAGGCTGTACTGCAAAGTAGACAAAGTAGGTTTGGGTAAAAATCAAGCAGATTGGGACTAGAAGGGACAAAGAATTTAACAACAATATTAACAGCATTCACAACTAGGGCCACTTTAGGGAAAAGTAAAAAGTTAAAATTAAAAGCACTATATTTGAATGTACAAAGCATTTGTAGCAAGATAAATTAATTCATGGCACAAATAGAAATAAATGGGTTTGATCCAGTAGCCATTACTGAGATGTGGCTGCAAGGTGACTAATGGTTTTTAATTCTTCCAGAATACTTGACTTTTAGAAAAGATAGACAAGGTGAAAAAGGAGGTAGGGTAACCTTGGTAATAAAGCAGCTAAAGACAGTGGGGTAAAAGGATCTCAGCCCAGAAAATCAGGATGTAGAATCAGTATGGCAGGAACCAAGGACGAACAGAGGGCACAAAACACTGATGGGAGTAATTTATAGGCTCTTTAACAGCAAACGTAGTGGGGGGAAAAGAGTATAAATCAGCAAATGTGGGGAGGATATAACAATTGTGGAGACATTAATCTTCATATAAAGTGGGCAAACCAAATTGGCAAAAGTAGCCTGGAGAACAAGTTCATGGAATGCATTCAAGAGTTTTCTAGAACAAGATGTTGAGGAACCAACTAAGGAACAGGCTATTTTAGACCTAGTATTGTACAATGAACCAGGGTTATTTTGTAATCTTGTAGTAAAGGATCTTCTGGGGTAGAGTTATCATAATAGGATTTTAATAAGTTTGAGTGTGATGTGGTTACATTCTGAAACTAGGGTCTTAAATTTAAATAACGTCAACTACAGAAGTATGGGAGCAAGTTGACTAAGGTAGATTGGGAAATTATATTTAGATGTTTGCCATTGCTTATCTTTTAAGAAATAATTCACAACAAATATATGTTCCCTTGAGGAATAAAAACTCCACTAGAAAGTGGTACAGCCATGGCGAACTAGAGAAGTTCAGGATAGTGTTAGATTAAAAGAGGAGACTTACAATGTTGTCAAAATGGGTAGCAAGCCTAAGGATTTGTGCGGGGCGTGGTGAGAGCGGGTTTAAAAATCTACAAGGGATGACAAAGAAACTGATAAAGAGGGAGAAAATAAATTAATATAAAAAGACAAATTTTAAAGAGCTTTTACAAGTATGTAAAAAAAGCAGATATTACCAAAAGTAAGCGAGAATTCTTTAGGAGGTAGAAACTGGAGAAATTATAATGGGGAATAAAGAAATGGCAGAGACAACAAACAAATGTTTTGAGGGAAATTATGGCTTTTTGACCACCGGAAGTGGAAGAGCCCGGAAAGTGTGGGAACCTGGAAGTTTCACCAGCACTTTGCCAATGGCTTTTTAATCCAACCACTGCATTTACATCTGACTTCTGGGTTTCCTAAACAATTAGCACAAGCAGGCATAATGATGACCTGCATGAGACTACTCTGGGTAGACTTCAGGTGAACTACTGAAAGGAGAAGTGTGGAGGTGGGGGAACAGAGCAAACAACTATGAATGAACCCCCAACTTCGTAAGGCTACGCCTCAGTTCACAGATGCCTCCCTAGATCTAATGCTGCGGTATGCAAGGGCCTGCAGAGAAATACTGTTCCCTGCCAATGTCGGGAGTGGGTAAGATGTCAGACTCAGAGAGCAAGATGTTGTGGCTGGAGATTGCTGAAGCGGTGGCATAGTGGTATTATCACTGGACTAGTAACGCAGAGACCCAGGGTATTTCTCTGGGGACATGGGTTCGAATCCCACCACAGCAGAAGATGGAATTTGGATTTAATTAATACATCTGGAATTAAAAGCTAGTCTAATGATGGCCATGAAACCATTGTCGATTGTTGTAAAAACCGATCTGGTTCACTAATGTCCTTTAGGGAAGGAAATTTGCTGTCCTTACCTGGTCTGGCCTACATGTAACTCCAGACCCACAGCAATGTGCTTAATTCTTACATGCCCTCTGAAATGGCCTAGCAAGCCACTCAGTTGTACCTAACCGCTACAAAGTCAATAAAAAGGAATGAAACTGGACGGACCACCTGGCATCGACCTAGGCACCGGAAACGACAACGGCAAACCCAGCCCCGTCGACCCTGCAAAGTTCTCCTTACTAACATCTGGGGGCTTGTGCCAAAGAGAGCTGTCCAGCAGACTAGTCAAGCAACAGCTGACATAGTCATACTCACGGAATCATACCTGACAGACAATGTCCCAGACACTGCCATCACCATCCCCGGGTATGCCCTGTCCCACCGGCAGGACAGACCCATCAGAGGTGGTGGCACAGTGGTATACAGTAGGGAGGGAGTTGCCCTGTGAGTCCTCAACATCGACTCCGGACCCCATGAAGTCTCATGGCATCAGGTCAAACATGGGCAAGGAAACCTCCTGCTGATTACCACCTACCGCCTTCCCTCAGCTGATGACTCAGTACTCCTCCATGTTGAACATCACTTGGAGGAAGCACAGAGGGTGGCAAGGGCACAAAATGTACTCTGGGTGGGGGACTTCAATGTCCATCACCAAGAGTGGCTCGGTAGCACCACTACTGACCGGGCTGGCCGAGCCCTAAAGGACATAGCTGCTAGACTGGGTCTGCGGCAGGTGGTGGGGGAACCAACAAGAGGGAAAAACATACTTGACCTCGTCCTCACCAATCTGCCTGCCGCAGCTGCTTCTGTCCATGACTGTATTGGTAGGAGTGACCACCGCACATTCCTTGTGGAGACAAAGTCCCGCCTTCACATTGAGGATACCGTCCATCATGTTGTGTGGCACTATCACCGTGCTAAATGGGATAGATTTCGAACAGATCTAGCAATGCAAAACTGGGCATCCATGAGGCGGTGTGGGCCGTCAGCAGCAGCAGAATTGTACTCAACCACAATCTGTAACCTCATGGCACGGCATATCCCCCATTCTACCATTACCATCAAGCCAGGAGACCAACCCTGGTTCAATGAAGAATGCAGGAGGGCATGCCAGGAGCAGCAACAGGCATACCTCAAAATGAGGTGTCAATCTGGTGAAGCTACAACCCAGGACCACTTGCATGCCAAACTGCGTAAGCAGCATGCAATAGACAGAGCTAAGCGATCCCATAATCAACGGATCAAATCTAAGCTCTGCAGTCCTGCCACATCCAGCCTTGAATGGTGGTGGACAATGAAACAACTAACTGGAGGAGGTGGCTCCACAAATATCCCCATCGTTAATGATGGGGGAGCCCAGCACATCAATGCGAAAGATAAGGCTGAAGCATTTGCAACAATCTTCAGCCAGAAGTGCCGGGTTGATGATCCATCTCGGCCTCCTCCTGAAGTCCCCAGCATCACAGATGCAAGACTTCAGCCAATTCAATTCACTCTGCATGATATCAAGAAACGACTGAAGGCACTGGATACTGCAAAAGCTATGGGCCCTAACAATATTCCGGCAATAGTACTGAAGACCCGTGCTCCAGAACTTGCCGTGCCCCTAGCCAAGCTGTTCCAGTACAGCTACAACACTGGCATCTACCCTGCAATGTGGAAAATTGCCCAGCTATGTTCTGTACACAAAAAGCAGGACAAGTCTAACCCGGCCAATTATCGCCCCATCAGCCTACTCTCAATCATCAGTAAAGTGATGGAAGATGTCATCAACAGTGCCATCAAGCGGCACTTGCTTAGCAATAACCTGCTCAGTGATGTTCAGTTTGGGTTCCGCCAGGGCCACTCAGCTCCTGACCTCATTACAGCCTTGGTTCAAACAGGGACAAAAGAGCTGAACTCAAGAGGTGAGGTGCCCTTGACATCAAGGCAGCATTTGACCGAGTATGGCATCAAGGAGCCCTAGCAAAACTGAGGTCAATGGGAATCAAGGGGAAAACCCTCCGCTGGCTGGAGTCATACCTAGTGCAAAGGAAGATGGTTGTGGTTGTTGGAGGTCAATCATCTGAGCTCCAGGACATCACTGCAGGAGTTCCTCAGGGTAGTGTCCTTGGCCCAACCATCTTCAGCTGCTTCATCAATGACCTTCCTTCAATCAAAAGGTCAGAAGTGGGGATATTCGCTGATGATTGCACAATGTTCAGCACCATTCGTGACTCCTCAGATACTGAAGCAGTCCGTGTAGAAATGCAGCAAGACCTGGACAATATCCAGGCTTGGGCTGATAAGTGGAAAGTACCATTCACGCCACACAAGTGCCAGGCAATGACCATCTCCATCTCCAACAAGAGAGAATCTAACCATCCATCTCCCCTTGACATTCAACGGCATTACCATCGCTGAATCCCCCACTATCAATGTTCTAGGGGCTACCATTGACCAGAAACTGAACTGGAGTAGCCATATAAATACCGTGGCTACAAGAGCAGGTCACAGGCTAGGAATCCTGAGGCGAGTAACTCACCTCCTGACTCCCCAAAGCCTGTCCACCATCTAAAAGGCACAAGTCAGGTGTGTGATGGAATACTCTCCACTTGCCTGGATGGGTGCAGCTCCAACAACACTCAAGAAGCTTGACACCATCCAGGACAAAGCAGCCCGCTTGATTGGCACCCCATCTGCAAACATTCACTCCCTCCACAACCGACGCACAGTGGCAGCAGCGTGTACCATCCACAAGATGCACTGCAGCAATGCACCAAGGCTCCTTAGGCAGCACCTTCCAAACCCGCGACCTCTACCAACTAGAAGGACAAGGGCAGCAAATACATGGGAACACCACCACCTGCAAGTTCTCCTCCAAGTCACACACCATCCTGACTTGGAACTATATCACCATTCCTTCACTGTCGCTGGGTCAAAATCATGGAACTCCCTTCCTAACAGCACTGTGGGTATATCTACCCCAAATGGACTGCAGCGGTTCAAGAAGGCAGCTCACCACCACCTTCTCAAGCAAATTAGGGATGGGCAATAAATGCTGGCCTGGCCAGTGATGCCTACATCCCATGAATGAATAAAAAAGGTTAGCAGCAGTAACGTGATGCCATGCTCCTGGATAGTGTTCGAAATGGTTTAATGACCTAATCAGGGCAGAAAAGATGAGTGGCATGGCACATTCAACTGTGTGTGTCTGTGTCTGTCACCCCACCCCCCTCACTCTGCCTTCCCAAGTCTACTCCTGAACATCACTCCTCACACCAACTTACCTTGCAGGCGCACCCATCCACACATCCCCATCTGTCCAGCCACCATCATGATACCATCATAATGTAATATCAGACCTCTCCTTCATAGTTACTCTCAACAAACGTTCATCCAACTGTTTGATGAATTCCATTACCATTACTTACAGTTCTCTTCTTTCCCTCCTTACAGGACAGCACAGAAACCAAAGAGAGGAAGATAACCGTAGATGGCCCTCCAACCACCTCCATACTGACAGCTGCAGAGGAGGTGGCCCTAGAAATAACCCGAGTCTCAGTGCGCCTGGCCATTGCAGATGGAAAGATAGGGGCACCTCCCAGCTAACGGGTGACAAAATTAAATGTCACACAGCCACATGGCATACAACACTCACTCACGTTGACCTGATGTCAGCAGCCAGTGAAATATGATTACGTGCACAATGCCGACTTGACACCTTCTTACCTTGACAGTTCCAATTCATGTCTTTAACCTCCCATAAGCCCATCAAGTGGTCCGCAGGAGGTGGTGCAGGAGGACAAAGACTTCTCAGAGGAGGTCACTCACTCTGAGAATACAATGTCACAAGACTCATGCAGACCATGCACCAGCTCAGATATACACATTTTGGTGGGACCGGTAAGACAGATAGCTGTGTTTTCATTTGGTGTTTCTCACATCATGACTGAGAAACAGCAAATGATGGAGACAGGAGCAGTAGTGCAGAGTCCATGTTTGATGGTTGTGGGGAGGGGTGGGGGGAGGCGTGGCCTGCAGGATCTCCAAGTTTTCCTCAGCTGGCAGCTGATGCTGAACCTTTGGGCTGTCGACAAAGTGGATAATTCTGGAACAGTAGCAAAAAAAAAGATACTGGCAGGCTTTCCAGCCATACCATGCATGCTTGCAGAGAGACTGGAGGAGTCTGTCTCAAGTATGAGTGGCACAATGTCGCAGGCCTTTGCGATGTCTTCGTCCAAGGAAAGAATGGCCACCTGCATGATGCATCAAATGTGACAAATCAATAGAGTGCATTCTCGCCCTCATCAATGGGTTGCACAATCTGAATGTCACAGAACTGATCAAAAACCTAGCCTTGGCCCTTCAGCACCCCACTGGTGTGCAGCAAAGTGCTCTATAGTTCATTGCTAGTAGGGAAGGGCAATGGGTGGGCCACGAGAGGGAAGAGGTGAGGGGACAAACAAGTGAAGACTCTGTTCAAAGCACTTCCACTTTTCACTCATTGATCCCCTCCCCCTACCCCCAGTCAGTACTCCGCATTGTATCGGTGTCCCAATAGCCAAGTTTGCCCCTGCACAGGAGATATTGGGACATTCTTTGGTGGGGTCCTCATGGGCTGCAAAACCCAAAGAACATCAGCCAAGAGCATCTCAGCAGTCAGAGCAAGTTTCTAAACTACCTGCTTCATTCTCTGCAGAAGTCACGGAGGTTTCACTACATAGGAGCAGCAGAAAAGGGTAAAGCAAAGACTGGTAATTAAACAGGAGTGTCTTCCACAATGTTATATTGTTAAGTTTCTGTCTAGTTTTTGAGTCACTTAAGAATTATTTGTTTGCACCACTTTCCCATCTTGTCCATTTTTGTCTTGTGTCTGTTAAGTAACCTTTCCACTTGAAGTGAATGGTAAGACAGGACCTGAAGCCAAGCTATGGGATACTTTATTGACTGTAATATAGCTGACAGATGGATGCATAGGTGCTAACTAAATCTTGCCATAATGAGGGAATTCCAAGTAATAGCATGCGCCACTGCTGATGCCATGACACCAGTGATTATGCAACAGATGAAAAGTGGAGACTAAACGTAAAGAAAGCAAACTCTCAGAACAAGTACTGTGAGCAAATGTTTTTCATTTAGGCAAGGAAGCAGGTGCAAAGTGGCTTATAGGGATTTTTTGCCCCTCCATTGCCACTGTGCTCTCACCTTGTTTTCACTGGTGAGTTCAAGGATGCCCGAGAGACCTGTACACCCACAGTTAAAGTTGAAAACCCTTGTTAAGAGTTAATTAATAGCTATTTTAATGTATTTAAATTGTTAATCTGCCTCTCCCAAGGGGATTTCTCAAGTGCGGCCAAACACACTGCAGTTGAATGTGGAAGTCGGGGTACTGGGGCCGGCTTCCTAATGTGCTATTTCAGTGCTTTTAACAACACAACCACTTCTACGTCCACTCACTCTTCGAAGTTAAAATGCCCCCATTTGTGTCCAACTTCATAAGACATAAAGAATGTTGTAGGGAACCACCAATCTAATGAGATTAAGAAAATTAAAGTAATTAATGTTAATAAAGAAAAAGTACTGGAGAAATTAATGGGACTAAAAGCCAAAAAAAAAACCCTTGGACCTGATGGCTTATTCCTTAGGGTTTTAAAAAAAGTGGCTGCAGAGATAGTGGATGTGTTGGTTTTGATCTTCCAGAATTCCCTAAATTCTAGGATGGTCCCTGTGGATTGGAATGGCAAATTTAATCCAGCTGTTCAAGAAAGGAGGGAGAGAAAACATAGGGAACTGTAGGCCAGTCAGCCTGACATTAGT
This sequence comes from Heterodontus francisci, assembly GCF_036365525.1. Lineage (NCBI taxonomy): Eukaryota > Metazoa > Chordata > Chondrichthyes > Heterodontiformes > Heterodontidae > Heterodontus > Heterodontus francisci. The sequence goes on from NC_090375.1 coordinate 98,843,409, forward strand.
AGTAGGGAAAATGCTCAAAACTATTAATTGTATCAGGGCGCTTGGAAAATGACAATATGACTCAGCATAGTCAACACTGTTTTATGAAAGGGAAAGATTGTCTGACAAATCTATTAGAGTTTTCTTGAGGGTGTAACTGATGTGTTAGGCAAGTGGGAATGAGTGGATGTAGTTTTTTTGGATTTTCAAAAGGCATTCGATAAGGTGCCACAAAATAGGTTGTTTCACAAGATTCAGGCAATTAATTAAAATAGTACAAAAATGGTACTGGATAGTGAAGCATCAAAAGGTTGAAGATTACTGCAAGACTGCATTGTTAAATGTAACTGAGGGCCAAACATCCATAGGTTATTTTAAAAAGTGCAAAGCTTCCTGCATAAATGATTTTGCCAAAACCTGTAAAATTGCATAAATTGCAATTGCTAAATCAAAAATAATCATTTTAATTTTAAAAATCCCAATGTAATCGTACAAAGGTTATTTTGGGCTTACAAAAATAAAGAATACAAATAAAATACAGGTGAAATAATTTACAATACAGTGAATGCCTGTTCAGTTGAATGATTAACTTTTAACACTGGAAAAATTTTCAGCCAAAAACACAATATAAATAAAAGCACTGTATTTTGACAATAATGGAACTTGGAAGACCAATGCCTATACCAGTTTGCATCTTAATAATGAAAAAAGTTAAAACGATTAGTACTGTGTGAAAGAAACATTCTGAGTAGCAATCAGAACACTGCTCGGCACAGTTAAGGTTGGAGATAACAGATTACTCATCTTTTTAATAATCAAAATGTAGTCAAAGTGCAAAATCTTAAAAGGAAATATGAACAATCTTAAAGCATTCTACTAGAAATGTAAAGTTTAAACTAGTAAATTTACTCTTAAAAAATAAATGAAATGAATGGAAAAAGTGATTTTTGGTAAAATTAAAAAGGTAGTTAGATTATGAACCCAGTAATCATTCACCATCCCCTCATTGATTTCTGCATAGAAAATTGACAGTGTCTGCTTCATCCTGTCCCCAGCTAGTTTCATATCCATTGGAGTTCCTGCTGGAAGTTATGGGTGATGTCATAAATCCAGTGGGCATATTAAAAAGATAGGCAAAGGGTAGAAAATATGTTATCCCATAGAAACACCTGGTGCAAGGAACACTTGTTCATCCCTGGTGTCCAAAATCGCTAGGGTAACGGAGGGAGGAATTAAACTTTAAAATATAGAGTGTTGGTGCAATTGCTTGCAGTGATCAATTGTACAGGGTAGATTAGATTCAACAACTTTTATTTATTTATTTTTTAAAACAGTGAATCCCAGATGATAAAGTACATTTATTTATTTATGCTGAATGCCTGCTATTATGGATGAGCTGCATATTATTGATATAACACTCATCCTTCACTGCTTGAACCGTGTGAAATATTAGCTAGGCGCAAGTAACATTATCCTCCCTTTCTGAAAAAAAAAGAACTTTGAATACTTACGTAGCTTTACATTCTCTGACTTGAAGCAATCTGATTTATTTGGTTGAACAAGAGGAGCAAATGAAACAGCCAATATGTTTTTGGTTTCCCATGTGTTTTGTCCTGTGCGTATTATCTGAGTAAGCTGCAGAGAAGGATGGCACTGGATAAGTGATGCAATGTCTTCTACAGAATGTTGTATTTTGTACAAAATACATTTTTCACAGTATACTGGTTCATAAACAGAGGCACACTCTAATCCCATTTAGGACATAGCAAATAAAAGTACTTTGCTATCTACTGCTATTATAAACATGCAAGTAATGCCTATTATTAAACTCCAATTTTTTTTTTCATCAGGAGCCTATGAATGCAGAGCCAGTCTTTGGCAATTTAAGACTATTTAAGCAGTAGGAGTTTTGAACTCTGCAACATACAAATGCCTACCCCTAAGTAAGTCATTTCTATTTATGGACTGTCTAAATCTCAAACTCAATGGACTGCGTTTGGGTATGGACAGTTGCATTAATGAAAAGGTCATGAAAACTAAATGAATGAGGACATTAAAAAAAAAACTAAGAAATGCTCTCAGGCAGGATATGAGGCAGGAGCAGTTGCATCATTAGTTCCCATTAAAGAATCCGAAATATAGATTACAAATGTTATACAATGCTTATTTCTACATTTATAGATCATTTTTATGTTTATATCAATGCTTAGGTAATGGACAATTCTTTTCACTTTGATACACTAATTGAATCAAGCACTCTAATGTAAAGTAATAAAAACAGAAAGTGCTGGAAATACACAAGTCTGGCACTATCCGTGGAGAGAGAAACAGAGTTAACGTTTCAGGTCTGTGACCTTTCATCAGAACTGGCAATGGTTAGGAGGGGTGGGAGGGAACAACAAAAGGGAAGGTCTGTGACAGGGTGGTGGGCAGGAGAGAAATGAAAAAGACGTCATGGAACAAAAGGCAAAGGGAGTAGTAACAGCCGTAGTAAAAGACAAAGCATTTGTCCAGAGAGAGTGTTAATGGCAGAATAATGAACAGCTCTCTCCGAAAGCAAAAAAATGAAAAACAAGGTTAATACTGGCACATGGTAAAAATCAAATCAAAATGGCAGTCATAGTCTGCAGTTGTTGAACTCAATGTTGACTCCAGAGGGCTGTAGAGAGCTTAATTAGATGATGAGGTGCTGTTCCTCAAGCTTGCGTTGAGTTTCACTGAAACACTGCAGCAGGCAGAGGATAGAAATGTGGCGTGACAGCAGGGTAGTGAAATAAAATGGCAAGCAACCGGAAGCTCGGGGTTATGCTTGCAGACTGGGATAAAGTACAGGCATGGGCCTAATCTGACAAATCCTATTTCATCAATGTGATTTTCCTCCTACCAATACAGTTACTAAATCAGTGATCTAGGCAAGATGGTCTGAAAGTTTAATACTAATTAGTGTTAAATTATAGGCAAGCTTATCCAGTAGATATATATCAATTAGGAACTAAATTGAGACTGCCCAAACTTATTTTAGGTGGAAGCATTCACATTTGTAAACTCTGGATTCAATTTGAACCTAGGCCCAAGATGAGAGCGAGATGTGTAAATAAACAAACACGTTCATCAGTAACATCATTCCTCATTTGATGTGAATTACAATATAATTTTCATACCTTTCCAGTGAATGAAAAAATTAGCCAATACAGTGCTTTTCTAATGTATTCCCCTAAGGCTCCACACTTAACAGCATTCAGTCAGAAAACTGGCAAAAACTTCTTCGGATAAATTAAAGTTTGAAGTAGCTTGGAATCAGAATAGTTCTGAGCAAAGAGCAACAAGGAACAAACTTCATTTTGTATTCTGGGAAAACTTCACTTTTCAAGGAAAGAAATTTGACATGGCATAATAATGCAGACTCAAAAAATGAATGATAAATGGGGAGCTGGAGGAAGAAAAAAGAAAAAAGCAAGATGAGAAGATGGAAGGCTATTTGGGGCCATAATGAGCCCATATTGAAAAATCTAGGCTGTCAAGTACTAAAACTACACATAATACCCTATTTTGCACAGAAAGTTCATTTGAACTGAAGCACTATTCCTACAGCCTCACCTCTGTGAAGTTTCACTGGCAGTAAGAAACAGTATATCCAGAGAACCTACATTTTCCATGAGAATTCCTTTCTCCCACTGCTTAAATAAGTTAGTAATTGGCAAAGACTCTCACTCTACATGATTCACAATTGCATCTCAACATAACAATCACTTTGATTACCTGTGGGCCAACATATTCTGTCAGAGACATCCAAAACTAAAAGATTAGCAGATTTACTAACTAAAACAAGCTAAAAATCAATCAAAAGAAATTTGGGAAAGAAAGGTCCCGTCGTGCAAAGAAAATTCAGTCTGCACACATATGCAGCAATTAAAAAATACAAGACAAACAGCTTCAAAAGAAATTTTATAACTCTCAGCAAAGGCTTATCCCTGTGAGAAAGAAAGATTCTGTCAGAAGGATGCATCATCCGTGGCTAAATAAGGAAGTTCAGGATACTATCAGATTGAAAGGAACATTGTACAAATCTGCAAAGATTCGTGGTAGGTCAGAAAATTGGACAGATTTTAAGAACCAGCAATGAATGACGAAAAGAAAAGAGGGAGAAAGCACAGTATGAAAGAAAACTAGCTAGTAATATAAAAACAGATAGTAAGAGTTTCTACATGTATTTAAACAGGAAAAGAGTAACTAAAGGTAGGGTTGGTCCTCTAGAGTGTGCGTCTGGGGAATTGATAATGGAAAACAAGGAAATGGCAGAGGCGTTGAACAGATATTTTGTGTCTGTTTTCATTGTAGAAGACTTAGAAATCTTCTCAAAGACACTCGAAAATCAAGATATGAAAGGGAGGGAGGAACTTAAAACAATCACCATCACCAGGGAAAAGGTGTTGGGAAAACTATTAGACCTAAAGGCTGACAAATCCCCAGGACCAGATGGCCTGCATCATAGGGTCTTAAAAAAATTGTCTGAAGAGATATCAGAGGCTTTGGTTATAATCTTCCAAAATTCCTTAGATTTTGGAAGGGTCCCAGCGAATTGGAAAATATTGAACGTAACCACCCTTATTAAAGAAAGAAGGGAGGCAGAAAGCAGGAAACTATAGGCCAGTTAGCCTTATATCTGTCATAGAGAAATTGCTATTAAGGAGATTATAGCAAGATACTTAAATCATAATGGGATCAAACAGAGTCAACATGGTTCTGTGAAAGGGAAATCGTGTTTAACTAATTTATTAGAGTTTTTCGAGGAAGTAACTAGCAAGGTGGGTAAAAGGGGAACCTGTAGATGTGGTATACTTGGATTTCCAAAAGGCATTTGAGAAGGTGCCACATCAAAGGTTACTACACAAGAGCACATGGTGTAGGGAGTAACATATTAGTATGGATAAAGGACTGGTTAGCTAACACGAAACAGAGAGTAGAAATAAATGGGTCTTTTTCGGGTTGGCAAACTGTAACTAATAGAGTGCCACAGGGATAAGTGCTGGGACCTCAACCATTTACAATCTGTATCAATGACTTGGATGAAGGGACAGAATGTATGGTTGCTAAATTTGCCAATGACACCAAGATAGGAAGGAAAGTAAAAACAAGAAATGCTGGAAATACTCAGCAGGTCTGGCAGCATCTGTGGAGAGAGAAGCAGCGTTAACATTTCAGGTCAGTGGCCCTTCATCAGAAATGTTTACCCACAGTGCCTGATATTCAGTTGCAATGCAGTCAGCAGCCAATACTGCCTGTTTTGTGGCACCGTCAGAGATGAATTTCTACATAGACTTTTTCATGGTAGGTAACATCAGCAAGCTACTGTTGACAACAGGGGGATAAGGGACTGTAGAAGCATTATGGACCAAGGCCCTTACACACTATGCATTTGAAACAAGGAATAAGTTAGGAAAGAGAACAGCTCAAGGCGACAGTTTGCAAAATACTTCTGTACTTTCAGTTGAGGGATGTTAGCACTGGGAAACAGAACACTTCCCAATTCTGCCATGCCATTAGAAATGGGCTTATGGGTGCTAAAACTCATTTTACACATGATCCTTGCTAAGGCAACTTTCATTTATGGAATAATAAATTGTTGAAGATTGCATTAAAGGGCAACATCACCTGATCTTCCATAGGCATAACAAGAATTCCACCAACTTTCAGAAAGATTTTCATGTAATTCTCATGATCCTTTTGGACTCCAGCTCCACAATAAACACGGTCATACTGAAGACTGTCTGCCAAAACATCTAAGCAGTTCCCAACCACAAAGACTGGCTCACAGAATTCAAACCTAGAATTTAAAAATAATTAAAAACAAAATGATGAAAAAGTTACGATGCTTGTGGTAAATGAATATAAGCACACCATTAAATCATATGTACATACGAATTAGGAGGAGCAGTAGGCCACTTGGCCCTTCAAGCCTGCTCCGCCATTCAAGAAGTTCATGGCTGAACTGATTACTCCACATTTCCACCTAGCCCCGCTAACCTTCCAACCCCCTTGCTCATCAAGAATCTATCTACCTCTACCTTAAAAATATTCAGACTCTGCTCCCACTGCCTTTTGAGGAAGAGAATTCCAAAGACTCACGACCCTCAGAGAAAAAAATTCTCCTCATCTCTGTCTTAAATGGGCAACCCCTTATTTTTTAAACAGTGACCCCTAGTTCTAGATTCTTCCACAGGGGAAACGTCCTTTCCACATTCACCCAGTCAAGATCCCTCAGGATCTTATATGTTTCAATCAAGCTGTGTCTTACTCTTCTAAATTCCAGCAGATACAAGCCTAGCCTGTTCAATCTTTCCTCGTAAGACAGCCCACCCATTCCAGGTATTAGTCTGGTAAACCTTCTCTGTACTGCCTCCAACGTATTTACATCCTTCCTTAATTAAAAAAAGAGCAGTACTGTACACAGTGCTCCAGATGTGGTCTCACCAATGCCCTCTACAGCTGAAGCAAAATCTCCCTACTTTTATATTCAATTCCCCTCTCAATAAACGATAACATTCTATTAGCTTTCCTAATTACATGTTGTACCTGCATACTAACCTTTTGCAATTCATGTATTAGGGCACCCATATCCATCTGCATCTCAGAGCTCTGCAATCTCTCACTATTTTACATAATATGCTTCTTTTTTATTCTTCTTGCCAAATGGACAATTTCACACTTTCCTACATTATACTCCATTTGTCAGGTCTTTGCCCACTGACCTAATCTATCAATATCCCTTTGTAGATCCCTTATCCTCCTCTTCACAAGCTACTATCTTTATGTCATCAGCAAATTTAGCAACCATATCTTCGGTCCCTTCATCCAAGTAATTTATATAAATTGTAAAAAGTGGAGGCCCCAGCATAGATCCCTATAGCACACCACTCATTACATCTTGACAACAAGAAAATGACCCATTTATGCCTACTCTCTGTTTCGTATTAGCTAGCCAATCTTCTATCCATGCCAATATATTACCCCTTAAACCATCAGCTTTTACTTTCTGCAATAACCTTTGATCAGGCACCTTATCAAATGCCTTCTGGAAATCTAAGTACAATACATCCACCGGTTCCCCTTTATCCACAGCACATGTAACTCCCTCAAAGAATTCCAATAAATTGGTTAAACATAATTTCCCTTTCACAAAACCATGTTGACTCTGCCTGATTAACTTGAAATTTTCTAAATGCCCAGCTAGAACGTCTTTAATAATAGATTCTAACATTTTCCTTAAGACAGATGTTAAACTAACTGGCCTATAGTTTCCTGCTTTCTGTCTCCCTCCCTTTTTGAATAAAGGAGATACATTCGCTAGTTCCCAATCTAATGGAACCTTCCCTGAATCTAGGGAATTTTGGACAATTAAAACTAATGCATCAACTATCTCACTAACCACTTCTTTTAACACCCTAGGATGAAGTCCATCAGGACCCAGGAACTTGTCAGCCTGCAGTTCCAACAATTTGCTCAGTACCACTTCCCTGGTGATTGTAATTTTCTTGAGATCCTCCCTCCTTTCCATTTCCTGACTTACAACTAATACTGGGATGTTCCGAAGAAGGGTCACTGACCCAAAACGTTAACTCTGCTTCTCTTTTCACAGATGCTGCCAGACCTGCTGAGTGGTTCCAGCATTTCTTGTTTTTATTTCAGATTTCCAGCATCCGCAGTATTTTGCTTTTATAATACTTGTATCCTCTATAGTGAAGACCAATGCAAAATATCTGATCAATTCATCTGCCATCTCCTTATTATCCATTATTAATTCCCCAGACTCACTTTCGATAGGACCAATGTTACTTTGTTAACTCTTTTTTAAAAAAAATATTTATAGAAACTCTTACTGTCTTTATATTTCTTGCTAGCTTTCTCTCGTACTCTAATTTTACCTTCCTGATCAATCTTTTAGTCAAACTTTGCTGTTTTTTTATATTCTGTTTAATCTTCTGACCTGCCTCCCAGCTTTGCACAATTACATGCTTTTTCTTTAAGTTTGATACTATCTTTAACTGTTTTAGTTAACCACAGATGGCAGGTCCCACCTTGGAATTTTTTTTTCTTGTTGAAATGTATCTATTGTGTATTCGGAAATATCTCCTTAAATGTCTGCCACTGCATCTCTATTGACCTATCCCTTAACCTGATTTGCCAGTTCACTTTAGCTAGCTCTGCTTTCATGCCCTCATAATTGCCCTTATTTAAGTTTAAAATACTAGTCTTGGAACCACTCTTCTCTCCTTCAAACTGAATGTAAAATTCAAACATATGATCACTGCTACCTAGGGGCACCTTAACTAGGAGATTAATTACTCCTATCTTGTTGCACAATGCCAGGTCTAGTATTGCCTGCTCTCTGGTTGGCTCCAGAACATATTGTTCCAGGAAATTAGCCCAAAAACATACTATGTACTCCTCATCTCGGCTACCTCTGCCCATCTGATTTTTCCAGTGTATACATAGGTTAAAATCCCCCATAATTATCGCTGTACCTTTCTGACAAGCTGCCATTATTTCTTCCTTTATACCCTATCCTACAGTGTGGTTAACGTTAGATGACCTGTACAAGTGACTGTACAGACCATTCCTACTTTACAGGTAACTTCAAGTTGACATATAGCAGAACAACAATCAATTTTGATGCTAACTTTTTTTTTACAAAGTAAATGCAGTCAACAGTAACTTGTAACACATTATGCAAATAACCATTAAAGGGAGAACGGGATTGTGCCTTGTTGTGATACGCTCCATAGTTGAACATGGTGTTGACCATTTTGGCTCACGCATAAAGATTGGCTACTAGCATATTGCACAGCAGGGACTGAATTTTACCAGCCCTCCAACGTTGGGGGTCATGGCAGGGGGGAGGCCCGGAAAGTTCTTCCGGGAGAAGCCCGCCACGCCCCCCGAAGCCGGGAGGGCCCCGCCACATTCCACTGGTGGTGGCAAGGCCTCGGTGCAGTTCCCCTGCCGCTCAGCAGCGGGGCCTTTATTTACACACTGAAATCAATTCAAATATATACAAATTAACTTACCTTGACCGACTGCTGTCCCACGCCGATATTCCGGCCGGTGACTGGTTCAGAGATCTGAGGCGTGACTGGTGGGGGGGGGGGAGGAGTGAAATTTTCAGGTTGGTGGGAGGGGGTGGGGATGCAGTGAAAACTGTTCCGATTGGTCGTGGGGATGGTTGGAAGGGGTTGAGGGTTAAAGGTGAAGTTGGGAGGTGAAAGTTCAGCATAGCAAAATGTGATTTTTGGGGGGCACAGGTCATTTTATATGTTGTTCACTCTGAGAGACAGTGGGAGAGGGGTTTCAAAGCTAAATTAAAATTTCATTTCCATGTTTATTGCAGCAGGACCTTAAAAAATTTAAATTACTGGTAAGGACTTGAAGCCCTTTAAGAATGGCACTATGGCACCAGACACCATTGCCAGGGACATAGCGCCCGCCCCCTTTCCGCCATCGGGGGCAGGCAATCCACCCCCTCCATGCTAATGAGCTGCCACGCATAATATAGCGGGGGCTCAGTGACCGGCGATCCGCAAGGGCGGACCGCCATCTTCAAAGCGCGCTGCCCATCGCTTGTAAAATTCAGCCCCAGGACTGCTGCTGTCAAAGCGGAGGTGGGGCAAGAGATAGCAACAGAGGTGTTGATAGGACAAGGTCACAGAGAAGAACTGACCAGAAAGGTCATGGAGAAAAGGCAAATGGTATGTAAGGAAGTGTGTTATCTTATCACCATCTACAGTGATAGTGAAAATCCACTTGAAAAGTCTGAATTACTTCTCAACAAGTATGGATACCAGTGTTCTATTTGTTTTGGTCATCCAGTGCAAAACTTTAAAAATAGATAGCAGAGTCAAGAGGGGTGAGAGTACATGATTCTCAAACCATGGGGTTTCTGCTTGGTTACATCATCAAACTGATGTAACCTGTGTTGGCAGCAACATCATTTATACAGTGTCTTAAATGGAGAACAAATATCTCAATGTACTACACATTAAAAAAAAAATGTATGCTGAGACAAAGCAAGATGTAATAATAGGGGCAGGCAATCAAAAGCTTGGTGAAAGAGGTGGGTTTAGGAATGTTCTTAAATGGATGAGAGGAAAGTTTGAAAAAAAAAGCAGAGTGAATTCCGGAGCATCAGGCCTAGGCAACAGTGAGACGAAGGAAATCAGGGAATGCACAAAAGGTCAGAATCAGAAGATTGGAGAGTTTGCAGCGAGTGGGTAGGATCGTAAGGCTGCAAGAGATCACAGAGATAGAAAGAAGAGCGAGGTCATGAAGGGATTTACTGCAAGACTGAGAATATTAAATGTGAGAATTTGAGGGACCCGAAGCCAATGTAGGTTTGTGCAGGACAGGATATGGGGAGTAGTTTTGAATGGACTGAAGTTTACAAAAGGTGGAGATTGGATGCTGACTCGGATACAATTAGAAAAGACAAGTCTGGAGGTGACAAAAGGATAGGTAATGGTTTTGGCTGATGGGCTTAGGACCCAAGGCTAGACAGTTTGCAAGTAAGTGAATTTGGAGGCGAGCTTTTCTTAAGAAATGTACACAATGAATTGATGGATCCGCAATTTTAAAAAAAAAACGAGTATTTCCAATGAGCATTACGTTCTTGGAAACACATTTGAATCTTTTTTTTTTAAAACGGAATTTAGTACAGCATGCAGAAAATTTGCACAACAGCATTTGCCATGCCGCACCTCAAAACAACCTACACTGCAAAATTTGCAATACTGGAGAAAACGTGGCTATTATTTCTTTTCATGCGGAATGCACACTGTTATAACCAGGTGACAAAGGGGTCTAGGAGTTCCCTCTCAGCCTTTGCCTGGTTTAATTTTTAAAACACTGTGCTTTTAGCTCCCCCTCAATGAATCCTTGTTCACTGCTCTCCAATTGTAAGACAAAGAAATCAACCAGACAGATTTTCTTAGATTTATACAAGAAAGGTGGAAGTTTATTAACTTTAAACTCTAATTCAGTTAACGACTGCGAATACGCGACCCGGCCACGCTAGCATGCATATGCTAAATCATAAATCATCGTGTCCGTGCCGGCCATCAAACACATAAGTATTCTAATCCCATTTTCCAGCACTTGGCCCGTAGCCTTGTATGTTATGACGTTTCAAGTGCTCATCTAAATACTTCTTAAATGTTGTCAGGGTTCCTGCCACCCCTACAGACAGTGCGTTCCAGATTCCAAACACCCTCCGGGTGAAAATTGTTTCCTCAAATCCCCTCTAAACCTCCTTCCCTTTACCTTAAATTTATGCCCCCTGGTTATTGACCCCTAAGGGAAAAAGTCTCTTCTTATCTAACCTATCAATGCCCCTCATAATTTTGTATACCTCAATCATGTCCCCACTCAGCCTTCTCTGCTCTAACCTATCCAGTCTCTCTTCACAGCTGAAATGCTCCAGCCCAAGCAACATCCTCGTGAATCTCCTCTGCACCCTCTCCAGTGCAATCACATTCTTCCTATAGTATGGTGCCCAGAACTGTACACAGTACTCCAGCTGTGGCCTAACTAATGTTTTATACAGCTCCATCATAACCTCCCTGCACATATATTCTATGCCTCGGCTAATAAAGGCAAGTATCCTATATGCCTTCCTACTAACCACCTTATCTACCTGTGCTGCTGCCTTCAGTGATCTATGGACAAATACACCAAGGTCCCTCTGACCTTCTGTACTTCCTAGGGTCCTACCATCCATTGTACATTCCCTTGCCTTGTTAGTCCTCCCAAAATGCATCACCTCATACTTCTCAGGATTAAATTCCATTTGCCACTGCTCTGCCCATCTTACCAGCCCATCTATATTGTCCTGTAATCCAACGCTTTCCTCCTCACTATTTACAACACCACCAATTTTCGTGTCATCTGCAAACTTACTGATCATACCTCCTATATTCACATCTAAATCATGAATGTACACAACAAACAGCAAGGGTCCCAGCACCGATCCCTGTGGCACACCACTGGTCACAGGCTCCCACTCGCAAAAACAACCCTCGACCATTACCCTCCATTTCCTGCCACTAAGCCAATTTTGGATCCAATTTGCCAAATTGCCCTGGATCCCATGGGCTCTTACCTTCTTAACCAATCTCCCATCCGGGACCTGATCAAAAGCCTTACTGTAGTCCATGTAGACTATATCAACTGCTTTACCCTCATCTACACATCCAGTCACCTCCTTGAAAAATTCAATCAAGTTAGTTAGACATGATCTCCCCCTGACAAAGCCATGCTGACTATCCCTGATTAATCTCTGCCTCTCCAAGTGGAGATTAATTCCTGTCCCTCAGAATTTTTTCCAATAGTTTCCCAACCACTGATGTTAGACTCACCGGCCTGTAATTACCTGGTTTATCCCGGACACCCTTTTTGAATAATGGTACCACATTCGCTGTCCTCCAGTCCACTGGCACCTCTCCCGTGGCCAGAGAGGATTTGAAAATTTGTGTCAGAGCCCCTGCTATCTCCTCCCTTGCCTCACATAACAGCCTGGATACATCTCATCTGGGCCTGGGGATCTATCCACTTTTAAGCCCGCTAAAACATCTAATACTTCCTTCCATTCAATGCTAATATGTTCAAGTATATTGCAATCCCCCTCCCTGATCTCTACACCTACATCGTCCTTCTCCATAGTGAACACAGATGAAAAGTAATCACTTAAAACTCGCCTATGTCCTCCGGCACCAGACACAGATTGCCACTTCGGTCCCTAATGGGGCCTACTCATTCCCTTAATAGACTTATAAAACGCCTTAGGATTTTCCTTTATTTTGCCTGTCAATGTTTTTTCATGTCCTCTCTTCGCTCTCCTAATTACCTTTTTAAGTACCCTCCTACACTTTCTATACTCCTCTAATGCCTCCGCTCTTTTCAGCGCTCCGAATCTGCCATAATCCTCCTTTTTTTCCTGATCAAATGCTCTATATCCCTTGACATCCAGGGTTCCCTGGACTTGTTGGTCCTCCCCTTCACCTTAATGGGTACATGTTGGCTCGGAACCCTCACTATTTCCTCTTTGAATGACCCCCAATGGTCTGATGTAGACTTTCCTACAAGTAGCTGCTCCCAGACCACTTTGGCCAGATCTTGTTTTATCAGATTGAAATCAACCTTCCCCCAGTTCAGTACCTTTATTTCCGGCCTATCTTTGTCCTTTCCCATAACTACCTTAAATCCTACAGAGTTATGGTCACTATCCCCGAAATGCTCCCCCACTGACACTTCTGCCACTTGTCCAGCTTCATTCCCTCGGATTAGGTCTAGTACTGCCCCTTCTCTTGTAGGACTTTCTACCTACTGGCTCAAAAAGCTCTCCTGTATGCATTTTAAGAATTCCGCCCCCTTTAAGTCTTTTGCACTAAGACTATCCCAGTTGATATTAGATAAGTTGAAATCCCCTATTACCCTATTATTTTTACACCTCTGAGATTTACCCTCATATCTGCTCCTCTATCTCTCCCTGACTGTTTGGAGGCCTGTAGTACATGCCCAGCCAAATGATTGCCCCCTTTTTGTTTTTAAGTTCTACCCATATGACCTCATTTGAGGAACCTTCTAAGATATCATCCCTCCGTACTACAGTAATTAACTCCTTGATCAACAGTGCAATGCCACCTCCTCTATTATCCCCTCCCCCGTCATGCCTGAAGATTCTACACCCTGGAATATTGAGTTGCCAGTCCTGCCCCTCCCTCAACCTCAATTGTGATAGCAATAGTATCATAATCCCATGTGCTAATCAATGCCCTTAATTCATCTGCCTTATTAGTAAGACTCCTTGCATTAAAATAAATGCAATCCAGCCTTGCAATTTTTCACTTGTGCCTTAACAGGTCTATATTTGCTCTGCCTTCCAGACTGACTTAGTTTCTTTTCTATATCTGACTGCGCATCACTCCTTCCTATACCTCCACTCTGTATCCCATTCCCCTGCCATATTAGTTTAAACCACCCCCCAACAGCACTAGCAAACCTCCCAGCGAGGATGTTGGTCCCATTCCGGTTCAGGTGCAACCAGTCCAACTTGTACAGGTCCCACCTTTGCCAGAAACAGACCCAGTGGTCCAGGAAACCAAAGCCCTTCCTCCTGCACCATCTCCTCAGCCACACATTCATCTGCTCTATCCTCCTATTCCTATACTCACTAGCACATGGCACCAGCAGTAATCCAGAGATTACAACCTTTGAGGTCCTGCTTTTTAATCTGCTACCTAGCTCCCCAAATTCTTGTTGCAGGAAGTCATCCCTCTTTCTACCTATGTCGTTGGTATCAATGTGTACCACGACCTTTGACTACTCACCCTCCCCCTTCAGAATGTCCTGCAGCCGCCCCGTGATATACTTGACCCTAGCACCAGGGAGGCAACATACCATCCCGGAGTCACAGTTGCAGCCACAGAAACGCATATCTGTACCCTTTACGATAGAATCCCCTATTGCTACAGCTCTTCTACCCCGCTGTGCAGAGCCATCCGTGGTGCCACGAACTTGGCTGTTGCTGCTCTCCCCTAGGAAGCCATCCCCCAAACAGTATCCAAAGCAGTATATCTGTTTGAGAGGGGGTTGGCCACAGGGGACTCCTGCACTACCTGCCTACGCCTACTACTCTGCCTGCTGGTCACCCATCCCTTTTCTGCCTGTGCAGCCATGACCTGCGGTGTGGCCACCTCGCTAAACGTGCTATCCATGACACCCTCAGCATCGCACATGTTCCACAGTGAATCCACCCACAGCTCCAGCTCCGTAATGTGGGTAGCTAGTAGCTGCAGATGGATATACTTCCTGCACACATGGTAGTCAGGGACACCAGAAGTGGCCCTGATTTCCCACGTAGCGCAGGAGGAGCATATCACGGGTGCAAGATCTCCTGCCATGCCTTACCTTTAAATTAATTTGTTACTCCCTTAATTAGAAAGTACTAATTACACTAGGGGTCTTGTTCTACTCCAAACACTACCCACTACAAAATAAGTCCATAATATATTACACCAAATTAAAAAAACACTTTAGTAGTACTCACCTTATCACTTGAGGTTTTTTTAAAAAGGGGAAAGTTTTTTTATGAAGTTATTTAAATATACCAACAGATGTTATTTACCCAACCAATCACCTTGCAGATTTCCCGTGATGTCACTAAGTCTTTTTTTTTTCCTCTTTCGCGTTTCAGCGCGGTACAGAGAGAGAACCAGCCGCCGCTCCAGATCAGCTTCCACCCAGGTCAGCCAGCTGCCACTCCGGTCTTCAGGTCATAACACTTCAGAGACAAGTGCAGCCACGGAGACTGCGGGGGCCTTCTGTCAATCTCCGAGGCGGAATAGAGGATACACAGTGACATTATTCCCCTACACCCTCCACCAGCTCAGATAATTTCACGTTGGTGGGAATGCGCTTAGATTCAGGGTCACAAGCCAATGACAGCACCACACATGCGTCTGAGCAGCTGACGGAGGCAGTGACAGCTGAGGCCACTAAACAATCAGAGGACTGTGGGTGGCCAAGCCCATGCTGAACCCCAGGCTGATAATGAGCCTCTGGTGTTGGCAGCACAGAAGATACTAGAGTTAGAGAGAGCAGTAAGGCAAAATCTGTGGGAACTGCCAGAGGCAATGTGCAGCCAAGAGCACACGATGGAGGAGTGCATCCATGTCATGAGTGTTGCCATGTCTCAGGCGTGAGTGTGCATGGCTTCCTCCAACAAGAGGTTGGCAACCCTCATGGAGAGCCAGATTCCACAGATGCGTGCAGAGCTGCACATCATGCCTTGGTCACGAGCTCAACGCAGCAGTGGCAAGACGAAAGGGGGACGAGGTACCTGAACTCTTCTCCACGTCCTCGTCCTTCTATGGTCAGCAAGGAGATTCAAGTGAGCCTTGAAAGGGAGGAGGAGAGGTTGACCTGCACATCTGGGGGCTCCCCTCAGGGCGCTATGAGTGTGTACAGCGGCTCCTCAGCCTCTCCACCAGCAACCCCAGCTCCAGCAGCCGCAATGACGGAGGAGACTCCTGCACCTGTGCAGGAACCCCCTCAGCCAGCTGGGGTCCTCCAGAGGACAGAGGTCAAAAGTCATCCCAGGCCAAACAGACAGCCTGAGCAGCAGCCTCCACCTCAGCTACCAGTGCAGGGGTCACACCTCATAGAAGCACACTAAAGCATATGAAGAGCACAGATATACTTGGGGCTTCACAGGCATATTAATTATGACCATTGGTTCCTACAATTGTGGTAATAAATAGGTTAGATTCATTGCTGTAAAAGGCTCATGGTTTAATTATTCCCTCAATGGGCTGCCAGAAGAGGCACAGGCTGCATTTGGTCAGCATCTCAGATGTGTCAGAGTGCATGGTGAAGCTCATGAAGGCGAGCCTTTATTGAGCTCGCTTTGAGGCGCCATTACGGTGGCAGGAAACAGGTATGTATGAGATTGTGCCATGCCTCCCTTGCACATCTCTCAATGACCCTGGCCTCAGGTGCAAGTTAGGCAAGATCCAGTGCTGCCTACTCAGTAGCCTCCTCCATATCCTCATGAAGATGGCAAGCAATCATGTCCTCTGAATGCAAGGTCTCCCTCTTCTGCAGTGCTAGATTATGCAGAGCACAGTAGAACACCACAATACGACAGATCCTTGTTGGGGCATATTGCAGGGCTCCACTGGATCAATCTAGACACCAGAATCTCAGTCAGCAGCCCAATGGCCTGCTCGATGATTGCTTGGGTGAACCCGTGACAGGTGTTGTATCGCTCCTCTGCTGCAGTACAAGCGTTTCTCACAGGCATGAGTTTCCATGGCTTCAAGGGGTAGCCCTTGTACCCGAGAAACCATCCCTGAAGGTGTTGGGGGACCGAAAAGCTGCGACACCTGGGACTGTCGAAGTATGTAGTTATCGTGGCTGCTTCCTGCTATGTGGGCACACACCTGAAGATTGTGCTTCCGGTGGTCGCAGACCAGCTATATATTGAGCGAACGGAAACCTTCCTGTTGATGAAGATTGCTGACTACTCCGTGGGAGCCTTGATGGCCACATGTGTGCAGTCGATGACACCTTGCACCTGGGGGAATCCAGCAATGGTCTCGAAGCCAATGGCCCTCACCGCCTGAATGTCAGTGTCGATCCAGTGCTACATACAGTCACCGGCCCTCTTGATTGGTCACCTCCTTAATGCAGCGATGGGTTGCTGCCTGGGAGACCCCACACAAGTCCCCGGTGGATCTCTAAAGAGCCAGGCGTGTAGAAATTGAGTGCCACTGTGATTTTCAGGGCCACAGGCATTGCGTGTACACTGAAGCCCATGAAATCGCAAATTGCAGCATGGCATATTATGGACTGGTGGCAAGTGGTGGGGGCGGCTTCCACTTTTCACCTCCCAACTGACCGCAGACTTTCATTAGAGACGAAGAAATTTTTTCTCTGAGGGTTGAGAGTTTTTGGAACTCTCTTCCTCAAAATGCAGTGGATGTAGAGTTTTTAAATATTTTTAAGGCAGAGGCAAATAGATTCTTAATAAGCAAGGGAGTAAAAGGTTATCAGGGGTAGGTGGGAATGCGGAGTCGCGGTTACAATCGGATCAGCCACGATCTTATTGAATGGCGGAGCAGGCTCGGAGGGGCCGAGTGGCCTACTCCTGTTCCTAATTCATATGTTCATATGTTAGTTCCCGACTGTTTTTTTTAAGGGTCAAATAAACAGACAAGCGACAGGCTATCTCGTAGGTTAAAAAAATAACTATTTAATTTTGAACAATTCACGAAATGGTTGCAACCTCACCCACACATGCACCCACAAGAATAGATAGATACAGAGAGAAAAGGGGAGGATGCAATTCAAGTCCAAACTGCCGTACAATATTCCGTTGCTTAAAAAACCTTCAGAGTTTCTTTACTGAGGAAATGTTATAATGGTTTTGCAGGCCTGACTGATCCTTGTCTTGGAGTTGCTGATGTGTTGCAGTCTTCTGTGGTTAAAACACAGCCCAAAATTGGTGCTGTGAATCCTGGTTTACTTTCAAAGATGGGGAATCTCAATGTCACCTTGCAATTTCTATACTGCAGTGGTTGTTCAAGTTGTTATTCAGCAGGGTTCTTCTGCTTAGCTCGACCTTATCTCACAGCCTCTGGCTGTGGTCATTGCTTGATCTCCCCTCTCTCTCTCTCTCTCTCTCTCTCTCTAGAGAGCTACCATTATAACGGGGCTACTTCACACCTATTCATCTTGGTTTGGGCTGTGAAGTCAGTCTGTCTATAGAGCCTTTGTTAGTCCCATTCCTGTAGGTAGGAGACCTTAACATGAAATGGGCTTCTTTCCATTTCAAATGTGTTTTCTCCAAAGCTAATTCAAACATGAGCTTAGTCTTTGCAGACAGGGCTGTTTACGGACAGTACAGGGGGGCGGGTGGGTCACCTGACCTCTACTCCATTTTGTCTATGGTACAAATGTGTCCATTTTATCGTGGTTCAGTTCAACAGTTGACTTTTATTTCATAATTCCTCCAGTTCATTGTTCATTTCATCACAGTTCCGAGCAGAACAGACATAAGTTGGTGACTGCCTCCCTAGAGAGCCGCAGTTTTCACTGATACTGCCACTCAAGACATCTGGAGGTAGCGGAGACGAGTCCAGTACACACTCTAGTGCAGATAGCCCTTATTGGCGTGGCCAGCTGCTGCTGCGGTACTATTAGAGCTTCATGGGCAGGCCCAGCAGATCCTGGCCCTCCCTCCCCTTGAGCTGCTGCTGCATGGCACAGGAGTCCATAAAGACTGGGTATATGACACCGATGCCAACTGATTTTTCCACCTCCTGTGCGCTGTCCTTGCAGCGACTAATTTGCCTTGGGACCTTCCTGTTGCTAGTCCCCTCTGAATAATTGCTAATGCCCCTCAGTGCCCACCCTTGAAGAGAGCCCAGCACCCGGGACTGTGGCCACCCGACCCTTGCATCCGAGATTGTGGCCACCCTTGCAGAGAGCCCAGCACCGCGGGCTGGCAATGGCCTCCGCGAACCTCCCCTTCCCCAATGCTCCCCATGGCTGCCTTCCCACCTTTAAGCATCCAGAGATCTGAAGACACATGATCCCTGTGAGCCGTTTACTAAATCTGAAAGCTCACAAAAATTTGCTTCAATTCAATGCAAATGCATTCTAACTAGCTGTTCACCAACTCTAATTGCAGTCCTGCTGCTTCATGGCGGCAACACTGCCTTGGAGCTTTTGTGCCGCTGACAAAATCCGGAATCGACACAGGTTTCCAAGTGGGCGCGCCATCCCAATTTTTCAGCCCCCCACCCCTCCACATCCGCTCCTGCTGGCTGAATAAAATTCAGCCCAATAATCAGCACATTACTACAAGAATGTAGTGCAATAATGCTCCTTCACACAAAGGTTGCACTTGCAAAACCTGGAATTTATGCAAAACCAAACACAAAAATCATTCAATGAAAATTTATCCACATAATGATGTGTACCCAGATTTTAGGGGAGAAAAAAGGCTGTTGTCAACAAACTTGAATCAAATTTTACTTACTTATCAAAACTGTCACTACTTTTTATAAAATTGTCCAACTTTTCTGTGGCGTAATCTACAACATCAGCGTGAATCTCAACTCCATGGTTTATCCCAAAAGGGCCTATAAAGCAAACGATTAAAAAAAAAAATCAGATCATAAACTTTGATAAATGCAACAATCTCTTTTCACAACAACACAATTTAGACCTGCATGAGAAAAGCCAGTTAATCTATTTTATCTTATCAATTCAGAACAAACACAATACCTAAATTATTTCAAAAGATCACCTTGACTCAGTGCTAGTATGTTCAGAGTCAGAGATTGTGGGTTCAAGTGCCACTGCAAGGCTTGAGCAAATGATCTAGAATGACACTCCAGTGTGATAATGTGCAAGAACTAAATTATTGGAGGTCTCTTTATGAGTGAGACATTGAACTGAGGTTTCATCAGATCGAAGATCCTCGGAGACTCTTTGAAAATAAGTTGAAATTCTTCTCGTGTTCTACCCAACATCACCTTCTTAATCAACATCAAAAATAGATTAAATTATCCAGGAACAAATGAGCTGCTGCCTACATAACCACATTGACCACACAATAAAAATATTAATTGGTTATTAATGACTTTGGGGTGACCTGAACAGGATAAGGTGCTGTAAAAATGTAATTCTCTCTTTCTTGTCTCACTCCACTGCCCTGTCCTAAAGTCTATTCCTTGTGCTGCTAACTCTAATATTGACATTAATCCTAAATTTGCCTTTCACCAGTTTGAACAGATGTACCCTTGACATTTTAGCTTGAAGTAGATTTGTTTTTTCTAACCACTTACTATTCTAAACTTCAATGGGGTCTCTTGTCAGTTGCTTCATTTCAAGGCTGAAAAAAATCTATGTATCTAAAATCTTTCCTCATAATTAAGTTGCTCTGATGTTAGGGATCAGTCTCATTGTTCTATCATACCTCCAGGGCTTGAATGTCTAATTTGCACTACTTAAATCAAAACTGGATATTGTACTCAGATGCCATCCAACTAGAGAATAATACAGCTTCAGCAGGACATCCTCTGATTTATACTCTACTGATGTAGCTAACCGTTGTTAACGATTCAGACTTGTCAGGAACAATTTCTAAATTTGTGAAGGACACCAATTATTTTTGGGTGGGGGAGGTGGAGGATTGCATCAAATTATAAGGCAACATTAATAAACTTGCAAAATGGGCATATAATTGGCAAATGAATTTCAATACATAAGTGAGTGTTATTAGATTTTATTAAGAAAAATAAGCAGGTCACATATTGCTTGGAAAAGAATATAAATGGGATAGAGGAAGAAGGGGATCTGGGAAAACAAATAGACCAAAAAAAACCCCACAAAAGCAACTAGTTTAATAAGGCCCTTTAAAGTAAAGCCAACCAAGCTCTAGGGTCTATTTCTAGGGGGATAGAATTTAAAAGTACAGAAGTTATGCTAAACTTCCAATGAACCTGAGTTAGACAACACATAGTACTGTGTATAGTTCTGGTTGCCATATTACCTATCATGAAAACATAAATTGCCAGAGTCTCTTTTCTCGTGAAAAGAGAAGACTGAAGGGTGACCTAATGAAGTTCTATAAAATTAGAAAAGGTTTGATCGGGTAGGCAGAGGGCTGAATTTTATGAGCGCGCCGCATTTCACTGGTCTCATCTAGTTGCTCTGCTCGCATGGATGCGCCATCGCTGAGCCCCCACAATATTTTGCGCGGGGGCTCAGTTAAATGGAGAGGACGAAACGGCCGTCCCTGATGACATAACAGGGCGGCCGTTCCATCCCCGTAAAAGCCATTTGGCACCACCGCACAGATGTCATTTTTAAAGAGCTTCAAAGCCCTTGAATCTCATTTCAATAATTAAAAGGTGCCACTTCACCAGAACCTGCCGAACACTTTTATTTCAATTTAGATTCCCCTCTCCCGCACCCACCCCTTGCACTGCATCCTCATGTATTAGTGACATATCCCCCCCCAAAAAAGCACCTTTTCATTTTGTGAACTTTCGCTCCTAACTTCAGAACCTTTGACCCTCAATCCCTTCCCATCATGCCCATAACCAATTGCAATAGTTCTCCCCTCTCCACCCCTTCCCGCCCTGAAATTTTCACTCCTCCCCCCTTCCCACCAGTGTCACACCTCGGAACGGCCGCTGGGACAAGGTAAGTTGATTTGCATATTGTTTTAATTAATTTAAATAATTAAATGAAGGCCCCACCGCAACCAAAATGTGGCTGGGCTTTCTTGGAGTCGGGGGTCATGGTGGGCCACTCCCACAAGTATTTTACGGCTCCCCCCCCCCCCCCACCACGTCCGCCGACGTTGAGGAGCTGGTAAAATTCAGCCCAGAGTGTTTCCACTTATGAGGAAAAGCATAACTAGAGGTCATCAATATCAAGATATCTAAGAGTGAATTCAGAAGAAACCTCTTTACCCAGAGAATGGCAAGAATGTGGAACTCGATACCACAAGGAGTGGATGAGGCAAATAATATAGATGATTTAAGGTGGGGGGAGGGGGGGGATGAGAAACTAGATAAGCATATGAGGGAGAAGGGAATAGATGCTGAAAGAATTAAGGTAAGCAAAGTCAGAAGGAGGCGCAAGTAGAGCATGAACACTGGTCTGGACTGATGGGCAGAATGGCCTGTTGGTGTGCTGCATACTTAGTTTATTTACTTTGCTGTTGCGGTTCTGCCATGACTGGACAGGTTTTCCTTTGCAGTTCTGTCAGCTTCCTTGTGTAACTGTACCAGGCAGGTACGCATCCAGTTAGCTTCCTAACACAGTACAAGTAGCTCTCCACTTCTAATCGAACTCTTAATCTCCCACAAGTTCCTGATATGTACAACTGCACCACCTGCTTTCCTACCTGCTCTTTCCAAACATCTATACCATGTGTGTTGCAATTTTTCATGGTCAAATATTCCTACTACTTCATAGTTCCCAGCTGCCACAACAGCCTAAAGTTCATCTTGTTTCGAAGGCCTGTAGCATTCATATGCATACGCCTTATAGAATTTCCATCTCTCTGTTTTCAATGCCTGCATGTTACTGATGACTGGTTCTGGTGTTATTCTGACTTGCTGTGTTCCTACTCATCTGTAAGGCAGCATCCAATCATTGATTTGGAATCCAATGTTCTCCCTGCTCTTTCCTTTTCCTCATCTCCCCCGTCTCACCCCTCAAAATTATAGAAAGGCTTTACTGAAACATTAACGCCGTATTTCCTAGATTAAGGCTCGCGCCCATCCAACAAAAACATGCAACTATCTTATGGAAATGGTAAAGCGATCATGAATAGAATTTTAAAAAATGGATACACCAAATATTGAGAAATTGGGAGGGGTATGGGAAGGGATTTGAACCTTGGATGCATGAGCATTTAGGGTTGCAATGAATAAAACATCATTCATTGATTTTAGCACCACTTTTGAAAAGGAGCCCAGGTTAAACAGGATCTAATAGAAATTTTCAAAATGATGCAAGTTTTATGAAAGACTGCAGCATTCAGACAAGGGCGTGTGGCTTCCATGAAAATAAAAATCAACAGGAACTGGATTTAGAGGTGCCGGGAAGCTGATAGATAAATAAGAAAGTCAAAACCTCAGAACTATCACTAACAGAACAAAAGGGGGAAGTTGGAAGAAATTCTATTAACACAAAAGGGTTAATAAAACATGGAAAAATTTGCCATAAGTAGCTAATAAAACAAAAACTGTAAAAATTATACAAGAG
Source organism: Heterodontus francisci (assembly GCF_036365525.1). Taxonomy (NCBI): domain Eukaryota; kingdom Metazoa; phylum Chordata; class Chondrichthyes; order Heterodontiformes; family Heterodontidae; genus Heterodontus; species Heterodontus francisci. The sequence continues at coordinate 98,866,728 of NC_090375.1, forward strand.
GGAATTGGGCAAGTATTAGAAAAGAAATACAATCAATCAGATACAGGAAATTGATAGGAAATGTAATTAGAGAAGACAGCTCCTGCTGAAAAGCTGGCACAATGTGCTGAGTGGCTTTCTTCTGCAGTGCAATTTTATCATCCTAATATTTTTATGATTTCAATAAAGATGGTCAATATGCTTTAATGTTTAATTTATAAACCAGAAGTCTTCTATATAAAAGCAAGTAATCAAATGTGTTTGCTGTGCTGTAATGCCAACTCTGGAAGGCATGATATATTATTTACTTCAGTATTTTTACAATCAATTAAAATTTTAATAAGTCATCAATTAGGGCAGCTCCTCTAACCACGTGAACAACTTGTGCCAATAACTATATACTTTGGAAATAATGATGACATATTACCAAAAGTATCAATATCAAACCCAACTGAATCAGTGAACAATAAATAAAAGCAAAACACTGCTTTTATTTCAGATTTCCAGCACCTGAAAAGTGCTGGAAATACTCAGCAGGTCTGGCAGCATGTGTGAAGAGAGAAAGAGAGTTAATGTTTCAGGTCTGTGACCTTTCATCAGAACTGACCAGAGGACCCATTCACCCGCCTCCAGTATTCTCCCGCCATCTAGACCCCTCCCTCCGCCCCCTACTGGCTCTTGTTCTTTTCATTGAACACTGTCGGCGTGACATCGGCCGTCTCAATTTCTTCACTCCCTTGGTCACTCTAACCTGTCTCTCTCTCAACTTACTGCACTCCGTTCTCTCCGTTCCTACCCTGACATTATGTTATGATCAGACCTGCTAACAAGGGTGGTGCTGTTGTTGTCTGGAGTACTGATCTCTACCTTGCAGAGGCTGAGTGCTCAGACACTTCTTCCTACCTCCCCCTGGACCATGACCCCACAACTGAACATCAAGCCATTGTTTCCAAGACTGTCACTGACCTCATCTCTTCTAGAGATCTTCCCTCTACAGGTACCCAACTCATAGTCCCACAATCCCAAACAGCCCACTTTTACCTCCTTCCCAAAATCCACAAACAGGACTGTCCTGGTAGACCCATTGTTTCAGCCTGTACCTGTCCCATGGAACTTATTCCTTCCCATCTTGGGTCTATTTTTTCTCCACTGGTCCAGCCTCTTTCCGCCTACATCCGTGGCTCTTCGGATGCCCGGCGTCATTTTGACAATTTCCAGTTTCTTGGCTATAACCGCCTCCCCTTCACTATGGATATCCAATCTCTCTATACCTCCATAACCCACCAGGATGGTATGAGGACTCTCCGCTACTTCTTTGAACAGAGGCCCAACCAGTCATCAGCCACCACCACACTCCTCCGCCTAGCTGAACTCGTTCTTACCTTGGGCAACTCGTCCTTCAACTCCACTCCAGTTCTTTGTTTTTAATTCGTTCATGGGATGTGGACATCACTGGCTAGGCCTGCATTTATTGCCCATCCCTAATTGCCCTCAAGGAGGCGGTGGTGAGCTGCCTTTTCAAACCGCTGCAGTCCTTGGAGTGTAAGTACACCAACAGTACTGATCGGGAGAGAGTTCCAGGATTTTGACACATTGACAGTGAAGAAATGGCTATATAGTTCCGGGTCAGGATATTGTGTGACTTGGAGGGGAACTTGCAGGTGGTGGTGTTCCCATGCATCTGCTGCCCTTGTCCTTCCAGGTGGCAGAGGTCACAGGTTTGGAAGGTGCTGTCTACAGCCCCTTGGTGAGTTGTTGCAGTGCATCTTGCAGATGGTACTGTCTCAGGTTAGATGCAACTTTATTTCTATCTGGTTATGAATCTGTGACAGGTGGTTGCTGGTGTACTCATGTAGCAGATATGCAATGCAATCTAGGAACTTTTCTTTATACTTAATTTTAAGGAGTTTTCACCCAAGCAAGATGAAATGGATATGCGGGTATTCCAAACTATTAAACAGAGTTTTCGGTCTCTAGACCTGCTAGCAGTGCTTCAGAATTTGATATCCACAGTGCAGGAAGCATAATTATGTTCAGACCAGAGAGCTGAAATTGCATGATGGAGCGCTGGCATCCCGGGCTGTGCGTTGGTGGTGGAGGGAGTAAATGCTGAAGGTGGTGGATGGGGTGCCAATCAAGCAGGCTGCTTTGTCCTAGATGGTGTCAAGCTTCTTGAGTGTTGTTGGAGCTGCACTCATCCAGGCAAGTGGAGAATATTCCATCACACTCCTGACTTATGCCTTGTAGATAGTGGACAGGCTTTTGGGAGTCAGGGGGTGAGTTACCCATCACAGAACTCCCAGCCTCTGACCTGCACTTGTAGAAACAACACTTATGTGGCTGATCCAGTTCAGGTTCTGGTAAATGGCAACCCCTCAGGAGGTTGAAAGTGGGGGTTTCAGCAATCGTAATGCCATTGAATGTCATGGGGAGATGATCAGATTCTCTCTTGTTGGAGATGATCATTGTCTGGCACTTGTGTGGTGCGAATGCTACTTGCCACTCACCAACCCAAGCCTGGATATTGTCTAGATCTTGCTGCATCTGGACATGGGCTGCTTCAGTATGTGAAGAGTCGTGATGGTACTGAACATTGTGCAATCAGCGAACACCCCCACTTCTGACCTGATGGAGGGAAGATCATTGATGAAGCAGCTGAAGATGGTTGGGCCTAGAACACTACCCTGAGGAACTCCTGCAGTGATGTTCTGGGACTGAAATGATTGTCCCCCAACAAGCACAACCATCTTCCTTTGTGCTAGGTATGACTCCATCCAGTGGGAGAGTTTTCCACCCCCACCTCCCCCGATTCCCATTGACTCCAGTCTTGCCAGAGCTCCCTGATACTATACTCTGTCAAATGCTGCCCTGATTTCAAGGGCAGTCACTCTCACCTCACCTCTGGAGTTTAGATCTTTTGTCCACGTTTGGACCAAGGCGGTAATGAGGTCAGGAGTTGAGTGGCCCTGGTGGAACTCCAGTTCTGATGAAAGGTCACAGACCTGAAACATTAACTCTGTTTCTGTCTCCACAGATGCTGCCAGACCTGCTGAGTACTTCCAGCACTTTCTGTTTTAAATCAGTGAACAAACTGTTCATGTGAAAACCACCTTACCATGAGTAACATTTTTAGTCCGCAGAGGGCCAAGTACAAGATTTCTCAGAGGGTGTTCATCAAATTTAGGTCGACAACAAAATAGCACAAGGGAAAGAGATTCTGGCAACAAGCATTAACACACAAACTAGGAAAGCCCTAATGATAGCAAGGCAACAGAAGAACAACTACCAAATATGGCACAAGATTTAATTATGTATTAAAATTCCAATTTCATCCACTTTTGGCTTCTATACACAAAGATAATATCCTTAATGTAGTAGACCACTGGAGACTAGTGGCTATATAATTAAATTTATAAAAGCAAAATACTGCAGATGCTGGAAATCTGAAATAAAAACAGAAAGTGCTGGAAATACTCAGCAGGTCAGGCAGCATCTGTGGTGAGAGAAGCAGGGTTAACATTTCAGGTCTGTGACCCTTCATCAGAACCCCATGTTCTGATGAAAGGTCACAGACCTGAAACCTTAACTCTGTTTCTCTCTCCACAGATGCTGCCTGACCTGCTGAGTATTTCCAGCACTTACTATAATTAAATTTGTTTGTTCAGTATTTTATTATTTTTATCTCATCAGTAAAAACAGTCAGGACAAAAACATGCTACCTTAAAAACAAACATCAAAATAATAGATAAACTTAAAAGAAATTATCCTTCAACAAGAGCAGACTAAAACAAAAACACTGCTGAAAAAGAGATTACCTACCTTAGGGTCTTCATTTTTTGAATGATATTTAAATTTTCCAACCACCAGAGAAGTTAAGCTTAGCTTGATTAGCTTCCCAGAAACCATGTGATTTTAGTACATAAAAATTTATCATTTTATGGTTGGTCAGAGTCACATGCTATCTCCTACCATTCAATACAGCTGTATTGTTTGTTTCGATTTGAGATGAAACACTTAATAGATTAAGTAGTCATAAGCCCCAAAACCTGTACCTGTGGATCTCTACTTTTGTACCTCAGGTGAGTGGAAAATGCATATCAAAGAATAAAGATCGAACAAGGTAAATAATTCACCCTCTAACACCATAGGTACATCAGTAAAGGATGGCAGGGCCCCTGACAGAAAATCCAAAATACCCAATGCCAGACATGCCTGTGACATGATCTCACACAACAGTCAACCTTAGACAATAATTCTCAGCAAACATGTGAATTATTCCAGGTGGTTGCCTTGCAACTATCAATTGGAACTTGATCTAAAAATACTAGGAAGCTGTAGAGAGTGGATGGAAGTACCTTTAACCTGACTATCGTGCTCTTTCCTGAAAGATGATACCAGTGTAAAATACCGTTTACCCATCATTTATCCACTGCTCAGTTATGAGCATACCTTGAATCTTTAAGCTTTAGGAAACAAACAACGGGTTGGACTTCTGAAAATACTCAGTATAGGTGGCACAGCAGCTTAAGGCTCTGAGCATCGTCACAGTGAAACCTACAGATGTAGTTGCAAATAAAACACAGGAAAAATTCCTTTACTCGACAACTTATTGGAATTGTAAATCATATTACTCAGATTCGGACAGGGCTCACATATATTTTGGGGTCTTTTCTACCCTATTCTAGATTCTTCAGCTTCTTCTACCCTATTCTAGATTCTTCAGCTTCTTTATCTTTCATCACTCCCACAAATAAGTCTTAGTTCCCTGCACCTCAATAGTGAAGAACAAACAGAAAACCTTACTGCTAACTGGGTCTCTGTGCCTGCCCAGGCAGTTATTTACTTCAAAAAGTATCACATCATACCTTAGCTAAAATTTAAAACTGTCGTAAAATGAATTTATTGAACAATAGATGAACAAGTAAATGTATTATTTTTGACACATTTATACCTTGTAGAAATCAGCTACTCCAATGAAAGATAAAAAGAATCTACATGTTAAGCTATTATTTTGTGAATAACTTCTTTATCTGCAATTCTTTTCTGGTAGTCTTTTCTAGACGCAGAATTTAGCTAGACTAACATACCTTTTTCTGAAGGTTCCAACTGACGTGACTCAACTCAACTTGTTGGAACAGTTTCAGCTTATTAAATACCCCTGAAAACAGTTGGCAAGGCTTCCTGGATTTCAACTAACTGCAAGATACATTCAAGAGTAGGAGTCAGTCACATATATTATGCAGCAAATCACATGGTGCATTTGTTTGAATGAGACTTGGCTGCTCTCCTCTCAGTTAGAAAGCCAGATCAAACTGTCTTCAACAGCTGTACCAAATTGGGCTGGGAGATGGAATGTAACCACAGTGGATTTTAAAACTACTTGGCCTAGATTTTCTGATCTGGCTGCATTATTGCCAGATTGGCAGCAGGCAAAGTGCCCATCTCTTGTGAGCACTGATGCTGACAGATCTTCTAGGTTTAGGTTCATTTAATATTTTGGGGGGGAAGGGGGATGGTGCTTGGTGGTATTTTTGTAGTCACCAGGTCATGCATCTCAGATGAAGGGGAAGGAAATGGCTGCAGCATCAGCATAAAAAGTGACCAGCAGTCCTGAGATGAAGGGAAAAAAGATTTTATTTTTTAAAAAATGCACCTTGCCTACTACCCAAAATTAGGCATTACTGAGGTAGAAAATCCAGGCTTTATATTTTGTGACTACAGTCACACTCTTTGTCCTCAATACACATTTGTTTTGTGCCCACAGACAATGTGTGTTTTCTAACCTGAGCGCACCATGTCTGCTATAGCCATCTGTCACGGAGAAGATTGCTGCAAGGGAATCCTTGCAAAAACATTATTCTCCTGAAATCACAACCAAAGATCCAGAGGCTAAGCCTGCATAACGTTTACCAACCAAGAAATGAGAGGCATTCAGAAAAAACATGAATTAAGCAGGTTCATTTAAAGCACCTCAAACAACCAGAAGTCAAAGACGGTACAATGGTGCAATGATTATGTTATCAGACAAGTAATCTTGAGGTCATGGCAATTTAAGAATTTGAATTCAGGTTTAAAAATCTGGAAATATAAAGCTGGTATCAGTAAAAAGGTCTCTGTGAAACTGTCAGATCATCATAAAAACCCAACTGGTTCAGAAATGTTCCCCAGAACAGGAAACCTGGGGCTGAAATTTTTAGTGGGCTGAGGAGGCAGGTGTTCAGACAATTTGGTACTGGAGAGACGTGTGCCTGTTTTCTGGCATGTTCCTGCCTCCATATCATTTTAGTACAGGCTGCTTCACAGGGAGGGGGTGACAGCGACCCACCGCTTCCAATTAGGCTACTTAAAAGGGCCTTTAAGGCCTCTCTTCCAATTCTGACTGGAATTTTCTGGTTGGCATGCGGGCACCCCGCTGAGGCCGAAACCCGGTCGATGGATGCAGGTGGCCTCCTGGCAGCAGACCAGGAAGCCAGCGCTCCATCATGCAATTTCAACTCTATGGTCTGAATATACTTATGCTTCCTGCATTGAGGATATCAAATTCTGAAGCACTGCCAGCAGGTCGAGAGGCCGAAAACTCTGTAAATAGTTTGGAATACCCCCAAATCCATTACATCTTGCTTGGGTGAAAATTCCTTATAATTAAGTATAAAGAAAAGTTCCTCGATTGCATTGCATATCTGTGTTTTCCAGCCTGAGCGCACCATGCGACCAGCAACCACCTGTCAAAGATTCATAACCAGATAGAAATAGAAATAAAGTTACATCTAACCTGAGACATGTAGAAAACATTTTGCGAATGTACTTGGGTGCTTAATGCAAGCTAAATAGGTACACCTTGTGCTACTAGCTTTGTCCTTGAAACCAGAACCCAAGAAATTGTAGTGCCAAGCACAGAACCATATTTCCGACCTTTGGAACTGTAATAACGAGACAGTCACCTGAACATACTACGAATAATCAAATGCAAGGCATAAATATCATAAACCTTTCTCTTTTGAGAACTAAATAAAACAAGTATTAACATAGTGCTTTTAAAGTAGAAAAATATCCCAAAATGCTTCATGGAAACATAAATCAAAAACAGAAGCCGAGCTAAAGGTGGAGATATTACAGTGTGGCCATAGCTTGGTGAAAACAATTTTGAAGGAGGTTCATAAAAAGGAGAGGGCGGTGGAAAGGCAGAGGAGTTCACGGCAGGAAATTCCAGAGCAGGGGCTGTGTCAGCTGAAGCCACAACACCAATGGTGGGACAAAGAGCAGGGAGGAAGATGCACAAGAGGCCAGAGTCAGATGAACAGTGTGTTCAGAGGCAGGTTGATGGGCTGTGAGGAGGGAGGGGAAGCTATGATCGGATTCGAACAAGATGTTGACAATTTTAAATTTGAAGTGTTACAGGACTAGGAACCACTCCAGGTCAGTAAAGACAGCAGTAACTGCTAAGAATAACTTAGTGTAGCACAAGATATGGGCAGCTGAGTTTTAGATGAGCTGAAGTTAGAGGTTGGAAGACAGCTAGGAGAGCAATGGAATAGTACATGGAATACCTGGAGATCCAATATCAGGTGAAGTCCCTATGCATTTCTGGAAACTACCAAGTACTGGAAGAGATCACCTCCCTTTTGCTTGGAATGAGCTCTTTCCATTGTTCCGAATGATAATAGTTTGCCAATTTTGGTAAACACTACTGCTACCATAGGAAGATCTCGTAATTTATTTTTTTTAATTCATTCATGGGATGTGGGCATCGCTGGCTAGGCCAGCATTTTTATTGCCCATCCCCAATTGCCCTCGAGAAGGTGGTGGTGAACTACCTTCTTGAACCGCTGCAGTCCATGTGAGGTACGGAGTTCCAGGATTTTGACCCGACAGCGAAGGAACGGTGATATAGTTCCAAGTCAAGATGGTGTGTGACTTGGACAGGAACTTGTGGTGGTGTTCCCATTCATTTGCTGCCCTTGTCCTTCTGGTTGGTAGAGGTCATGGGTTTGGAAGGTGCTGTCTAAGAAGTCTTGGTTTGTCGCTGCAGTGCATCTTGTATATGGCACACACTGCTGCCACTGTGCATCGGTGGTGGAGGGAGTGAATGTTTGTAGATGGGGTGCCAATCAAGCGGGCGGCTTTGTCCTGGATGGTGTTGAGCTTGAGTATTGTTGGAGCTGCACCCATCCATGCAAGTGGAGAGTATTCCATCACACTTCTGACTTGTGCCTTGTAGATAGTGGACAGGCTTTGGGGAGTCAGGAGGTGAGTTACACACCACAGGATTCCTAGCTTCTGACCTGTTCTTGTAGCCATGGTATTTATATGGATACTCCAGGTCAGTTTCTGCCATTGAATGTCAAGGGGAGATGGTTAGACTTTCTTTTATTGGAGATGGTCATTGCCTGGCACTTGCCACACACAATCAAATGCTGCCTTGATGTCAAGGGCAGTCACTCTCACCTCACCTCTTGAGTTCAGCTCTTTTGTCCATGTTTGAAACAAGGCTGTAATGAAGTCAGGAGCTCAGTGGCCCTGGTGGAACCCAAACTGAGTGGCAGTGAGCAGCTTATTGCTAAGCAAGTGCCGCTTGATAGCGCTGTCAATGACACCTTCCATGACTTTACTGATAACAGAGTAGACTGATGGGGCAGTATTGGGCCAGGTTGAACTTATCCTGCTTTTTGTGTACAGGACATACCTGGGCAATTTTCCACATTGCAGGGTAGATGCCAGTGTTTTTGTTGTACTGGAACAGCTTGGCTAGGGGTGCAGCAAGTTCTGGAGCACCGGTCTTCAGTACTATTGCCGGAATATTGTCAGAACCCATAGCCTTTGCAGTATCCAGTGCCTTCAGTCGTTTTTGTGATATCATGCGGAGTGAATTGAATTGGCTGAAGTCTGGCATCTGTGATGCTGGGGACCTCAGGAGGAGGCTGAGATCATCATCCACTCGGCACTTCCGGCTGAAGATTGTTGCAAATGCTTCAGCCTTATCTTTTGCATTGATGTGCTGGGCTCCCCCATCATTGAGGATGGGGATATTTGTGGAGCCACCTCCTTCAGTTAGTTATTTAATTGTCCACCACCATTCACGGCTGGATGTGGCAAGACTGCAGAGCTTAGATCTGATTCGTTGGTTATGGAATCGCTTAGCTTTGTCTATCGCATGCTGCTTACGCCGTTTGGCAAGCAAGTAGTCCTGGGTTGTCGCTTCACCAGGTTGATACCTCATTTTGAAGTATGCCTGGTGCTACTCCTGGCCAGCCCTCCTACACTCTTCATTGAACCAGGGCTGGTCTCCCCCAAGACCATGAGCTCTTACCTAGTGTATTATTCTTTTATGTGAATTTATTGAATGCCTTTTGGAAATCCAAATAAACTACATCTACTCGTTCCCCTTTATTCACCCTGCTCATTACATCTTCAAAGAGCTCAAATAAATTTGTCAAATATGATTTCCCTTTCATAAAACCATGTTGACTCTGCTTGATTGCATGATGATTTTCTAAATGTCCTGCTACTACTTCCTTAATGATGGATTCCAGCATTTTCCCAATGACAGAAGCTGGGCTATCTCGCCTATAGTTTCTTGCTTTCCGTCTCCCTCCTTTCTTGAATAGGGAAATTACATTTGTGGTTTTCCAATCCAATGGGACCTTTCCAGAATCTAGGGAATTTTGGAAGATTACAACCAATACAGTCACTATCTCTGCAACCATTTCTTTTAAGATCCTAGGATGCAGGTCATTGGTCCAGGGAATCTGACAGACTTTAGTCGCATTAGTTTTTCTAGTACCTTTTCTCTAATGATAATTTTTGCTCCTTCCCTTTTGCCCCATGATTTTCTACTATTACTAGGATGCTTTTAATGTCTTCAACTGCGAAGACAGACACAAAATACTTCAAAGTCTCTGCCATTTCCTTGTTTCCCATTAATTCCCCAGTCTCATCTGCTAAGAGACCAACGCTTACTTTAGCTACTCTTTTCCTCTACCAGTGAAGAAGTTCAACCGCTCTTCCATCAAATGATTAAGGACCCTGATGCCTGGGTGGGCACTGGATGTGGGTGTGGGGGCAGAAACATTCCCTTCCCCCATATATAACAATTTTATGCCCATGTCCCCAGAGTGAACGAACCCAATTGAGAATATTCTGTCTCCCTACCTTTCAAGGACTGCTCAACCTCAGAATCAAAGAGGGCTTCAGCACCTCTCCCCATACCAGTTACTGTCCGATATCATCACCAATAACCACTATACGAACACCATAAACAAAAAGGACTGGATAGGACACAGTAGTTAGCCTCCAAATCATACAAAAGAACAGCAAATCAGCAATACAGATTAACAAGTATCCTCTTTTCACCCTCAAGACAACGATCCCTGTATCAAATAGTTGTTTTGCAATGATATATGGTTAAATAAGTATCATAATATAACTCTATACACTCAAGGTGAGCTCTCCTGCATTAACATTCCTTTCACCTGCCTCCCACATGAAAGACACAGAAATTATGGAAAGAGCAATTAAATATCACCTTCCAGCTCCTAGCAGACATGGCATCTACTCAACAATGTGAAAGATTGCCCAGACATAGGCACCAACGACATAGGTAGGAAGAGAGATAGGGATTTAAGATAGAAATTCAGGGAACCAGGGTGGAAGCTTAGAGCGAGAACAAACAGAGTTGTTATCTCTGGGTTGTTGCCCGTGCCACGTGATAGCGAAGCGCAGAATAGGGAGAGAGAGGAGTTGAACACGTGGCTGCAGGGATGGTGCAGGAGGGAGGGTTTTGGTTTCCTGGATAATTGGGGCTCTTTCTGGGGTAGGTGGGACCTCTACAAACAGGATGGTCTTCACCTGAACCAGAGGGGTACCAATATCCTGGGGGGGGGGGGGAAGATTTGCTAGTGCTTTTCGGGGGGGTTTAAACTAATTCAGCAGGGGAATGGGAACCTAAAATGTAGTCCCAGTGTACAGGATGTTGAGAGTAGTGAGGTCAGGGATAAAGTTACAAGGACGCAAGAGGGCACTGGCAAGCAAGAACCTGGTTTAAAGTGTGTCTACTTCAACGCCAGGAGCATCTGGAATAAGGTGGGTGAGCTTGCAGCATGGGTTGGTACCTGGGATCTCGATGTAGTGGCCATTTCGGAGACATGGGTAGAGCAGGGGCAGGAATGGATGTTGCAGGTTCCGGGATTTAGATGTTTCAGTAAGAACAGAGAAGATGGTAAAAGAGGGGTGGGGGGGTGTGGCATTGTTAATCAAGGAGAGTATTACAGCGACAGAAAGGATATTTGAGGACTCGTCTACTGAGGTAGTATGGGCCAAGGTTAGAAACAGGAGAGGTGAGGTCACCCTGTTGGGAGTCTTTTATAGACCTCCAAATAGTTCCAGAGATGTAGAGGAAAGGATAGCGAAGATGATTCTCGACAGGGGCGAGAGTAACAGGGTAGTTGTTATGGGGGACTTTAACTTTCCAAATATCGACTGGAAATACTATAGTTCGAGTACTTTAGATGGGTCAGTTTTTGTCCAGTGTGTGCAGGAGGGTTTTCTGACACAGTATGTAGACAGGCCAACCAGGGGCGATGCCACATTGGATTTGGTACTGGGTAATGAACCCGGCCAGGTGTTCGATTTAGATGTAGGTGAGCACTTTGGTGATAGTGATCACAATTCGGTTAGGTTTACCTTAGCGATGGGCAGGGACAGGTATATACCGCAGGGCAAAAATTATAGCTGGGGGAAAGGAAATTATGATGCGATTAGGCAAGATTTAGGATGCGTAGGATGGGGAAGGAAACTGCAGGGGATGGGAACAATCGAAATGTGGAGCTTATTCAAGGAGCAGCTACTGCGTGTCCTTGATAAGTATGTACCTGTGAGGCAGGGAGGAAGTTGTCGAGCGAGGGCGCCGTGGTTTACTAAAGAAGTTGAAGCGCTTGTCAAGAGGAAGAAGGCGGCTTATGTTAGGATGAGACGTGAAGGCTCAGTTAGGGCGCTTGAGAGTTACAAGCTAGCCAGGAAAGATCTAAAGGGAGAGCTAAGAAGAGCAAGGAGAGGACACGAGAAGTCATTGGCGGATAGGATCAGGGAAAACCCTAAGGCTTTTTATAGATATATCAGGAATAAAAGAATGACGAGAGTTAGATTAGGGCCAATCAAGGATAGTAGTGGGAAGTTGTGTGTGGAATCAGGGGAGGTAGGGGAAGTGTTAAATGAATATTTTGCGTCAGTATTTACAGTAGAGAAAGAAAATGTTGTCGAGGAGAATACTGAGATTCAGGCTACTAGGCTAGATGGGATTGAGGTTCACAAGGAGGAGGTGTTATCAATTTTGGAAAGTGTGAAAATAGATAAGTCCCCTGGGCCAGATGGGATTTATCCTAGGATTCTCTGGGAAGCTAGGGAGGAGATTGCAGGGCCTTTGTCCTTGATCTTTATGTCGTCATTGTCGACAGGAATAGTGCCAGAAGACAGGAGGATAGCAAATGTTGTCCCCTTGTTCAAGAAGGGGAGTAGAGACAGCCCTGGTAATTATAGACCTGTGAGCCTTACTTCGGTTGTGGGTAAAATGTTGGAAAAGGTTATAAGAGACAGAATTTATAATCATCTTGAAAAGAATAAGTTCATTAGCGATAGTCAGCACGGTTTTGTGACAGGTAGGTCGTGCCTCACAAACCTTATTGAGTTTTTCGAGAAGGTGACCAAACAGGTGGATGAGGGTAAAGCAGTGGATGTGGTGTATATGGATTTCAATAAGGCGTTTGATAAGGTTCCCCATGGTAGGCTATTGCAGAAAATACGGAAGTATGGGGTTGAAGGTGATTTAGAGCTTTGGATCAGAAATTGGCTAGCTGAAAGAAGACAGAGGGTGGTGGTTGATGGCAAATGTTCATCCTGGAGTTTAGTTACTAGTGGTGTACCGCAAGGATCTGTTTTGGGGCCACTGCTGTTTGTCATTTTTATAAATGACCTGGAAGAGGGTGTAGAAGGGTGGGTTAGTAAAATTGCGGAGGACACTAAGGTCGGTGGAGTTGTGGATAGTGCCGAAGGATGTTGTAGGTTACAGAGGGACATAGATAGGCTGCAGAGCTGGGCTGAGAGATGGCAAATGGAGTTTAATGCGGAAAAGTGCAAGGTGATTCACTTTGGAAGGAGTAACAGGAATGCAGAGTACTAGGCTAATGGGAAGATTCTTGGTAGTGTAGATGAACAGAGAGATCTTGGTGTCCAGGTGCATAAATCCCTGAAAGTTGCTACCCAGGTTAATAGGGCTGTTAAGAAGGCATATGGTGTGTTAGCTTTTATTAGTAGGGGGATCGAGTTTCTGAGCCACGAGGTCATGCTGCAGCTGTACAAAACTCTGGTGAGACCGCACCTGGAGTATTGCGTGCAGTTCTGGTCACCGCATTATAGGAAGGATGTGGAAGCTATGGAAAGGGTGCAGAGGAGATTTACTAGGATGTTGCCTGGTATGGAGGGAAGGTCTTATGAGGAAAGGCTGAGGGACTTGAGGTTGTTTTCGTTGGAGCGAAGGAGGAGGAGAGGTGACTTAATAGAGACATATAAGATAATCAGAGGGTTAGATAGGGTGGATAGTGAGAGTCATTTTCCTCGGATGGTGATGGCAAACACGAGGGGACATAGCTTTAAGTTGAGGAGTGATAGATATAGGACAGATGTCAGAGGTAGTTTCTTTACTCAGAGAGTAGTAGGGGCATGGAACACCCTGCCTGCAACAGTAGTAGACTCGCCAACTTTAAGGGCATTTAAGTGGTCATTGGATAGACATATGGATGAAAATGGAATAGTTTAGGTCAGATGGTTTCACAGGTCGGCGCAACATCGAGGGCCGAAGGGCCTGTACTGCGCTGTAATGTTCTAATTCTAATGTCCTGTCCATAAAAAGCAGGACAAATCCAATCCAGACAAGTACCTCCCCATCAGTCTACTCTTGATCATCAGCAAAGCAATGCAAGGTGTAGTTGAATGTGTTATCACGCAACACAGTGCTGTATCTCTAATCTAATCTAATCATCAACACCTACACAGCAATAACCTATTCACCGATGCTCTGTTTGGGTTCCACCAGGGCCATTCAACTCCAGACCTCATTACAGCCTTGGTCAAAACATGGACAAAAGAACTGAACTCAAGAGGTGAGCTGACAGTGACTGCCCTGGACATCAAGACAGCATCTGATCATGTGTGGCATCAAGGAGACCTGGCAAAATTGAAGTCAACAGGAATTGGGAGAAATCTCTTCACGATTGGAAGTATAACTAACACAAAGGAAGATGGTTTTTAAGATTATGAAACAATTTGATAGGGTAGGTGAAAAGAAGTTTCCACAAAGATGGTTGGGCCTCGGACATTACCCTAAGGAACTCCTGCAATGATGTCCTGGGGCTGAAATGATTGGCCTCCAGCAACCACAAGTCTTCCTCTAAATGGCTATAGATGCTGGGTCGATTGAAATTTTCAAGACGGAGATCACAGAGATTTTTCTTGGCTAACAGCATTAAGGAATATGGTAGGTAACTGGAGTTGAGATAAATTTAGCCGTGATCTAATTGAATTGCCAAACAGACTTGAGGGGTTGAATGGCTTGCCTGTGTGTGTTCTTAAATAAATCTGAACATGGCGGAGGATCGGGTTTGGAGCATGAGCATGATACGTCATTGCAATCCAACCACAAGAATTTTTTGTGGATAATACATTTCATGAGGTGGTCACCTACAGCCCAAGAGTGCAGACAAAGAGGAACTGGGTGACTGCCAGACAGACAAAACAAAAAAAGCAAGGAGGTAGTTCAGGAGACCCCCAATAACATCTCTCTAACCAGTATTTGGTTCTGAATATTGATAGGAGAGGGGGTTCCTCTGGGGGGTGGGGGGGGGGGGGGGCGGGGTGCAGCCAGATCCAAGACCATAACACCATAGGTGGCTCAGCTGTAGAGGGAGGGAGGAGAAAGGTCAAGAGAGACATTGTTATAGGGGAATCCATAGTTAGGGGAGCAGACAGGTATTTTTGGTAGCAGACGTGATTCCAGAATAGTATGTTGCCTTCCTGGTGTCAGGGTCAAGGATATCACCGAGCAGCTGCAGAACATTCTGGAGGAGGAGGGTGAGCAACCAGAGGTCAAGGTCCGTATCGGTACCAATGACAGGTAGAAAAAGGTTGAGGTCCTGCAGGCAGATTTTAAAGGAGTTAGGAAAGAATAAACTGGAGCTCAAAAGGTAGTAATCTCAGGTTTACTTCCAGTGCCACGCACTAGTGCGTACAGAAATAGGCTAGAGCTGATAATGAATGCTTGGCTGGAAAAATGGTGCGGGAGGGAGGACTTTACATTCTTACAGCATTGGGACCAGTCCTGGGGAAGGTGGGATCTGTACAGGCCAGACAAATTGTACCTCAACAGGGCCGGAACTAACATCCCTGCAGGCAAGTTTGTTACTATTGTTTGGAAGGGTGTAACCTATCTAAGCAGGGGGATGGGAAGTTGAGCATAGATTCAGAAGGCAGAAAAGCAGAGCTGGAAATGAAAGGCAGAAAATTAGCAAGAGAGGTTGGAAGGCAGGGCAAACAAAGGCTGGAAAACAGACAAAAAAAAGAGTTCAAATGTGCTTCTTGGTATAAACCTAAATACAACAAGTATAGTGAATAAGGCAGATGAGCTGAGGGCAGACTGACTTGTGGAAGTATAATTTGTTTTTGGCTATTATTGAAACATGGCTTAGAAAGGGGCAGGATGGCAGCTTAACATTCCTGGTTACAGGGTTTTCAGAAGAGATAGAGAGGGGGGAATAGAAAAAAAAAGAGGAAGGATGGCAATATTGATTAAATAAACAATTACAACCATAAGAAGGAATATGTTTGAGGGATCATCAAATGAGCTAAGGGGTTGAACTAAGGAACAAAAAAAAAAAAGGGCAGTCACACTGCTGGAAGTGTACTATATATACCTCCAAACAATCCAAGGGTGATAGAAGAGCAAATTTTCAGACAAATTTCTGACAAATGCAAAAACAATAAAGGCAGTAATATTTGAAAAAAGGATTTCAATTACCCCAATATTAACTGGGATACAGTCTGTGTAAAAGGTAGAGAGGGCTCAGAATTACAAAATTGCACTCAGGAGAACCTTTTTTTTAAGCCAAGCAAGCCCAACAAGGTGGGGAAGGTTGTAATTCTAGATTTAGTTTTAGGGAATGAAGCTGAGCAGGTGAAAGGAGTATCAGTGAGAGTCCACTTTTTTGGTAGTGATCATAATTCAGTTAGATTTAGCATTTTTATGGAAAAGGACAAAGATAAAAGTAAAGGTTCTAAATTGGGGGGGGGGGAAAAGGCCAATTTTACTAGGCTGAGCAGCGATTTAGCAAAAGTGGACTAGAAACAGCTACTTGAAGGTAAATCGGTCAGAGCAATCAGAGGCATTCAAGGAGATTCAAGGGATTCAGAGTAAAAGTTCTCACAAAGAAAAAAAGTTGGACAGCTGAATCTAGAGCCCCCTGGACAACAAGGTGCATAGAGGGCAAGGTAAGGCAAAAAAAGGGTCAGACACAGAGAGTTTAATACTGCAGAAAGCAGAGAAGAGTACAGAATGTGTAGGAGTGAAGTTAAGAGCGAAGATAGGGAAACATAGAGGGCACAAAAAAAATACTGGCAAGTGAAATCAAGGAAAAGCTAAAGATGTTTTATATGACCATAAATAGCAAGAGGATAACTAAGGAAAGAGTAGGGCCAATTAGAGACCAAAAAGGTAAAATGCATGGAGGCAGAGGATGAGGGTATGGTTCTTCATGAATACTTTGTGGCTGTCTTCACTAAAGAGGGGGCCAATGATGATGTCATAGTTAAGAAAAGTGTGTGAAATATTGGATGGGATAAACATCATAAGGGAAAAAGTGCTAAAATGATTTGACGTCTTTGAAAGTAGATAAAATCACCAGGCCTGGATGAAATGTATCCCGGTTTCTAAAAGAAGGGAAGAAATTGCGGAGACTCCGACCATCAAATTTCAATCCTTCCTGGTAACAGGATTGGTGCCAGAGGATTGGAGGACTGCCAACATTGTACAATTGTTTAAAAAGGGAGGAAGGGATAATCCAAGTAATTATAGGCCAGTTAGTTTAACTTCAGTTGTGGACAAATTACTAGAATCAACTGAGGGACAGTGTAAACCTTCATTTAGAAAGGCACAGATTAATCAAGGAAAGTCAGCATGGATTTGTTAAAGGAAGGTCATGTTTGACTAACTTGATTGAATTTTCTGTGGTGGTGACAAGTAGGGTTGATGAGGGCAGTGCGGTGGATGTGGTCTACATGGATTATAGCAAGGCTTTTGACAAGGTCCCACAAGGCAGACTGGTTAATAAAAGCCCTTGAGAGCCAAGGGAGAGCAGCAAATTAGATCCAAAATTGGCTTAGCAGCAGGAAGCAAAAGTAATGGCTGACATGTGTTTTTGTGACTGGAAGGGCATTACCAATAGGGTCTGCAGGGCTCAGTTGGGTGTTTACCTTTGTAGTTTACGTTAATGATTTAGACTCAAATATCGGGGGCACGATAAAAGAAGTCTGCAGATGATACAAAAATTAGCCATGTTGCTGACTGTGAGGAGGAAAGTTTAAGACTGCAGGAAGACACAAATGGTCTGGTCAGTTGGGCAGAAAAGTAGAAAATGGAATTCAATCTGGAGAAGTGTGAGGTAATGCATTTTGGGAGATGCAACAAGACAAGAGAATACACAACAAATAGGAGGATACTAAGTAGTGTGGAAGATCAGAGGGATCTTGCATTGTATGTTCACAAATCCTTAAAAGGTAGCAGGACAGGTCAATAAAGTGATTGAGAAGGAATATGGCATGCTTTCCTTTATTAGTAGAGGCATAGAATGTAAGAATAGGGAGGTTATACTGGAACTGTATGCAACACTAGTTAGACCACAGCTCGAGTACTGCATACAGTTCTGGTCACCACATTACAGGAAAGATGTGATTGCACTGGAGAGGGTGGAGAGGAGATTTAAGAGAATGTTGCCAGGACTAGAAACTCTTCGCTATGAGGAAAGATCGGATAAGCTGGGGTTGTTTTCCATGGAACACAAAGGCTGAGAGGTGACTTAATTGAGGTATACAAAATTATGAGAGGTCTAGATAAGGTAAATAGCTCACCCATATTTAAACTAACAGAGGGGTGAAAAACTTGGGGGCATAGATTTAAAGTAATTGGTAGAAGGATTAAAGAGGGGAGGTGGAAACATTTTTTTCACCTAGAGGGTGGTGAGGACCTGAAACTCACTGCCTACAAGGGCGGTAGAGGCAGAAACTCTCCATATTTAAGTAGTACTTGGATGTCTACTTGAAGAGCAGTGACCTGAAGGGCTACGGATCTGTGCAGGAAGGTGGGAATAGGCTGGGTAGCTCTTTGCCGACCGGCATGGACAGGATGGGCTAAATGGCCTCCTTCTGTGTCATAAATTTTCTATGCTTCCCATATTGAACTCAGCTTCAGTGGGCTGGGAGGTGTAAGGATGCAGACATGCTATCTCTTAGGATAGTGCTGCTAGGGTGCTCTCTTGATAGCCCCTCAAAAACTGCTGCAAATAGAAATCAGTGAGTGTCAGGTTGGCCTTGTGAGAGTTGCAATTAACAGCTGGTCCTTTTGGGTTCCAGCTGCTTTGTGAGGCTCACCTCAGTCTCAGGAGGCTTCTGCTGTAATGCTTTAACCTGTCACTTCTAAACCTACTTCAACAGAGTGAGCAATGGAGGAAAAATCAAAGGTTAAAGAGCACTAGGTAGGCAAGGATACACATGGTGGACCAGGAAATAATTTAACTGTTTTTGTTGTATTAAAGTATAACTTCCTCTGATCACATTTCTTCTGATTAATGGGGAGAATGCAAATATGCTTTATACACAGGATTTGTGCTAGAGCTGCTCAAGAACACATCATTGAGATGAAGCTTTTGACATGCAGGTCAGCATAAAGGTAGCACTATTAATGATTAGTGCTTGGATCTTAGTCAGGCAATGTTGTCTCCAATGAGTTGCTGCTGCTTCTATACAGTATTGGAGAGCTGTTTGACCTCCACTTCCATGTTGTCAACCTACTGAACCTAACTGCTATTGCTTCCATACACAAGCTCTTTGGAATCACTAATGACACTGTGCAATATACAGCAGGCAACTGTGATGGGGGAAATCATTACTGTATGTACTAGAGAGTTCCTTCTGATCTAACCAAGCACCCTGAAGTATCATGATCCTCACTGTACATTAGCTGCTCAAACATCCTTGGGCTTAACAGTGCCATCAGAAGCCACTGCTACTGAGGGTAGTCCATGCCAAACAGGCCTGCTGGGTAAGGTTTTTTAAATTTATTCATGGGATGTAAGTGTTACTGGCAAGGTCAGCATTTTTAATGCCCATCCCTGCTGTTCACCTGTGTATAGGTGAATTTCCTTAACATGAAGGCATCATAGCAGCTTCCCAGATAGCATGCATTTATATGTACTGATATTCCTGGCATCATATACTATCTGCTTATCTGGCAATGCGGGCCCCAAGGACATGGGGAAATTCCGCCGCTCTGAAAAACCATATCACTCTCGATGTGCCAGGTTCATAATCGAATTGGAAGAACTGTGCTGATCTTGGAATAAAAAGGTAGTGAGTGGCCAATTGACTACTGCTACAAATGTCATCCAAAGCTGCCTGAAAGGAATGTACTGATTAACTTTTATTGCCACTGGTACTGCAGGAAATCTGATGGAGGTGGATTCCAGGTCTGAAGCAACTGTGCTGTGTATATATTAGACATATTTTTAATTCCTTAGTTGGTCCTACCTGTTTTCTTGCTCAAAATACTAATAAAAGATGGAATCCCAAAGGAAAGATCACAGTAAAATGGGAGGCCAACGGTTACTGCTCTTAAAAACAAAGTAACAGAACCACCACTGTAGATATGGTTTCATCAACATCCATACAACTTGACCAGCTGCAGCGATCAGTGGCCATTATCAAAGAAAATAGAGAAATCCTGTGACTTGGGACAAACCGCTGGTTCAGAAGTGAGTGAGGGAGAGGCAAGAAAACAGCAACACGAATTAATAGTGCTGCAAACCTGGTAGCAGCCCTTAATGTCCAGTTTCTTTCCTCATAGCACCAGAAACAAGCCACAAGAAAGGAATTAAATATAACTTTTGTTCTAAAGGATACAACATCTAACAATTTTAGTGCAAATTACAACATTCAACATACTGAGAAATCTTCAACTCAATACCAGGCTTGATAAACTTACAAACAACCATTGATAACCTCACAGTTGACCAACACAAAAATTCATTGCAAGTATAAAGTTTATGCGATAACTCAAACTCACACAGGATTTTAAAATCACCAGCATATATAGGAATGTTACACTGACACCCTTGAGATGTATGACCAGATTTCTTTTTTTTTTAAACAAAAACTTCAGGGATCACAAGAAATATTTTGTAGAGTGAACAATTATTTTGGACAGACATTTTAAAATGCAGCGCTTTTGTTACATAAAAGGCTAATTTAGAAGAAATTTATGCCAGCTCCATGCATAATCAATCATGCATTAAATATTTTCAGTTGCACTGGCTGCAGTCTTTGAAGAACTACATCTTGCACAGATCTGTTGTGTATTTTTTGCTTCTACCTTGTTCATAACACAAATTTCAACATCAAAGGAATAACAATAACAGAATTTATCCAATGAATGAGCAAATGACTGAAGACCGAATGGTTCCCAAGTAATAATACTGCAAGCAAACAGGATAGGTCCAGCCCATGAGTGGAAGAAAATCATTTAGAATATTGTGGGTTTTGGCAACATATTAAAACTCTGCACCTATTTATTTTAGCCTGGGCTATTGCAATCTTCAATACAAAACAGGCTTCAATATGCTAGTCTATCCAATTGTTTTCATCTCTTTTTGGTCTTACATTCTGAAAGCCTCATTCAAACAGGATTAAACTTAAATTATTGGCTAGTACAGCACAATTGTAGATTTTAAGCAAGGTATAGAATCAATTTAAGATTTCTAGTTGCACCATTTTTGGCACTTTAAATATCACAAGGATATAAAAACTTAGAAACAAATGTAGCATTAGTGATCCTGTTAATGACCATTTATTACTGTTATGCTACATCTTCACTCATTTCACAACTACTCAATTCAAAATATAATTAACTTTACACTGGAGATAACATTTTTGAAACATGCACTTTTTGCAGAATTGACTGGAATGAAGTGTAGATAGTATAGAGGCAGGTTAAAAACAAAACCCTTATTGCACATGAAGGGCAGATCAAATTCTGTTCAGATTTAATTCATCGGCATATTAGCTAGCAATATGAAATAATATGATTCCACCAGCCAGTATCTTCATCTAAATATGAAAAACTGTACATCTATATAGGACCACCAACATAGGTATTGGTGAGTATTATGGAACCGATAAAGTGCACGAACTTAGTTATTCTATATTTTACACTGAATAGCTGTGAATTGTTGCACAACTATTACATAGAAATTGCTAGAGGAAGACCAAGGCCCAATAAGATCACTTTCTACCATCTTGGCATGCATATGATGCAATAATAGTTGTTGTCATCTAATCATAGCAATAAATCCAGATCAATTACTCTACAACATCCAGACATGAGGCAAGGAAACTCCCAGTGATGAAACGCTTTGGGAATCATAGGTCCAGTTACCTATTCATCCCGAGTATGTTATATTTACCATATGACTAGTCTCAAAATTACTCACACATTGCATCCCAAAATATTATTTTCTGCAAGAAAGCCATCTAATTTACATTTGAATTAATCAAGACAATCTGCTTCTACCATCTCCCCAGGGAACCTGTTCTATACATTGACGACTTACTCAATGTGGAAAAAAAATTTCCACAGAATCGCTTCGAATTCCCCCCAGCCCCCACTTCGAACACAGGCTCTTTCGAATACTTGACATTTTTTTTTTGAAGAATACACCAGCCCAGAATCCTGATGGGGTGCTTTAAGGGCACAATTGCAGGCTTGGAAGAGGGTAATAGATTTAGATTAGATTAGATTAGAGATACAGCACTGAAACAGGCCCTTCGGCCCACCGAGTCCGTGCCGAACACCAACCACCCAGTTATACTAATCCTACACTAATCCCATATTCCTACCAAACATCCCCACCTGTCCCTATATTTCCCTACCACCTACCTATACTAGTGACAATTTATAATGGCCAATTTACCTATCAACCTGCAAGTCTTTTGGCTTGTGGGAGGAAACCGGAGCACCCGGAGAAAACCCACGCAGACACAGGGAGAACTTGCAAACTCCACACAGGCATAATGTTCCAAGAAGTCATGGCAACTCTATCCAATACACCACAAGGTCATGTAAAGTCCCCTACCTGAGCAGCAGGAAGGACTGAAGGTCAAAGCAAACAAAAACAATTAATTTTCCATTGATGTTTTTCTCATCCCTCCTTTTACAGCAGTATTAAAGAAGCAGGGAAAAAAAACTCTTAAGCTCTGTGGCTACCACTTTGATGACGACCACCACCCCTACACAGTTGGGCAGACACCTTCGTTGCATTAAACAGTTGTGGGTTGGGAGGTGATCAACACCTTTGACTTGAGGCAAATAGGAGTCCCATTGAACCAGTAGAGCAGAATACAACACAGAATTTGGAGCCCATCATTTTTACCTAAATCAGAAGACTAACCAACATAGTTTAACCAATCGATATATATTTTAGCACTAGATTTTATAATAAATTATTGCTCACCATCTTAATATTACTAGGCAACTCTTCACAATGACAACTTTGAATTTAAATTTTAAAATGGAACCTGAAAAATATAAAATTGAATTACCTAAAATTAAGCCCACCATTGTACTCAAATAGCCAGTTCCACTGCCAAGGTTCAGGAAAGACAATCCTGGTTGAAGTTTTAGTGCTTCCATAACTTCAGAGTAGATACAAGGTGCTGACAGGTGTATGTTGCCATGCTTCCAAGCCAAGTCCTTATAAGCACTGTCCCTGTATCCCTCCAAATAATAATCTGCACGATCAATGGCCCTGAAGGCTCGTTCCACTTTCTCAGTACGAATGTACTGGGCCTCTTTTAAGTTGTCAATTAAATCATCATTGTCTTCACCAGCACTCACAGCTCCTCCCATGATGTCTTGCGTTGGAAATCAGATCAGACCCACAAAATGTTAGAACACTGAGTGCAATGGATAATGCATGAACAGACGATGACAACAGTGTATCACTTCACAAGCCTGGATACTGCGGCCTTAGTAGAGCATCGCTGTGCTGCAGAGTGTAACGAGTAGAAACCTGTAAAAGACAATTACAGTACATGAAAATGAATCTAATTAAATGCATTCAAATTACAGTAGTGAGGATAAAATATGCTGAGCCTTACACAACAACCTGGATTGCCTCTCATCATTCCCCCTCACATTTTGCAAGATGTTTTCTAGAAACCTCTTGTATGCTATTCCTGACGAACAAGGTATATGAAAGAAAGTCCTGAGCTTAGGCAGCTGAAGACAGTCATCAACTGATCAACTGTGGGGTAGAGCAGTGGGGGAGGGAGCTGATGCACAAGGGTGAAGGGATGGAGAAATGAAGAGTTTGAGGGTACAGCAGTGCAAGTACAAGAGCCAATGTAAATCAGCAAAGACAAAAGGTTTCCAGGCAAAGAGGACTTGGTGTAGAATGGGTGACGGGCAGAATTTTCACTGAGCTGAATTTTACAGCAGCTTGGTTGGTCAATAAAGCATTGAATTAGTCAAACCCACAAGTGGCAAAAGCATGCACGTGGGTTTCAACGGAAGAACAAGAAGGGACAGAATCAGGCAGTGGTAAAAAGGTGGAAATGGATCTTTGTGATGAAGAAAATATGGGTTGGCTGTCCAGCTCACGATTGAATAGCATACTAAGGTAATGAACAGCCTGCGGCAATGACCAAAGTATTGATGGAAAGGTAACGTAATGGGGGCATCATATAAGAGCCCCAGTCTTTCCAATATTTAGCTGCAAGTAATTGCAGCTCATTCAAAACTGGATGTTGAATATGTAGTCCAACAACACATAAGCAGCAGAGGGGTCAAGAAAGGTGGTAGAGAGGTAAAGCTCAGTGGCATAAGTATAAATGTGGAAGTTGATTCCATGCCTATGGATAGCAGTGTTAAGAGACTGCTTCCGTTTCTTTTGTAAAATATGTCTTAAAGAACTTTTAGTTGAATTCTGGACATCGAGTCATATTCAGATTGCTGCACTCTGTGGTTTAAAAAATAAAAGGGAAGGTCATCAAAAGGTTGGTGAGTAGGCAGGTCTTACTGGAAAGCATGTTTTTTCATTCATTCATGGCATTTGGGCATCACTGGCTAGGCCAGCATTTATTACCCATCTCTAGTTGCCCGTGAGAAGGTGGTGGTGAGCTGCCTTCTTGAACCTCTGCTGTCCATGTGGGGAAGATACACCCACAGTGCTGTTAGGAAGGGAGTTCCAGGATTCTGACCCAGTGACAGTGAAGGAACTGCGATATATCAGGATGATGTGTGGCTTGGAGGGGAACTTGAAGGTGGTGGTGTTCCCATTCATTTACTGCCCTTGTACTCTAGTGGTGGATGTCACGGGTTTGGAAGGTGCTGTCTCAGGAGCCTTGGTGTGTTGCTGCAGTGCATCTTGTAGATGGTACACACTGCTGCCAATATGCGTCGGTGGTGAAGGGAGTGAATGTTTGTGGATGGGGTGACAAGAAAGTGGGCTACTTTATCCTGGATGGTGTCGAACTTCTTGAATGTTGTTGGAGCTGCACTCATCCAGGCAAGTGGAGAGTATTCCATCACGCTCCTGACTTGTGCCTTGTAGATGGTGGACAGGTTTTGGGAAGTCAGAAGGTGAATTACTCGCCACAGGATTCCTAGCCTCTGACCTGCTCTTGTAGCCATGGTATTTATATGGATACTTCAGTTAAGTTTCTGGTCAATGGTAACCACCAGGATGTTGATCGTGGGGGATTCAGCAATCGCAATGCCATTGAATGTCAAGGGGAGATGGTTAGATTCTCTCTTGTTGGAAATGGTCATTGCCTGGTACTTGTGTGACTCCAATGTTACTTGCCACTTATCAGCCCAAGCCTGGATATTGTCCAGGTCTTGCTGTATTTCTACACTGAGTGCTTCAGCATCTGAGGAGTTGCGAATGGTGCTGAACATTGTGCAATCAGCAAACATCTCCACTTCTGACCTCATGACTGAAGGAAGGTCATTGATGAAGCAGCTGAAGATGGTTGGGCCTAGGACACTACCCTGAGGAATGCCTAGAGTGATGTCCTGGAGCTCAGATGATTGACCTCCAACAACCACAACCACCTTCCTTTGCGCTATGACTCCAACCAGCAGAGAGTTTTCCCCTTGATTCCCATTGACTCCAGTTTTGCTACGGCTCCTTGATGCCATACACGGTCAAATGATGCCTTGATGTCAAAGGCAGTTACTCTCACCTCACCTCCATTTCAGTTCTTCTGTCCATGTTTGAACCAAGGCTGTAATGAGGTCAGGAGCACAGCGGCCCTGGTGGAACCCAAACTGAGCATCAGTGAGAAGGTTATTGCTAAGAAAGTGCCGCTTGATAGCACTGTTGACGACAGCTTCCATCACTTTACTGATGAATGAGTCTTCACTTACTGAAGACTGATGGGGCAGTAATTGGCCGGGTTAGACTTGTCCTTCTTTTTGTGTACAAGACATATCTGGGCAATTTTCCACATTGCAGGGTAGATGCCAGTGTTGTAGCTGTACTGGAACAGCTTGGCTAGGGGCACGGCAAGTTCTGGAGCACAGGTCTTCAGTACTATTGCTGGAATATTGTATGGGCTCATAGCCTTTGCAGAATCCAGTGCCTTCAGTCGTTGCTTGATATCACATGGAGTGAATCGAATTGGCTGAAGACTGGCATCTGTGACGCTGGTGACTACAGGAGAAGGCCGAGCTGGATCATCGACTCGGCCCTTCTGGCTGAAGATTGTTGCAAATGTTTCAGCCTTATCTTTTGCACTCATGTGCTGGGCTCCCTCATCATTGAGGATGGGGATATTTGTGGAGCCACCTCCTCCAGTTTGTTGTTTCATTGTCCACCACCACTCATGACTTGATGTGACAAGACTGCAGAGCTTAGATCTGATCCATTGGTTATGGGATTGCTTAGCTCTATCTATCGCATGCTGCTTACGCAGTTTGGCTCGCAGGTAGTCCTGGTTGTAGCTTCACCAGGTTGACACCTCATTTTGAGGTATGCCCGGTGCTGTTCCTGGCATGCCCTCCTGCACTCTTCATTGAACCAGGGCTGGTCTCCTGGCTTGATGGTAATGGTAGAGGGGAGGATATGCCAGGCCATGAGGTAAGAGATCGTGGTAGAGTACAATTCTGCTGCTGATGATGGCCCACAGCACCTCATGAATGCCCAGTTTTGCATTGCTAGATCTGTTCGAAATCTATCCCATTTAGCATGGTGGTAGTGCCACACAACACGATGGAGGGTATCCTCAATGTGAAGATGGGACTTTGTCTCCACAAGGACTGTGCAGTGGTCACTCCGACCAATACAGTCATGGGCAAATGCATCTGCGGCAGATGGTGAGGACGAGGTCATGTATCTTTTTCCCTCTTCTTGGTTCCCTCACCACCTGCCACAGTCCCAGTCCAGCACCGATGTCCTTTAGGACTCAGCCAGCTCGGTCAGTAGTGGTGCTACCGAGCCCTCTTGGTGATAGACATTGCAGTCCCCCACCCAGCATACATTCTGCATCCTTGCCACCTCGGTGCTTCCTCCAAGTGCTGTACAACATGGAGGAGTACTGAGTCATCAGCTGAGGGAGGCGGTAGGTGGTAATCAGCAGGAGGTTTCCTTGCCCATGTTTGACCTGATGCTATGAGACTTCATGGGGTCTGGAGTCAATGTTGACAACACTCTCCCCACTGTCTACCATTGTGCCGCCAGCTCTACTGGGTCTTCCGGTGAGAGAAGACATAACCGGGGATGGTGATGGCGGTGTCTGGGACATTGTAAGGTATGATTCCGCGAGTATGACTATGTCAGGCTGTTGCTTGACTAGTCTGTGGGGCAGCTCTCCTAATTTTGGCACAAACCCCTAGATTTTGATGAGGACTTTGCAGGCTCCACAGGGCTGGGTTTGCTATTGTCGTTTCCAGTTCTGAGGTCGATGCTGGGTAGTTCGTCTGGTTTCATTCCTTATTGACTTCGTAAATACAAATGGGTGGCTTGCTAGGCTATTTCAGAGGGCATTTAAGAGTCAACCACATTGCTGTGGGTCTGGAATCACATGTAGGCCAGACCAGGTAAGGACAGCAGATTTCCTTCCCTAAAGGACATTAGTGAACCAGATGGGTTTTTACAACAATCACCAATCGTTTCATTGTTAGATCGCTAGAATAACTTTTAATTCCAGATTTTATTCATTGAATTCAAATTCCACCTTCTGCGGTGGTGGGATTTGAACCCATGTCCCCAGAGCAATACCCTGGGTCTCTGGGTTACTAGTCCAGTGACAATACTACTACACCACCGCCTCCTCTTGCATCGGTTTGTGTTTTGACCTGAAGAGCTATTTACAAAGGAAATGACAAGTCAGGATTCATGGTGATCATAGGACTTATTTCTGGAACAAGTTGGTTTCATTTTTGAACTGTTAAAAGCCAGTTAGTTTTTGGCCTAAAAACAGAAGGAACGAAGAAGTTGCTGTGCGTCTGCCAGAAGACAGCTAATATCTTTCGCTCTTTGAAGAATCCCTGCATCAAGTTGTTCTGTTTCCCCCTGTAGTTGAAGAAACCTTTCCAGCTATATTGCTGCTATAAAACCCAAGAAAAATCCTTGTTGCTGCTTTCTGCTGTAAAGCCTGACTAGAGCTTTCTGTGCTGAATCATTTGGAAGTCTACCAAAAACTGATCACCTGGAAAGAACTGTTCTAGGAAGATTCCATTGACAGCCACCTATTCATTTTTGGGACACCTCGCCAAAACAAAAGGACCTCCATACCTTCTTTTCAGCCTAAGTGTTTTTTATGCTTTCTATTTCTTTCGAACAGTTGTAAGCAAAAATCTCTTTTTTTCCCCAGTTAACAGATTGTGCATGTGTGTGTGCGCGCGCGAGGGCAAGGATAAAGTAAGGGGCTTTAATATTTCCATTAAGAGTCATAGAGTCATAGAATCGTACAGCATAGAAACAGGCCCTTCGGCCCACCGCATCCATGACGACCATAATGCCTATCTATTCTAATCCCACCTGCCTGCATTAATTCCATATCCCTCTATGCCTTGCTCATTCAAGTACCTGTCCAAATGCCTCTTAAATGTTGCTACTATTCCTGCCTCCACCACCTCCTCAGGCAGCTCATTCCAGATACCCACTATTCTTTGAGAGAAAAATTTACCCCTTTGATCCCCTTTAAACCTCCTCCCTCTCACCTTAAATCTATGCCCTCTAGTTTTAGTCACCCCTACCATGGGAAACAGACTCTGGCTATCTACGCCTCTCATAAATTTTATATACCTCTATCATGTCCCCTCTCAGCCTCCTTCGCTCCAGGGAAAACAGACCCAGCCTATCCAATCTCTCTTTATAACTCAAGCTCTCCAAACCAGGCAACATCCTTATGAATCTTTTCTGCACCCTCTCTAGCTTAATCACATCTTTCCTGTAGTGTGGCAATCCCAGAACTGCACACAGTACTCCAAATGCGGCCTAACCAACGTTATGTACAACTGTAACATGACGTCCCAACTCTTGTACTCAATGCCTCGCCTGATGAAGGCAAGCATATCATACACCTTCTTCACCACCCTGTCGACCTGTATTGCCACTTTCAGGGAACTATGTACTTGCACACCAAGGTCTCTCTGCTCAACAACACTCCCCAGGGCCCTGCCATTCACTGTATATGTCCTGCCCTGGTTTAACTTCCCAAAATGCATCACTTCGCACTTGTCTGCATTAAATTCCATTTTTGTGCATGTATTACTTCATTATTGGTTAAGACCTGGTTTATCGTGAATGGATAATTTAGTTATTAAAGAAACCTGGTTGGCATGCTTTATTCTGGGGGAAAGACAGAGTATCTGATTGACGGTTTTAGTAAGTGGGAATACTTAAATAAATATTGGTGACCTGTGGAGAAGTGGGACTGAATTAACAGTGCACTTCTCCCACCTCAGTCATAACAATAGCAACAAGGTATAGTAGGTAGATGAAGATGATTCTGAAACCTTGAGTGACAAGATCTACAAATTAGATAAAGAGAACAGTGATGCAGACTTGCATCCTAGGAATAAAAGATCTGCATAAATCCTCAATCCCAGGTTGATTATATTAAACATTAAGGAAAAATAGGCTACAGCAACACCTGTTAACTGTTTTGGCTTGCTTCATGAGCTTAGAAACATCAGTTTTTTTTTTAAATGATAGTTTGTTTGGACCTTTCCTACAAAATGTGCAACGCACTGATTTGTACATCAAGTATCAAAACACGGAAGATACTGTACAAAAATAACAATCAGCTTTATGGGCCACAATATACATATTAAAAAATCTTATATAACTTTTCAGTTGGAATCTTAGCCAATATAAAAATAAATTCCCAAGCCCATAAGTTTAAATAAAGCATAATGTTACAGTCTACATGAGAACAATGTAAACATGGAAGACTGACCAAATGAGGTTACTATATAAAATGATCACAAAAACTAACTTAGTCCGGACACACTCGAGAAATTCACTATCTTTCTGACATCCGCTAGTCTGTCTACCCCAATATATATGAAAGTTAAGATTCCCCCATTAAAACCACTCTGCTTTTGCTACATGCTTCTCTAATCTCAGCAATTATACAAGCTACGATTTCACAGCTACTACCAGGGGGCCAATGCACAACTCCCACTAGTCTTAAATCCTTTTCTATTTCTTAATTCGATCCATAAAGTCTCCAATGCCTGTTTACCTCTTGTTATATTCCCTTTATCATTATAGTGATTTCATCCTTAATCATTAAAGCTACTCCTTCCCCCCTCAACCAATTTCCTCATCAATTCCTATAGACATATCCTGGTATATTTAGTTCCCAGTCCTGTCTGTCTTGCAGCTGTGTCTCAGTCATGGCTGGAACGCCATGCTCTCCAAGTTTAATTTGTATGTGTAATTCATTCCAATTGCTCCTTATGCTCAGAGTTTGTAAAAAGAATGCTTATTTGGGCCACACACCCTAACCTGTTCTTCAGCTCTACTGTTTTAGTCACATGGTTTCTTAATTCTCTCTCCTGGTTTAATCATTTTACATCTTTTAGTTTTCCCATTTTCCAATAGTGCCTTCAACACAATTTGACTTTTACTCTACTTTCTTGCCTTTCATTTGTTTTTGAACTATCAATACTACCTTTCCCACCCAAAGCTACTGCCCAGCACCCACCCACCACCCCCCCCCCCACCCCTCCCGCCACAACACTCTCCCCTTACCCTCTGCCCCCCACCACCCTAGTGATCCTCTTCACTAGGACTCTGGTCCCAGCCTAGTTCAGACAGAGCCTGTCCCAATGGTACAGTTCCTTCCTGCTCCAATACTGGTGCCAGTGTCCAATGAAATGGAACCCCTTTCACACCATTCCTTCAGCCACAAGTTCACCTCGCCAATCTGTTTATCTCTATGCCAACCTGCATGTGGTTTGGCAATAATCTATTGATTATAACCCTTGAGATCTTGTTCTTTAATTTAGTGCCCAATTCCTGGCACTCTCCAAACATGACCACTTGCCTACTCATTCCTATGTTGTTGGTCCCAACATGGATCACAATGATTGGATCCTCCCCTCCTTCTCCAATACCCTTTTAAACCAGTTCAAGATATCCCTCACCCTGGCACCAGGCAAGCAACATACAACACACTCGATCATACTTAAAAAAGATGCTGTCTGTCCCACTTAATTATTGTACTTCCTATAACTACTGCGTTACCCTTCTGTTCCTCCTCCTCTCCCCCAATCCCGCCTTTGCGAAGCCTCCTACTCCATAGTTTGCATTCTAGCCGTCCTTCCAGTCCTTATCCTTATAGGTAGCAAGTACATTGGGTTGAATTTTACATCCCCCCAAAAAGAGTGGGATGGTGGCTTGGGGGGGGGGGGAATTAAATGGAGCAGGAGGCTCGGGGGGCCCTTCCTGACCCACTCCCGCCTTCATTTTACGCAGGGCGGTGGCAGCAAGAAACTGCCCGCCCGCCTCAGGCCAATCAAGGCCCTTAAGTGGCCACTTAAGGACCTTCGCCCACCTCCATGGGGATTTTATGCGTAGCAAGCGGGCATCCTAGACCAGAGAAAAACCACCTGACAGCTTTCTGACTGCCTGGGGCGGGGGGGGGGAGGCTCTCCTCATCAGGCATCCTGTGCCCGATGGAGGGCCACCACTGCTGCCCCAACCACCCCCCATCCCCCCAATCGACCATCCTTGCCTCGCCGGGGCCCGACCAATCACCCCCGCGAGGCAACAAAAACTTACTTTATGCTACGACCAGATGAGAAAGGTGTCTAGGAGTCCCTTTCAGCCTTCACTTGGTCTTACTGTAACAAGGTTTTATTTTTTTAAACACACCATGTTTTGACCTCCCCCTTGGTGAATCCTTGTTCACTGCTTTCCAATTATCAGGCAAGAAATAAGCACAAACAGGCTCGCTGGTTTAAAGAAGAAAAGTGAAATTTTATTAAATATAAACTCTAATTCGGTTAACGCCTACAGATACATGATGCACCCACATTAGCATGCACACACGATACACACATGCAAATAGGGACAGAAAAGAGAAAAATAAAGTGAAAATGTTTGAGGCAATCTCTGAAGGGTGTTTGTTACTGTGCTTCGAGCTCGCTGTAGAGTCCTTGTTGATTGTTGGATCTTGCTTCGCATTGGGGCCCAGTATTCTTCTTAAACCTTGTGCATTGTAGGAGACTTTTCTCTCTTGGAATTCATGTGTCTTCAATGGGTCTTGGAGTTCTGTGAGAAAGAGATGGAAGCAAACAGGAGAGGCTGCGGTGAGCCAGCCACAAGAGGTCTTTTCAGTCCAGGAGCAAACAACTTTCTGCCAGTTCAAAACTCTGTGGCAAGTTCAAATTCAAAAACCTCAGGTGGCCCAGCAGGTTAGTCATGTGCCTAGTGGGTGTGACCACGTCCGTTTGTGTATTCAGCCATCTTAGCAGTCAACCGGGAATGCTAGCTCCTCCACCTTCAACGTCTGGTAATCAAAAGTCCATTGTGGATTGAATGTGTCAGGAAATGGTCTTTTTTCCCTCTTTTAAGCAGTCTCTAAATATACAAATGTCTTTCCAGTCAAGGGTCTTTTTTTTAAAGCAAGTTCTTTCTTTACTCCAGTAACAGTTTAAAATCAATGTTCATGTGGCGAAATTAATACACCTCATTCTTGACAGGTGGGGCCCTGCATGACACTTAGCCCCGGGTTCCCTGACATCATCTTCTGCAGGCTGGGCTGCAGTCCCAGTAGTGGCCACCGCTCCCAGTGGTGCTGCTGGGACAGAGAGCTGCTGGCCCGCAGCTCTATTCGGCAGGACTTCCTGCCTCAAGCGGGTGACAAAATTCTTATAGAGCTCAACAGGGTAAATGCAGGAAGGATGTTTCCCCTGGCTGGGGAGTCTAGAACCAGGGGGCACAGTCTCAGAATAAGGGACAGGTATTTAGGATGGAAACGAGGAGGAATTTCCTCACTCAGAGGGTGGCGAATCTTTGGAATTGTCTGCCCCAAGAGGGCTGTGAAGGCTCAGTCATTGAGTATGTTCAAGACTGAGATCGATAGATTTCTACATATTAAAAACATCAAGGGATATGGGGATAGTGCAGGAAAGTAGTGTTGAAGTAGATCAGCCTTAATCTCATTGAATGGTGGAACAGGCTTGAAGGACTGAATGGCCTACTTCTGCTCCTATTTCATAAATTCTTATATTGATAGTTTTGTCCATTTACTTAATCTATGGCAAATGGATTTAAATGCAGGCAAATGTGAGGTCATTCACTTTGTACCCAAAAAGGATAGAACAGGATACTTTCCAAATGGTAAAAAGCTATAAAACAAACAAAGTCAAGATCCAAACAGACTGGAGGGGGGTCCAGATAGATAGATCATTAAAATGTCATGAACAGGTACAAGAAATAAATCAAATCATTTAATGGAATGCTGGCCTTTAGAACTTGAATAGAGGGCAGAAGCCATGTTTCAGTGATTCAGAACCCTGGTTAGACCACACCTGGAATACTCTGAGCAGTTCGAGCAAACACACACTATGAAGGATAGATTGGCCTTGGAGGGAGTGCAGCATAGATTTACTACAATGATAAATGAACTCCAAGCGATAAGCTATGAGGAGAGATTACAGAAAAGAGCGTTATATTCCATGGAATTTAGAAGGTTAAGGGGTGATTTGATCAGACTGTTCAAGATATTATGCGGAAGAGATAGTTTCTCCCAATCTACCCTATTTCCACCAGTTGATGAGTCTAGGACGAGGGAGCAGAGTCAAAAAATTATACGAACATACTTACTAGAAGCAGTAGTAGGCCACTCGGCCCTTCGAGCCTGCTCCACCATTCAAGAAGTTCATGGCTGAACTGATTACTCCACATTTCCACCTACCCAGATAACCTTCCACCCCCTTGCTCATCAAGAATCTATCTACCTCTGCCTTAAAAATATTCAAAGATTCTGCTTCCACTGCCTTTTGAGGAAGAGAATTCCAATGACTCATAACCCTCACAGAAAAAATTTCTCCTGATCTCATTCTTAAATGGGCAACTCCCTATTTTTAAATAGTGACCCCTAGTTCTAGATTCTCCCACAAGGGGCAACATCCTTTCCACAACCACCCCGTCAAGACCCCTCAGGATTTTATATGCTTCAATCAAGTCGCCTCTTACTCTTCTAAATTCCAGGGGATACAAGCCTAGCCTGTCTAATCTTTCTTCGTAAGACAGCCCACCCATTCCAGACATTAGTCTAGTCAACCTTCTCTGTACTGCCTCCAATGCATTTACATCCTTCCTTAAATGAGACCAGTACTGTACACAGTACTCCAGATGCGGTCTCACCAATGCCCTGTGTAGCTGAAGCATAACCCGCCTACTTTTGTATTCAATTCCCCTTGTGATAAACGATAACATTCTATTAGCTTTCCTTTACTTGCTGTACCTGCATACTAACCTTTTGCAATTCATGCACCAGGACACCTAGATCCCTCTGCATCTCAGAGTTCTGCAATCTCTCACTATTTAGATCATATGCTTCTTTTCTATTCTTCCCGCCAAAGTGGACAATTTCACACTTTCCCACATTATACTCCATTTGCCAGGACTCTGCCCACTCACTTAACCTATCTATATACCTTTGTAGCCCCCTTATGTACTCTTCACAAGTTACTTTCCTACCTATCTTTGTGTCATCAGCAAATTTAACAACCATACTTTTGGTCCCTTCATCCAAATCATTTACATAAATTGTAAAAAGTTGAGGCCCGAGCAGATCCCTGTAACACACCACTCATTACATCTTGCCAGCAGAAAATGACCCATTTATGCTACTCTGTTTCCTGTTAGCTAGCCAATCTTCTATCCATGCCAAAATGTTACCCCCTACACCACAAGCTTTTATTTTCTGCAATAACCTTTGATGTGGCACCTTATCAAATGCCTTCTGGAAATCTAAGTACAATGCATCCACTTGTTCCCCTTTATCCACAGCACATGTAACTCCCTCAAAGAACTTGAATAAATTGGTTAAACAGGATTTCCCTTTCACAAAACCATTTTGACTCTGCCTGATTACCTTGAATTTTTCTAAATGCCCTGCTAGAACATCTTTAATAGCTTCTAACATTTTCCTTAAGACAGATGTTAAACTAACTGGCCTGTAGTTTCCTACTTTGTCTCACTTTTTGAATAAAGGAGTTACTTTGCTATTTTCCAATCTAATGGAACCTTCCCCAAATCCAGAGAATTTTGGAAAATTAAAACTAATGCATCAACTATCTCACTAGCCACTTCTTTTAACGCCCTAGGATGAAGCCCATCAGGACCTGGGGACTTGTCAGCTCGCAGCTCCAACAATTTGCTCAGTATTACTTCCCTGGTGATTGTAATTTTCTCGAGTTCCTCCTTCTCTTCCATTTCCTGACTTACAACTAATACTGGGAAGTTACTTGCATCCTCTATAGTGAAGACCGCTGCAAAATATCTGTTCAATTCATTTGCCATCTCATTGTTCATTATTAATTCACCACACTCACTTTCTATCGGACCAATGCTCACTGTTAACTTTTCTTTTTGAAAATATCTATAGAAACTCTTACTATCTGTCTTTATATTTCTAGCTAGCTTTCTCTCGTACTCTAATTTTAGCTCATCTTTTAGTCATTCTTTGTTGTTTATATTCTGTCCAATCTTCTGACCTACCTCCCATCGTTGTACAATTATAGGCTTTTTCTTTAAATTTGATATCATCTTTACCCGTTTTATTTAACCATGGATGGTGGGTCCCACCTTGGAATTTTTCTTTCTCGTCAAATATATCTATTCTGAAATATCCCCTTAAATGTCTGCCACTGCATCTCTATTGACCTATCCCTTAATCTGATTTGCCAGTTCACTTTAGCTATCTCTGCTTTCATTCTCTCATAATTGCCCTTATTTAGGTTTAAAATACTAGTCTTGGACCCACACTTCTCTCCCTCAAAGCGAATGTAAAATTCAATCATGTTATGTTCGCTGCTACCTTGGGGCGCCTTAACTAGGTGGTCATTAATTACTCCTATCTCATTGCACAATACCAGGTCCAGTATAGCCTGTTCTCTGGTTGGTTCCAGAACGTACTGTTCCAAGAAATTATCCCAAAAACATTCTATGTACTCCCCAGCTAGGCTACCGCTGCCCATCTGATTTTGCCAGTCTACATGTATGTTAAAATCCCCCATAATTATCACTATCTTTCTGACAAGCTGCCATTATTTCTTCCTTTATACCCCATCCTACAGTGTGGTTAATGTTACGTGGCTTGCACACCAACCCACAAGTGACTTCTTGCCTTTATGATTTCTCATCTCTCCCAAAACTGCTTCTACATCCTGGTCTCCTGAACTTAGGTCATCTCTCTCTATTGCGCTAATACCATCCTTAACAGAGCCAACCCTCCACCCTTTCCTAGCTTCCTGTCCTTCCTAAATACCACAGACCTTTCAATATTCAGGTCCCAATCTATGTCATCCTGCAGCCATGTTTCTGTAATGGCTATCAGATCGTACTTATTTATTTCCATTTGCGCTCTCAGTTCATCTGTTTTGTTTCGAAGCTACGTGCATTCAGATACAGAGCCTTTAATTTTGTCCTTTTATTATTTTTGTAACCTCTAGGCTTATCTGTTGATTTACTCTTAGATTTGTACGCTCTGTCCCTTCCTGTCAGTGTTCATCATTTCCCATATTAATACCTTTCTCTCTTGCCTTGTCGCTACTCAATATACCATATCTTCCCAAGTTTGATCCTTTGTCCCCACTATTCAGTTTAAAAAACTTCTCCACTTCCCTAGTTACGCAGCTCACTAGAAGACAAGCCCCATCATGGTTCTGATGCACACCATCCCAATGGTACAGCCACCACTTTCCCCAGTACTGGTGCTAGTGCCCCATGAACTGGAACCCACTTCTACCACACCAGTCTTTGAGCCACGCATTCATTTCTCTAATCTTATTTGCCCTATGCCAATTTGCACGTGGCTCAGGTAATAATCCAGAGATTATTACTTTTGAGGTTCTGCTTCTGAATTTGGCACCTAGTTCCTCATACTGACTATACAGAACCTCTTTCCTTGTCCTGCCTATGTCTTTGGTACCTACATGGACCACGACGACTGGATCCTCCCCCTCCCACTGCAAGTTCCTCTCCAACCCCGAGCAGCGGTCCCAAACCCTGGCACCGGGCAGGCAACACAGCTGTCAGGACTCTCACTCTTTGCTGCAGCAAAGAGTGTCAATCCCTTTACTGTCCCCTACTACCATGACATTCCTTTTTCTCCCTCCACTTGAATGGCTTCCTGTACCATTGTCAGGTTGCTCATCCACCCTGCAGCCCCCACTCTCATCCAAACAAGCTAAAAGAACCTCAAACCTGTTGGACAATCGCAAAGGCTGAGGCTCCTGCACTCCTGCCCTCTGGGTCCCCTTACCTGGAGCCAGGTCCTTCAGGACTGAAATTAGGAAACACTGCTTCATGCTAAAGTTGGCAGAAGTTTGGAACTTTCTTCCACAAATGGCAAAATGCTAGATCAATTGTCAACTTCAAATGAGATTGATATAGATTTTTATTAAACAAAGATATTAAGGAATATGGGGCAAAGGCAGTCATCTGGGGTTAGGTCGCAGATCATTCATGATCCCACTGACTGGCGGAAGAGGCTCAAAGGGCTAAATGGCTTATTTCTGTTCCTAAAAATCTCAAGAGAAATGCATCTCTTAAGATCACCCCATCTCCATTAAAAGGAATAAACTGGGAACAAATATAAAAACCTACCATATCTAAGCTACAGAGAAAAACTATATCCTAGAAATTCCCATATAAAAACATACCAGCATCTGACAAGTGACCAGTTAATCCTTCAGATTGAAAACGATACCAAGGCCCCGTCAGATCCTTTTCCCCCTTCATTTTCCTCTGACCCCATCCCTTCTTCCAATCTCATCCCATGCAGTGTCTTCACTATCCCCTCTAACCTTCCCCTCTCTAACCCTAAACTATTAGTCCTCAGCAAAGGCCTCAAGCTTCATCCTCTTACACACCCACCTCAATAACTTAAGTTTGGCAGGATGCTGAGCTCCTCCAATGCCTTCATATCCACGACCATTTCTTTTGCCAGGACTTTTCCCCGACACACTCGGACTTCAGCCTCCGGCACTACTTCAATGAAGCTCAACGGAAGTTCAAGTAACAGCAAATCATCTTTCTATTAGGCACTTTACAGCCTTCTGAACTCAACATGGAGGTCAATAATTTCAAATCACGATCACTGCTCCCATATTTTTGGGTACTTTCGAATGGCAGCTATTGGTAATGATTCGGTTTTCCCCATTTACATCTCCTGCAGATCCATCATTTGTTTCTTTACTTGTCCCATTACCATCTCCTTTTGCCTTACACCATCATCCCTTTTGTTATTTAATCTCTCCTGCCTGCCACTCTATCACAGACCTTCCTGTTAATCCCCAACAACTGCGCTCCCCTCTACACCCCCCCTTGCTTCTGTACTTGCTTAAAACCTGTTTCTTTTCTAACTTATTCCAGTTGATGAAAGGTCATCTGAAACATTAATTCTTCGACCTTCACAGATGCTGCCAGATCTGTTGAGTATTTCCAACATTTTGTTTTTATTCCAGATTTCCAGCATCTATAGTATTTTGCTTTTGTAGTTTAACAAAAAGGCTACACTATTAGCTGAAAAAAAAATACAACTGAAACTTAGGCCCAGGGAAACATGAGATTCCTAAGCCTGCTGTCAGCCTAAGGATTGGAACTATTATCTAATGTGCTATCACCTTTATAGATAAGCATTTTGCCATGGAGTTGACAAACTTGAGAGTCAGCTGAAGATCTGCTTTAGCAGAAACCTGAAAGGAGGTCATGGAATTATTTCTTTACCACTTTCACAACCTGATTTTAATCACTCCACCATTGGTGGCCGCACCTTCAATTGCCTAGGCCCCAAGCTCTGGAATATCCTCCATGAACCTCCCCACCTCTCTACCTTGTTTTCCTCCTTTAAGACATGCCTTAAAACCCACCTCTTTGACCAAGATTTTGGTTACCTGTCCTTATGTGGCTCAATGTCATTTTATTTCACAATGCTCCTGTGAAGTGCCTGGGGACTCTATTACATGAAAGATGCTTTATAAATACAAGCTGTTGTTACAGGTCTGCCTCCAAGAGGTGGCAGATTTCTGTGAGCATCTCCTTCGTAAAATAGAAATGACATACACTGTCTTAGGTTGAGGAAGAGAATTGCTCCCAGAAGGCCCTGGGTGGATATGACCTCCTGCCGAGAGCCCTTCTCCACCTCCTTCTCCCTCTATGAGCAGATAATCGTCTTTTGTGCTGCCTCTGCTCAATCTCCTTCATATGCTGAATGCCAAGAGGGATAGTAACTACAGTACATTTGACTGGGAGCAATTGGTCTGACCAGAACCCTTGAAGTCAGAACCAAGGCCTTTTCCACATGCAGAACCATAAGCAGTCAACTTCTCCAACTTTACCACCACTGGAAGCCACCTACAAACTCAAATTACTCAACAACTAACCTCATAGTTGATTATCCCTTTAAATGGTCGTGGGGGAGGAGGGTGGGTGTCCTCCATGCTGCATGTTCAGCTGTGCATAGTTAAGAGAGGGCGTTAGCTGAAGCAGCAAGGTCGAAAATGGCAGCGCTGGTGTCAAATGACCTTTACACACTGATTGACATCACAATCTGCCTACTCTGCATAATTCCAGTGCGCAGTCCTAATGCCCACACTGCAAACCTTCCCAAAATGGTAAATGCGTGCAACGCAGACTAAAGGCCTGCTACCCGGCCCGAACCCAACGTGTCGGGTCAGGCCCCTCTTCCGGGTCCGGCAATCAGACTCGGGTTGGGTCGGGCCGGACACACATGGTAAGTGCTCTGTCAGTAAGTATTAAAAAAAAAAAAAAAACTTACCTAAGCTGGGAGTCCGGGACGAAACTGAGTCTGTGCAGTGAGTGAGTGACATCACTATGATGTCATCACGCATGAGCTGCAGCTTCGTGCAGCTTCCCAGTCGGAAGGTAAGTAAAGGGATGGTCGGGTCAAGTCGGGGTCGGGCGGTCGGGCTGGGGGCGAAACTTTAGGGCCGGGTTAGGCTCGGGTCCGCTGTGGATCGGTCGGGTTCTTTTTCCCGACCTGAGCAGGCCTTTAACGCAGACACCATTTTGGAACCAAAACAGCACCCACAGAGCTGAAACTATGGGCATCACAGATCCAAATTTCTAATTTCCATGTTCAAGCAGTTAAATTCTGCTCGGGATGCTGGAGGTTAAAATGCATGGCAATGCTAAGCATATTTCTTAGATCAAGTGGAAATCCTCCAAGATTTAGAAATGGTTCCACCTATGCCACGATGTTAATGGATGCATACATACATGTATATCAATATAAACACACTAGATCACATTCACACTACACAATTTTAAATAGTTTATCCTGAAGCCAGGCAAAACCCTTGTGTTAATACAAATCCACCTACCAGTAGCAGTATGCATGTTATAGTAACTGAAAATAACCAAATGGGAAAAAGAAATCAAAACAAATACAAGAATAGATGGAATGAAATGAAGGAGCAGCAAAAAAAAGTGATAAAATAAAAGAAAGTCTGGAAAATAGTCTTGTGTGCAAATCCAATAATCATTGGCCACTGTTATAAACTATTAATCTCACTTTCAAAATTATTTTTAGGATTACTGTAGTTATAGGCCCATCTCACGTTTGCCTCTCCTACTACCTGTTGACTTAAATTATGCACATGTTGGCAGCATAGCAATAAACAAACTACAAATTTCAGAAGTACTGGCCATTATTGGACCACTTTTCTGGAAACATCAATTCAAATTGCAGGTTCCAATTGGAACAAAGGCTGCAATTAAACTAGTCAGAGCCCAGAAGCTGTAGGTCCAATTTCAGCCAGGCATTATTTTTATTTTTTTTTTTTTAAAACACTGCCTAGCTGTAACCCTAATTCTACTGCCTACAAAAGCATCCTACACATGGCTACCAACATTCAGTTTTGGACATACTGGTGTTGGAGAGGATGCAGTACAGATTCCCCAGAATGATATCTGAAATTAAAAGTAGTTAAATTGATCAGAGGCAAACAAGCTTCAGAAATCTCTAAAGATCCCATGAAGGGGTAAGACAGCATTGAATTGACTTGCTCTTCCTGAGAGAGCTGAAACTCACCAAGTGCAGAATCCAAGAGGTGAATTTATATTTTAAAATGCCCATGGCAAAACATGCTCGTGACCAACACATCTGCACAACTCAACTTGTAGTTGTTACTAAGGAACTAATTAATAGCTCACAAGTCAGTCTCACACACAGTAATAGAAAATGTTCTCCAGGAGAAGGCATGATCATGTCAGAGAATATCACTGCAGTCAGTTTCAAGATCCTTTATCTTTTTATGTCTATCTTTATAACATTCAGTACTGTGAACCAAAGCACATGAAGCACTGCACTGCCCCCAACAGCAGAGCTTATGCATACTACAAATCTGCCCGGCAAGTTTAGTTGCTAGGCACTTTGCAATGTCTGAAGAGCTGCCACTATGCCTGCAGGGCTTATAGTGGAAATGGATCCTTATGGGGTGCATATATTGACATCACTATTCCCAGCTAGAAAGAAAATGATTGAGTAATTTTCCCCATCAATCACACCTAAACACCACACTGCTCTAAGTGACTGTGATTGGCTTTACATACATAATTAAAATTATGTAACTATCCTTCACTCACTGCATTTTGCTGGGGAAATTGCTGTGCTTTTAGTAGAAGTTGCTGCAACTTCAGTCAGGACTTCTGTTTAAATCGACTTTGCTCTAAGTCCTGCCATAAATCCGACCCGGACTCGACCTCATTGGCTGACACAATGGTGTCAATAGACATTCTAATCCTTCAGTGAGGGACAAGAATCATAAATACTTTATCTTCCAGTAGTCAACTGCGAATTATAACTTGATAAAACTGCATCGATGATTGCAGTGAGCCATACAAATCAGTAATATCCTAGCCTCAAATTCTGATATTTGTTGAAATTGCTGATTTTAAACCAGACACTCCACGCACCCTTGGCATTTCTGGGCTGAATTAGCTACAGTAGCCAATATTCCCTGGCTTTATTTTGTTGGTAGGTGTCACAGGCAGTTTTCATGTCAATGTGCTCCTAATGCAGAGTACAAACATGTGAATGTCAGGAGTACAGAATAAAATTCATGTGTGATGCACAATAAATTGCTGGTCAAACTTTAGT
Source organism: Heterodontus francisci (assembly GCF_036365525.1). Lineage (NCBI taxonomy): Eukaryota > Metazoa > Chordata > Chondrichthyes > Heterodontiformes > Heterodontidae > Heterodontus > Heterodontus francisci. Next base: position 98,908,887 of record NC_090375.1, read on the forward strand.
ATCTAGTTACATGCATGAAGAATAGCTATTTAAATGAAGTACGAGAGGGCAGATGGGGCCAATGGAATCACACACTAGACAAGGACAAGAAAGGAGAAAACTGGAGAAATGAAAGCTTGTGATTAATGACTGATAAAATGCCATGATGAAAGTCATCGCATATCAGCATGCATAATGGCATGCCACCTACCAGCAAAATAAGACAGGAGAATATCCAATTTGTTGTAGCACAAGGGAGGCTGAGACTGCAATTTCAAATTTAATGGCACAGAGTAAGGAAATGGAATCAGCACTGATCAAGGGACTCATCATGCAGCAGGCAGGTTAAGCAAGGAGTTAAGAGGTATTTTGTGGCCAAAAAAGGGAAGACCAAGTATGGACAAATTGGAAGAAGTTAATTTGCATCATTAAGATGGCCACATTATGGGCCAATTTAACTATGCAAACGACTAAAGCTATTTTAAGGAAAACAAAGAATTAGCAATGTAAATCAGAATTAAAGTTTTTTTTGTCTTATTCAATAGTGCTCGTTTTGCCAAATACTTTCATATTATTTATTACATAATTAACTGTTTGCAAGAGGATCAATATCAGCCACGTGTGCACAATGCCAATTTTTACTTTTGCCCAGTTTCTAGCACCTCAGCTAGAAAGCAGAAATAGTCAATGACAGCACCTGGGCAGCGCAGTGGTTAGCACCGCAGCCTCACAGCTCCAGCGACCCGGGTTCAGTTCTGGGTACTGCCTGTGCGGAGTTTGCAAGTTCTCCTTGTGTCTGCGTGAGTTTCCGCCGGGTGCTCCGGTTTCCTCCCACCTCCAAAAGACTTGCAGGTTGATAGGTAAATTGGCCATTGTAAATTGCCCCTAGTGTAGGTAAGTGGTAGGAGAATGGTGGGGATGTGGTAGAGAATTTGGGATTAATGTAGGATTAGTATAAATGGGTGGTTGTTGGTCGGCACAGATTCGGTGGGCCAAAGGGCCTGTTTCAGTGCTGTATCTATAAAAAAAAATAAAAAAAAATAAAAATAAGCTCCACATCTGTTGCAGAAACATAAAATTTTAAAAATTATATAATGTGGGAAAAGGCTTCCTTACTTATCCACATCTGAAAACTTGGTAAGGTTATCAAAGAAGGAAGAAGTTCATGTTACGAGCCATGCTTCTTTCTTTTACCCTGATCAAATTGAACATGCTTTAACACGCACATTATTGGTACGTGCATTTAACTTGCAATGCACCCGAAACTACCTTCTATGATATTGATATATGCTAAAATAATTTAGTTTAGAAAAAAGAAAATTGAAAAATCACACAAAGCAGTTCACTGGTTATTGCAGCTTCAACAATGACTGACAAATTCACCAGCTGAACATACTTGTTTTCAAAAAAACTGCACTTCCACTTGTTTCAATACATTGACTTTGCAAGTTCCAACATGCAGAAGAACCCACAATCACAGCTGTTACTAAAGTTAAACAAGCAGCTTGGTAATACCATCTGCCTGGTTCAACATAGCTAATTAATCACGAGTCTCCATTCAGAAATGGTACAACAGTATGTGGGCATCACTAGAATGCATTGGGCTGTAATTTTGCCAAACAGTCCTGATCCATTCTGTAAGTCATTTAGAACAAAAGCAGCAAATTGCAGGCTGGTATCACAAGTGAAGTGCCATCTTTTAACAGTCGTTTTTAGTTTGCTCTAAAATAGAGCTTTCAATCATTTTTAAACCTTTACGCAACTTTTATTTCTACAAAGAGAGCATCTGCAAGCTATTCATACTGTAGCATCACTACAATAAAGTGTTTTGTATACTGGGGCAGCAACTAGTTTGTTCTGAGAAGGTAACTGTAGTAGTTTATCCATTGACCTGCGTCAGCTGCTAACTGCAGCAAGTACACAAGTCGACCTAGAAAACTAGTAATAGCAGATCAACAGCTTCAAAAAAAAAAGCTGACACAGATCCCCCCCCCCCACCCCGCCAAAACAACTATAAACTCAAGAATGGCCCAACAAGCAAACAGAAGTAGTTGCACAAGCTTGGTAACTGGCTACATTGTCAGAAGTGCTATCTTTTACATAAGATATAAAACTGAGGCCCCATCTGTCTATTGAGGTGGATGTAAATGATACCATGGTACGTCAAAGATAAGGAGCCTGTACTTATTGTAGGCAAAGGTTATGATCTTCCCATTTGTGAAAACCACCAAAATCCTGGGCAACGGAAAGTGGATATAGACTAATGATCACGGAACCACAAACCTATACTGAAATCCAGTTACATAAGGTGGGCTCAGCATTCCGCATTGTTGATGTTTGCAGTGTAGTTGTTGCATTTACATTTTGGCTAACACCATCCCGGTTCTCCCACAACCTGATCTTTTGTACATATTTACCATAGCAATTTAAAAACAAACAATCTACACACACACAAAAAAAATTAGTAGCCTTTGCTACCTTGCTCTAGTGGCTATGTTTTATGTGTGAACCTAGCAAGCTATTAAACTAATTTTGCCCTCATTCAATGCCTTCACATGCATGCTTCCCAGCAGTGCAACTAGATAGAAAAGAACTGTGACCAATGTTACCCTTCTCGAGCCCCCAGAACTGAATCCAACTGTATTTTGCTCATTTGTTTTTTTTTTTTTAAAAAGGCTACATTTCTGCTCTGCTTGGTATTTTTCCACCTGTCCTCTCTACTTTCCCTATTCTCTGACATTTAGTGGTTTAATTTAATATTTCTGACTAACTTTAGTTCTAAAATCCAATTGCTCAGTTGAAAAAGGCAACATACAACTAAATATGCAGACTCAAAAGTCCCAGGTTCGATTCCAAACATCTTTATTGGGCCAACATATAGATTAGTCAGTTATATATAAGCATTCGTAACAACTCAGGATGGCATATGCAAGGTGGATAGTTGCTTATTGAAGAGTGTTCAAGTTGTTGGTAGTAGCAAGAGGGTGCATTTGTAAATAACTTACTTTTGGTAATGTGAAATCTAATCCACATTGGCATAAATGAGAAAAACGATCCACTTACAACACTGATGCTTAGTGAGGGAGAAATACATCAGGTATGCATCAACATTTGATCACTAAAACAAAATAAAATTGAATGATGAAAATATTAAAATGTAAGAACCATTTGCGAGGTATCTTGGAATTGAAAATACTGTGAAACTTACCCCTGAAGCAGGTTAAGATTATTGCCAGAATTGATGTGAAGAATACAGAATTAGGCTAGTACTGGCAAACAGGAATTCTATTTAGGCAGACAGTAAGCCTGCTTCCACATCCAAAGGCCAATGCAAGCGATTCCCAAAATTGAGTTTCTGAGAACTGTAGGAGCATTTCTACAGCACTGCTACTTGTTTCACTGCAACAAAAAAAACACAGTTAAGTTCATTCTAATACAATTAAATATCTTTTACTTCTGCACATTTGTTTAGGTAACAGTCATGCTAAAAATCTTGTAGTGAGGCAATGTATAAATACATACATCAAATATAAATATAGCAACAAAAAAAAAAAAAGGGGGGTCTAATGAGGATTTTTATTTTCAGACACTGGGAGAAGCAGAACAATTCAAGTAGTAAAGCTAAATGAATTCCCAAAGGCATTCAGGATAGTTTTCTGGAACAAAATGTTTTAGAACTGACAAGAGAATGGGCTCCATTTCTGAGGTTAAGCCATCAACCAATATCTGCTTTTAGCCCAAAGATTCCCACAGTTACCTTGTTTATACTCCACCCACCTGGCTTCCTGTAAAAGTCTATTTTATTCACCCAGTTCCTTCGTCTGTCACATCTGTTCTGACAATGCCATTTCACACGCCAGCACTTCCAATATGTATTCCTTTATGTCCAACTGAGGATTCCTCTCCACCATGGTTGATAGGGCCCGCAACCGTATCAGACCCATTTTCCACATTTCTGCTCTGACTCCGTCACCTTCCTGCCCAGAACCATAATGGGGTTCCCCTTTTCCTCGCCTTCCACCCCACCAGCCTCCAATTTCAACAGATCATCCTCCTCAATACCAAACATCTTTCCCTGTCCTCCTGACACTTGCAAAGGGACCGTTCTTTCTGCAACACTTTCATCCACTCTTCAATAACCTGCTCCTCTTCCCGCAGCAGGAGATACAACATTTGCCCTTTCACATCTTCCCTTTTCACTGTCTAGGGCTCCAAAAACTCCCTCAAGGGTGAAACATTGATTTACTCATACTTCTTTCAATTGCGTATCCTGTATGCACGACTCACAGCTGGGGAGACCAAACACAGATTGGCTTACACTTTGCGAACACCTCCATTCAGTCCACAAGCACGACCCAGAGCTTCCGGTTGCTTGCAATTTTAATTCTACATCCCACCGTGACCGCTCTGTCCTCAGCCTCCTAAGCTGTCCAATGAAACCAAACCATTAGCACACTCCCTTTGCCTTTGTCCCATGACATCTTTGCCATTTAATTTCTCCTGCCCTCTGCCCGATCACACACCTTCCCTTTGGTTCTCTACTCCCTCCCCACACCTCCACCCCCCCCCCCCCCCCCACCAAGCAACCTCCCCTTCACTTGCTTAAAACCGATTACATTTCTAACCTTTGCCAGTTCTGATGAAAAATCACAGACCTGAAGCATCAACTCTGCTTCTCTCTCCATAGATGCTGCCAGACCTGCTGACTATTTTCAGAACTTTGTTTTCATTTCAGATTTCCAGCATCTGCAGCATTTTGCTTTTATCTTCTGTTTATTTACTTGTCCCATTACCACCCCATTTGCCTTGCACATCAACCCTTTTATCATTTAATCAATCATGTCTTCCACCCAATCACAGGCCTTCTCCACCCCCCCCCCCCAACTTTTTTTCCTTCCCCCACTTGTACTGCCTCTGTACTTGTTAAAGATCTGATACATCTCTGATTTCTGCTAGGTTTGATGAGAGGTCACGGACCTGCAACGTTAACTCTATTTGTCTCTTCACAATTGTTGCCTAACCTACTTCAGTAGGTTTCCAGCATTTTCTGTTTTCATTTGGTAATAAGTAACAAACCAGAATTAGTTACCAAGCTGACAGTAATGCGACATCTTTCAAATAGTGGCCATAATGAGCTGGACATATTAGGTAGACTTGTCCTTGTACATTTTTGTGAGATAAATTGCTGAAAAAGAGAGCAAGCTGATAACAGCACAGTGAAGGAGATGGGCATCTAGGATCTGGAGTGAACAGGGCAAGCCACTGTGACTCCTTAACTAATTAAAGGATTAAGAAATAAATAGCACCAGAACTGAGAAGGAAATATAAATTAGTGTGGTGAATTAAATGTTAAATCAGGCTCAGAAAGACAAAAAGACAAGGAAAGACTGGATGAAGAGAGAGACAAAAAGGAAAAGTGAATATAAAAATTTTAAGTTTAACATTTCTAAAATCTTCACAAACAAGTAAAAGTTTTCAATGCCAGACTTCACCTGTGAGAAGTGCACCTAACTCCAGCTCCTCACAGACTGTGTTAGGGAACTGGAGCTGGAGCTGGATGAACTTCAGATCATTCAGGCAGCTGAGGGGGTGATAGAGAGCAGTTATAGAGAAGTAGTGACACCTAAGTTACAGGATAAAGGTAGCTGGGTGACCATCAGGGGAGGGAAAGGGAATAGGCGCACAGAGCAGGGATCCCCTGTGGCCGTTCCCCTCAATAATAAGTATACAGTTTTGGATACGGTTGGGGGGGGGGGGGGGGGGGGGGGGGAAACGACCTACCAGGGGAAAGCCACAGCGGCCAGGTCTCTGGCACTGAAGGGAAGGGGGGAGAATAGGAGAGCGATAGTGATAGGAGATTCAATGGTTAGAGGAACTGACAGGAGATTCTGTGGTCGTGAACGAGACTCCCGGATGGTATGTTGCCTCCCGAGTGCCAGGGTCAAGGATGTCACGGATCGAGTCTACAGGATTCTTAAGGGGGAGGGGGTGCAGCCAGAAGTCGTGGTACACATCGGTACCAATGACATAGCTAGGAAAAGGGATGAGGACCTGAAAAGCGAATATAGGGAGTTAGGTTGGAAGCTAAAAGGCAGGACGAGCAGGATAGTAATCTCAGGATTGATACCGGTGCCACGTGCTAGTGAGGCTAGAAACAGGGAGCGAGTGCAGCTGAACACGTGGCTACAGAGCTGGTGTAGGAGGGAGGGCTTCAGATATGTGGATCATTGGGGTACCTTCTGGGGAAGGTGGGACCTGTACAAGAAGGACGGGTTGCATCTGAACTGGAGGGGCACCAATATCCTGGGCGGGAGGTTTGCTAGCGCTCTTCGGGAGGGTTTAAACTAGTTTGGCAGGGGGATGGGAACCGGAGCTACGGATCAGTGGATGGGGTAGCTGTTGAACAGGAAGATACAGAGTGCAGAGAGTCTGTGAGGAAGGTTAGACAGTTGACAGGGCAAAGTTGCAGCCAGTATGATGGGTTGAAGTGTGTCTATTTTAACGCAAGAAGTGTCAGGAATAAGGGTGATGAACTTAGAGCATGGATCAGTACTTGGAGCTACGATGTTGTGGCCATTATGGAGACTTGGATATCACAGGGGCAGGAATGGATGTTGGATGTTCCGGGGTTTAGATGTTTCAAAAGGAATAGGGAGGGAGGTAAAAGAGGTGGGGGAGTGGCATTGCTAATCAGGGATAGTATCACAGCTGCAGAAAGGGAGGTCGTCGAGGAGGGTTTGTCTACCGAGTCATTATGGGTGGAAGTCAGAAACAGGAAAGGAGCAGTCAATTTATTGGGAGTTTTCTATAAACCCCCCAATAGCAACAGAGACACGGAGGAACAGATTGGGAGGCAGATTTTGGAAAGGTGCAGAAGTAACAGGGTTGCTGTCATGGGTGACCTCAACTTCCCTAATATTGATTGGAACCTCCTTAGTGCAAATAGTTTGGATGGAGCAGTTTTTGTCAGGTGTGTCCAGGAAGGTTTCCTGACTCAATATGTAGATAGGCCGACAAGAGGGGAGGCGATGTTGGATTTGGTGCTTGGCAACGAACCAGGCCAGGTGGCAGATCATTTTGGTGATAGTGATCACAACTCCCTGACCTTTACTATAGTCATGGAGAGGGACAGGAACAGACGGGATGGGAAAATATTTAATTGGGGGAGGGGAAATTACAATGCTATGAGGCAGGAACTGAGGAGCATAAATTGGGAACAGATGTTCTCAGGGAAATGCACGACAGAAGTGTGGAGGTTGTTTAGGGAGCACTTGCTGCGACTGCTGGATAGGTTTGTCCCGATGAAGCAAGGAAGGGGTGGTAGGGTGAAGGAACCTTGGATGACAAGAGATGTGGAACAGCTAGTCAAGAGGAAGAAGGAAGTTTACTTGAGGTTGAGGAAGCAAGGATCAGACAGGGCTCTAGAGGGTTACAAGGTAGCCAGGAAGGAACTGAAGAATGGACGTAGGAGAGCTAGAAGGGGACATGAAAAAGTCTTGGCGGGTAGGATTAAGGAAAATCCCAAGGCGTTCTACACTTATGTGAGGAACAAGAGGATGGCCAGAGTGAGGGTAGGGCCGATCAGGGATAGTGGAGGGAACTTGTGCCTGGAGTCGAAGGAGGTAGGGGAGGTCCTAAATGAATACTTTGCTTCAGTATTCACTAGTGAGAGGGACCTGGTCGTTTGTGAGGACAGCGTGGAACAGGCGGATATGCTCGAACAGGTTGAGGTTAAGAGGGAGGATGTGCTGGAAATTTTGAAAGACATGAGGACAGATAAGTCCCCGGGGCCAGACGGGATACACCCAAGGATATTACGGGAAGCGAGGGAAGAGATTGTCACGCCTTTGGCGATGATCTTTGCGTCCTCACTGTCCACTGGAGTAGTACCAGATGATTGGAGGGTGGCAAATGTTATTCCCTTGTTCAAGAAAGGGAATAAGGATAACCCTAGGAATTATAGACCAGTCAGTCTTACGTCGGTAGTGGGCAAATTATTGGAGAGGATTCTGAGAGACAGGATTTATGATTATTTGGAAAAGCATAGTTTGATTAGAGACAGTCAGCATGGCTTTGTGAGGGGCAGTCATGCCTCAAAAGCCTTATTGAATTCTTTGAAGATGTGACAAAACACATTGATGAAGGAAGAGCAGTGGATGTGGTGTATATGGATTTTAGCAAGGCGTTTGATAAGCTTCCCCATGGTAGGCTCATTCAGAAAGTAAGGAGGCATGGGATACAGGGAAAGTTGGCTGTCTGGATACAGAATTGGCTGGCCCATAGAAGACAGAGGGTGGTAGTAGATGGAAAGTATTCAGCCTGGAGCTCGGTGACCAGTGGTGTTCCGCAAGGATCTGTTCTGGGTCCTCTGCTCTTTGTGATTTTTATAAGTGACTTGGATGAGGAAGTGGAAGGCTGGGTTAGCAAGTTTGCCGATGACACGAAGGTTGCTGGAGTTGTGGATAGTGTGGAGGGCTGTTGTCGGTTGCAATGGGACATTGACAGGATGCAGAGCTGGGCTGAGAAATGGCAGATGGAGTTCAACCTGGAAAAGTGTGAAATGATTCATTTTGGAAGGTCGAATTTGAATGCAGAATACAGGCTTAAAGACAAGATTCTTGGTAGTGTGGAGGAACAGAGGGATCTTGGGGTCCATGTCCATAGATCGCTCAAAGTTGCCACCCAAGTTGATAGGGTTGTTAAGAAAGCGTATGGGGTGTTGGCTTTCATTAACAGGGGGATTGAGTTTAAGAGCCGCGAGGTTATGCTGCAGCTCTATAAAGCCCTGGTTCGACCACACTTGGAATATTGTGTTCAGTTCTGGTCGCCTCATTATAGGAAGGATGTGGAAGCTTTAGAGAGGGTGCAGAGGAGATTTACCAGGATGCTGCCTGGACTGGAGGGCATGTCTTACGAAGAAAGGTTGAGGGAGCTAGGGCTTTTCTCATTGGAGCAAAGAAGGATGAGGGGTGACTTGATGGAGGGGTACAAGATGATGAGAGGCATAGATAGAGTGGATAGCCAGAGACCTTTTCCCAGGGCGGAAAGGGCTATCACCAGGAGGCATAATTTTAAGGTGATTGGAGGAAGGTTTCGGGGAGATGTCAGAGGTAGGTTCTTTACACAGAGAGTGGTGGGTGCGTGGAATACACTGCCAGCGGTGGTAGTAGAAGCAGATACATTAGGGACATTTAAGCGACTCTTGGATAGGTACATGGATGATAGTAGTATGAAGGGTATGTAGGTAGTTTGATCCTAAAGTAGGTTAAAGGTTCGGCACAACATCATGGGCTGAAGGGCCTGTACTGTGCTGTTCTAGGTTCTATGTTAAGCCTTCTCACTTGTCCTGCCACCTTCAACAATTTACATCCATACACCCCCCAAGTGTCTCTGTTTCTGCACCCACTTTAACATTTATACAATTTAGTTTATAGTGCCTCACCCCATTCTTGCTACCAAACTGCATCACTTCACACTTGTGTTAAATCTCATCTGCCATGTGTCCGTTTAATCAGTCAGTCTATGCCCTCCTGAAGTCTGGTACTATTGTCCTCATTACTTGTCACATTTCTAAATACTATATCATCCACAAATTTTTAAATTATACCTTGTATAACCAAGTCCAGGTCATTAATATACATCAAAAATAGCAGTGGTCCTAATAACTGCCCCAGGAGAAAACCACTGTATACTTCCCACCCCCCACCATCTGAAAAACCATTCACCACTACTCCTTCTGTGCCTTAACCAATTTTGTATCCACAATGCCACTGCCCCTTTCATCCTATGGGCTTTAATTTTGCTAACAAGTCTATTATGTGGTACTTTGCAAAATGACTTTTCAAAATCCATATACACATCAACTGCACTACCCTCATGAACCATGTCCATTATGTCATCGCAGAACTCAATTAAGTTACTCAAATAGGATTTGCCTTTAGCAAGTCCCTTTCATTTATTAGCCCATACTTTTCCAAATACCAAATAATTTTGTCCCGGATTACTGTCTTTACATTTCCTTACCACTGATGTTAGGCTGACTGGCCTATAGTTGCCAAGCTGATCTCTCTCCACTTTTTCCAAAAAGCGGCAGAGTCAAATCTGCAACTCCATTCCTCTGGCACCACAGCATATCTAAGAGGGACGGAAGACTGTGGCCAGAGCCACCACAATTTCCAATTCTCTCAGTAACCTTGGATGTGGCCCATCTGGACCTGATGACTTTTCTATTTTGAGGACTGCCAACTTTTAAAGTACCTCTTCTATATGTATTTTTATCCTATCCAATATTACTACCTTCTCCTTTATTGCTACATTGACAGCATCCTCTGATCTACTAAAGGCAAAAGCAAAGTACTCATTTAGTACCTCTGCCTCCACAAGAATAGCACATTTTGATAATTTTTGCAATGGGGACTAAAAAAGAGAAATGGAATACTGGTTTTGATGTCAGAGATGGAATACAAAAAAAAGAGGAAGTGATGCTTCAGTTGTGTAGCTTTGCTCAGACTCCATCGGGAGTACTGCATTCAGTTTTGGGCATCAGGAAATATATATTGACCTTGGAGGTACAGCACGGATTCACCAAAATAACACAGAGATTCAAAAGGCTAAAATATGAGGGTAGGTTGCATAAACTTGGTTTGTATTCCCAAGTTTAGGAAGTTGAGACCCCTAAAATGATAAAATATTAAGAAACTATTTTCTCTGGTGGAGAATGCAAACAAGAAGGCATAATCTTAAAATTATACCCAGGCTATTTAGGAGTGAAATCAGGAAGTACTTTTTTCACACAAAGGGTAGTGGAAATCTGGATCTCAACAACAGCAACAACTTGCAATTATATAGCAGTTTTAACATAATGAAATATCCCAAGGCACTTCGCTGGTACATACTCAAACAAAATCTGGCACTGAGCCATGTAAGGAAATATTAGAACAGGTAAAGCTTGGTCAAAGAAGTAGGTTTTAAGGTGTGTCTTAAAGGAGAAGCGAGAGCTAGAGGGGTTTAGGGAGGCAATTCCAAGCTTAGGGCACAAATAACTAACAGTAGGGTGAGGATGGATAAGCAACATGCCAAAATTTGAGGAGCGCAGAGATCTCAGAGATCTAGAGGTGCAAGGAGGCCTTGGAGAAATTTAAAAACAAGACTGAAAAATTTAAAATCAAGCCATTGTCTGATGAGGAGCCAATGGAGGTCAGCAAGCACAGAAGTGATAGGTGAACAGGACTTGGTGATAATTAGGATAAGGGCAACAACATTTTGGATGAGCTCAAGTTTACAGAAGGTACAAGGTGGGTTGCCAGCCAGAAGAGCAATGGAATAGTTGAGCCTAGAGGTAACAAGGACAATGGCTTTCATCTGCCCAGTATTTAACTGGATGAAATTTCTGCTCATCCAAGATTGGATGTTGGACAAGATGTAATGGTAAATCAGACAGTGGATCATCAGATGGTACCGAGAGCTGGGTGTCGTCAGATAGATGTGGAACCTGTCCTGTTTTCAGATGCTGTCGACGAGTGGCAGATCACCAAAAAGATTGTGGACGTGGATCAATCCTGGGATTAACGGATTTATTTGGACAAGGGTATTAAGAGATATGGAAAAAGGTAAATATAGGTACACATCAGTCATGATCTCACTAACCTATTTGAAGTGTATAAAATTATGAAGGGTCAAGAGTGGGTAGAAAGACGTTATTCCCCTTGGTTGATGGTCCATAACCAGGGGGCACAAATTTAGGGTAAGAGGTAGAAGATTTAGAGGAGATTCGTGGGGAAATCTTTTCACCCAGAGGGTAGTGGGGATCTGGAACTCACTGCCTGAAAGAGTAGTAGAGGCTGAAACCCTCATAACATTTTTAAAAAGTCCTTAGATATGCACTTGAAGTGCCATAACCTACAAGGATACAGACCAAGAGCTGAAAAGTGCGAATAGGCCAGATGGTTACTAGTTGGCTGGCACAGGCATGATGAGCCAAATGGCCTCCTTCCATGCTGTAAATTTCTCTGATTCTAGGAACAGAATGATAGAACAGGTTCAAGGGGCTGAATGGCCTACGCCTGTTCCTACGTTGAAAGTTGATTATGAATTATAGTATTCAAAGGCTTTAGTGACATCAATTTAGATTTCAAATTTAGTTGCCACAATGTAACAAATGGTTCCTATTAAAAAATTGTATGTGCAATATTCAGTTTTACACTTGCCTGTCCAAAGAAACAGTGTCTGCCAATTCCTTCCCCTTCAATGTTCAGTCTCCAGCTTCCACCAGGATATATTTTTATCTAAACTTTTAGTATGAAATAACTGCCTGTAACAGATCTTACAGATTTTAGTGCTGGAGTTATCATAGACTACTTATGGGTTACTTTAAAAACTATATCTCAAGGCTCTTTGCAATGCATTTTCTTTATGCCATAGATTTAAAAAGAGAGAAAAGTTAAAAGCAAAAAGTTTACAGTGCACTTGTCAATTTTTTTTTTGCCAGAACAGGTTACTGCTGTGTAGTGAGAATGTTTATTCTTTTCAATTAGATTTCCATAAAGCATTTTGTGATTAGAAGGCAATGACATCTCCACAAAACATTAAAAAATATTCCATGAAAAGGACAAAAGTGTAACACACACAAGAGTACAGCAGTTTATACTAGCAATGATGTATCATCAGAACAAACTACATCGTCCACAGCGAATTTGTCCTGGTTAAAACATCTTTATTTCTGATTTCTGGATACTCTGATGTCACCATGCATAACAAAGCCTTTGGCTCAATGCACACTGCTAACCTGACCAAAATCTATGAATAATTAAAGTTCTTTTATTCCCCCATTATCACTTCAGACTTTATTTTCTGTAAACTGCCTTTTCCTGAAGTACATTCTCCATTTATTCCATTTTGAGTAAAACTTCCTTCTTGCAAGCTGCAATCTTACCAGAATGTTTTAAGCACTTCACAATATGTGTGATCCCAAACTACATCGGAACGCAGGGCTTAAGTGAGTAGATACACTGCTCCCCAAAATGTTCAAAAATATGGATCTTTTTAAAGGCATAAAACCCCCTAATCATTTTATTTTCCAGATATTAGATATTAATGCAGATTCACTGCATTGTTCTTCTTCTCCTTCCATATTTCTCTCTAACATTGTGATATTCTCCCTCGTTATAGTGATGCATGGAAACAAATCATTCCAAACTGAAGCAACTTCTGAGACTTACAAAAAGAGAAAACTAAGTAACAAACTTAACCATCACTTCAATCCCCGAAAGAAAGCACTATTTCTCTCCAGGGTACAAACATGGGTCAATATTCTCAATGTGTGTCCATGTTGCACCCTTGCTTGTTGACAGCACACTTCAGGAAGCTGCAGGTGTACTGTCCACCATTTTCCAGCATGGAAAATAATAGGAATGGTGCCTGCAATTTTCCAATATGTACTCCAAGCAGGTGAAGCTCCAGGTCAGAAATACATGCAACAACTAAAATTGGCCCTTCATAGTTTTTCTTTCTTCCCTTTGTCCCTAAAGGCATGACCTCTGGACTTTTGGCAACTTTCTACTAATATCCAAACAATCATTCTTCATGGGAGTCCTAATAATGATTTGTTGATAAACTGCTTGACTGAAAGAGGAACACAGCAGGATCATTAGGTAGCAATCTGAATTCCAACCTGTGTATCTTCAAAAGCATTCCAACCAGGATCAGACAGGGCTTTTCAGAGGGGCTCTTGTGATTATAAAAGAGTTTTTTATTTAAGTGCACATTAGGATGCTAGTTGAACTGTTACACACATTTTCAACATGTGAACATAAATTCAACAAGCTTTAAGTGAAAAACTCCTAATACATTACATTATTGAGAAAAATGCATACAAAATCTCAGCCATAACAATATCAGTAAATGCAGGCTTGTAAGGGTTTCATGTTCAAAATTGGTCTATGATTAACAACTGTTTAGCCTTGCAAGATGTATGCCAGAAAGTTTGGAAGCAAGTCTCAAAAGCAGTTTTGAAAAAAAATCAACAGCATTCCTATGCAAATCTTTCTTCAAACTTGGCCAAAAATAACAAAACAAAAAAATCTCGATTTTCTAGTTTAACGGCAAAAATCATAGAAAGCACGTCTTCAAAACTGTTTTCCCCTGAATTTGTTTTGAGTACTGCTTGAATAGTAAAATAAACAAGTAAGTCCCTTTAAAAGTTTAACTCCTCAAGTACCACTTTTGAGATCTTTCACGAAAAAACAATGACGACAGCATCACAGGCCAAGGCAAATCCATTTTAAATACAAAGTTTGCTGCACAATTTTGGTGCTCGGAAATGGAGTGCACAACTCGTGAAAAGAAAGCGTTAAGACTCATATTTCTACCAGATACGATCAAATACAGAAAGGAGGCCTTTGTGGAACAATTTAAAATAATTGACCTGGTCTGTGTGCAGAGATCACACTGGACTTTGATAACCATTCTGAAGCATCGTGCACCAAACCAGACAAAAGGAGCCTGTGTGTCTGCGCTTCGCACTTTCAATACCCGGTGCGCGGTCTACAGGCCCCGGTATGTTTTTAAAATGCAAGTCGCCGCCTGCCTTCCCAAGGGGCCGCCCAGCAGCGGATTCTACTACCCACCACCGCCCCCCCCACCACGGCCCCCCGCGCTGATGGTCCACCGCACCGACTCCAAAACAACCCAAACCCCAGGATTAAACAGTGAAGGCCGGGAAAGAGGGACTCGGCGACTTTGCGCCTCTCTCCTAACAACACCTGAACCAGCAGCCGGCGCCGGAGAAAGACCGTCTGAACACAGCTGTACCAGCATCAAAACAATGCGCAGCTTCTCTGTCTCGATGTCGGCCACCTCCGCCGCTGCTCTTCCGGAACACAGCCGCTCTCCAACAGCTGAGGATGTAAACACTACGTCACGTGACATCCCCCCCCCGGCAAGACGCACGGACTGAAAAGCTCCGCCCCCTTTACCCAGCACCTCACAGACCCACTCTGCAACCTGCTGATCAAAACACTGGTACTGCACAGACTCACTCTGCATCCTGCTGATCAAAACACTGGCACTGCACAGACTCACTCTGCATACTGCTGATTGCAGCATTGGCACTGCACAGACCCACTCTGCATCCTGCTGATCAAAACACTGGCACTGCACAGACCCACTCTGCATCCTGCTGATCAAAACACTGGCACTGCACAGACTCACTCTGCATACTGCTGATCAAAACACTGGCACTGCACAGACCCACTCTGCATCCTGCTGATCAAAACACTGGCACTGCACAGACCCACTCTGCATACTGCTGATTGCAGCATTGGCAGTGCTCAGACCCACTCTGCATCCTGCTGATCAAAACACTGGCACTGCACAGACTCACTCTGCATACTGCTGATTGCAGCATTGGCAGTGCTCAGACCCACTCTGTATCTTGCTGATTATGGCACTGCGCAGACCCACTCTGCATCTGGCTGATCACAGCACTGGCACTGCGCAGACCCACTCTGCATCTGGCTGATCACAGCACTGGCACTGCACAGACTCACTCTGCATACTGCTGATTGCAGCATCGGCAGTGCGCAGACCCACTCTGTATCATGCTGATTACATCACTGGCACTGCGCAGACCCACTCTGCATCCTGCTGATCAAAACACTGGTACTGCGCAGACCCACTCTGCATCCTGCCGATCAAAACACTGGCACTGCACAGACCCACACTGCATCTTATTGATCACAGCACTGGCACTGCGCAGACCCACTCTGCATCTGGCTGATCACAGCACTGGCACTGCACAGACTCACTCTGCATACTAAAATAAAAGCAAAATACTGCGGATGCTGGAAATCTGAAACAAAAACAAGAAATGCTGGAGTCACTCAGCAGGTCTGGCAGCATCTGTGGAAAGAGAAGCAGAGTTAACGTTTCGGGTCAGTGACCCTTCTTCGGAACTGACAAATATTAGAAAAGTCACAGATTATAAACAAGTGAGGTGGGGGTGGGGCAAGAGATAACAAAGGAGAAGGTGCAGATTGGACCAGGCCACATAGCTGACCAAAAGGTCACGGAGCAAAGGCAAACAATATGTTAATGGTGTGTTGAAAGACAAAGCATTAGTACAGATTAGGTGTGAATACACTGAATATTGAACAGCAGCAAGTGCAAACCTGAAGAAAAACAACCTGAAAAAAACAGCGGGTAAGCAAACTGAACAAACTAAGATGAAATGAAATAAATGCAAAAAAAGATTGTAAAAAATGTAAAAAGGAATGTAAAAAAAAAAGGAAGAAAAAATAACTAAAAATGAAAGTAAAATGGGGGGCTGTCATGCTCTGAAATTATTGAACTCAATGTTCAGTCCGGCAGGCTGTAGTGTACCTAATCGGTAGATGAGATGCTGTTCCTCGAGCTTGCGTTGATGTTCACTGGAACACTGCAGCAATCCCAGGACAGAGATGTGAGCATGAGAGCAGGGGGGAGTGTTGAAATGGCAAGCAACCGGAAGCTCAGGGTCCTGCTTGCGGACTGAGCGGAGATGTTCCGCAAAGCGGTCACCCAGTCTGCGCTTGGTCTCCCCAATGTAGAGGAGACCACACTGTGAGCAGCGAATACAGTATACTACATTGAAAGAAGTACAAGTAAATCGCTGCTTCACCTGAAAGGAGTGTTTGGGGCCTGGGATAGTGAGGAGAGAGGAGGTAAATGGGCAGGTATTACACCTCCTGCAATTGCAGGGGAAGGTGCCCTGGGACGGGGACGAGGTGGTGGGGGTAATGGAGGAGTGGACCAGGGTGTTGCGGAGGGAACGATCCCTTCGGAATGCTGACAGGGGAAGGGAGGGGAAGATGCGACTGGTAGTGGCATCACGCTGGAGGTGGCGAAAATGGCGGAGGATGATCCTTTGGATATGGAGGCTGGTGGGATGAAAAGTGAGGACAAGGGGAACCCTGTCACGGTTCTGGGAGGGAGGGGAAGGGGTGAGGGTAGAGGTGCGGGGAATGGGTCGGACACGGTTGAGGGCCCTGTCAACCACAGTGGGGGGAAATCCTCGGTTGAGGAAAAAGGAGGTCATATCAGAAGCACCGTCATGGAAGGTAGCATCATCAGAGCAGATGCGTCGGAGACGGAGAAACTGGGAGAATGGAATGGAGTCCTTACAGGAGGTAGGGTGTGAAGAAGTGTAGTCGAGGTAGCTGTGGGAGTCGGTGGGCTTATAATGGATATTGGTAGACAACCTATCCCCAGAGATGGAGACAGAGAAGTCGATGAAGGGAAGGGAAGTGTCAGAGATGGACCATGTAAAGGTGAGAGAAGGGTGGAAGTGCACGGACCCACTCTGCTGATCACAGCACTGGCACTGCACAGACCCACTCTGCTGATCACAGCACTGGCACTGCACAGACCCACTCTGCTGATCACAGCACTGGCAGTGCACAGACCCACTCTGCTGATCACAGCACTGGCACTGCACAGACCCACTCTGCTGATCACAGCACTGGCACTGCATGGGCCCACTCTGCTGATCACAGCACTGTCACTGCATGGACCCACTCTGCTTATCACAGCACTGGCAGTGCACGGATTGACTCTCCTTATTGCTGGTCACAGCACTGGCACTGCAGGCGCTCACTCTGCTGATCACAGCAGTAGCACTGCACAGACCCACTCTGCTGATCACAGCAGTAGCACTGCACAGACCCACTCTGCTGATCACAGCAGTAGCACTGCACAGACCCACTCTGCTGATCACAGCACTGGCACTGCACAGACCCACTCTGCTGATCACAGCACTGGCAGTGCACGGATTGACTCTCCTTATTACTGGTCTCAGCATTGGAACTGCAAAGACCCACTCTGCTGATCACAGCACTGGCACTGCACGGACCCACTCTGCTGATCACAGCACTGGCACTGCATGGACCTACTCTGCTTATTGCTGATCACAGCACTGGCACAGCATGGACCTACTCTGCTGATCACAGCACTGACACTGCATGGACCTACTCTGCTTATTGCTGATCACAGCACTGGCACAGCATGGACCTACTCTGCTTCTTGCTGATCACAGCACTGGCACTGCATGGACCCACTCTGCTGCTTACAGAGCTGGCACTGCACAGAGCCACTCTACTTATTGCTGAGGACAGCACAAGCACTGCACGGACCCACTCCCTTTATTGCTGATCACAGCATTGGCACTGGAAGTCAGCAGCTCACAATTAAGGCATAATGGAATATGGCATTCAGACATTGTGGCTAATGATTTGCACAAACAAACTTTTAATTAATCACTATATTACATATTTCCTACACCGATAAGACCCAAAGTGTGGCTAAATGGTCTTCTGAACACTTGCAGGTCCTCCTACACAGTATGATTCATGCGACAGCAGCTGGACTGGAGGCAGGCTGCTGATCTGTCTGCCCCTTGGCCTGTGATGACTTTGGCAGGCGTCCTCTGGCTGCCTGAGGCCTAGACGGTCCTGGCTGCCTGAGGGTATCTAGACTGGTGCAGGACTCTCCTCAGGCATCACAGCTGCTGGAGCTGGGCTCATTGGCAGAGGGGCTGATGACCCAGTGTCCACACTCGGAGCACCCTGAGGGGAGCCCCCAGATGAGGAGGGCAGGCTCTCCTCCTCCCTTTGAAGGCTCACTTGAACCTCCCTGCACACCAGAGAAGGACAGCGAATGGAAGAAGTGTCCAGGCTCCTGTTCCTTCCCTCGCCTTGCCATTGCTGCGTCGAGCTCATGGAAGGCGATGATATGCAGGTCTGTGCGCATATGTGGGATCTGGCTCTCCATGAGGGTCACCAACCTTTCAATGGAGGAAGCCATGTTTCACACTCCTGAGACATGGCAGCAGTCATGGCATAGATGGATCCTCCGTTGTCCACTCAAGGCTGCGCATGGCCTCTGGCATCTCCACCAGATGTTGCCTTACATCTCCCTGCAACTCCAGAATGCCCTGTTCTGTCGACACCAGAGACTCATCATTGGCCTGGGGCTCAACATGGGCAAGGCCATCCACTGTCCTCTGACTGTTGGAGGCCTCGGCAGTCTTAGCCTCAGCCAGCTGCTCGGGCATATGTGCAGTGCTCTCAAAAGCTTGTGACCCTGATTCTAATGCGGAGCAGTTACCCAACGAGGTGAAAGTATCTGCACTGGTGGAAGGTGCAGGAGAGTCATGGGACAGTGCATCGTCTGTGTAGTCCTCTGCCTCAGAAGTTGATGGCTGTACCCCTTTAGCTGCAGTCTCCTGCGCACATCGACCTGCATGAGAGAGTACAGACATATGTGGGTTAGCCTGTGCAGATCTCGTCATGCTAACCATGTGTAATATGGGTCTCCAACATTAATGTGCATGCCGATGGGAGCCAATCCTCACTCTCTTGCACAGGGACTCCAATCTCCCCATCAAAAATTGCAAGGCTGCCCTGGGTCCCCACCATTTCCAAGGTTTCTTCCTTGACGGTGGTGAGAGGAGGCAGATCAGGGACTCCTCCGCCAGTTCGGGCTATCTCCCTCCTGTTGTGGACCCTCTTGTCCTGCGAGAAGAAGGATAGAGATAGTCATATTTCACAGACAGATCAACATGAAAGCTCCGCTAGTGTCAGCCCCTCATCCCCAACTGGAGGATCTGATGTCTCTCAGCTGTCACACACCATCAGGGGTGTTAGTGGGGATGAGCTGTAAAGGAAGGTGGCCTGTGGCCAAGATGCAGTCGTGCATCTCAGGATGAGGTAATACACTAGCCACTCTGCCATTGTCATTATAGTGCTAACCTCCCCGTGTTGCGCACCCTCCCGCATAGTCACATGCAATCTCCAAAAAGGAGAGTTGTATAGAGCACTCACGTTGGCAGAACAGGGGAGGCCATTGACCCTCTTTCAGCACTGGACCCAGTTCCAATGGGTTTCTCCATGGCTGCTGACCTCCTCTGCGATCTTCACCGAGGCTTGCTTGGTCAGGTGGTGGGAGGACCTTTTCTTACCATCGCTGGGGAAGAGAACCTTTCCCTTGCAGCCTAGAGCAGAATCTGCCGGGAGGCATCACTGAACCGTGGGGCGACCCTGTGTGTTGCCTCAACCACCGTCTGCTGCCCTCCTTGGTGGGGAGGGGGGGGGTACTGTGGGAGGGTCCAGGAACCAGTCACACAAAGCTTTAAGCTGCACAAAGCTACATAGACTTTAAAGCAGGAGTGAATGTAGCGCTGGCAGCCTTTTAAATATGGCACCCAGCAGCTGTACCGGAGTCATCTGATGCTGTAATCGGCGACTTGCATCCTGCACCCACCACATGATTGGGGTGCTGCGCCTCCAGTACGCAAAAGGCCACCCGCCACATGATCGCAGTGCGGTGACCACTCACATGACAGACAGGAACGGCGCCCACTACCGGTATCGGCAGCGGGCTCATTAATTGCAGCTGACTGACTCTATTGATCGCAGCACTGGCACTGCATGGACAAAGCCTGCTTATTACTTATCACGCAACACTGGCACTGCACAGATAGACTCTGCTTATTATAGCACAGGCACTGCATAATAAACTCCATCCCTTTTTCCCAGTACTGCATGGTCTGCATGCACCTCCAGCACCACATGAATCAGTTCTGTCCCCTTACTCAGCATTGCACTGACTGGCTCTATCCACCTTTTCCCTAAGCACTGACACTGGCTCTGTCTCCACAGCATCAGCATGCAAAGATCAGCATTGCCTCCTTTTGCTTGCAATGTTGGCACGACATGGACTAGCACTATACAAACCTGTATCATTCCAAAACACTGGAATGTCACTGGTGAGTTCCACATTGGCAGCAGCATTAGCATTCTCCAGACCAGCTGTACCCCAAAAGCACTAGCACGGTATGGACTCCCTCCACCTCTAGAGCACTGTATAGACTAACGTCACACCCACTACTCTGCAATAAATGGGCCGTGTTCAACAAGCAGTATTGCATAAATCAGTTTTACCATACGTACACTGTTACTGCATGAACTGGCTCACTCATCACTACCTTGCAGAGCACTAGCAGATCAGAGATTGGTTCTGCTCTTTAGCACTCTGGTACATCAAGCACAAACTTGGCCCTTCAACATATAGGGAACATACCAGTGTACAAGTAAAGCAATGTTTTGTCATGGCACAGTTCCATAGTGCAGCGACTGACATAGCATTACATAGCTGATAACACCCAGAACAAAGAAGGATATTAGGTCCTCTTGCTGAAGAAGGACATTTGTTTGTCTTAAGATATGTAATTCCATTACACCTAAATAAGATCAAATCTTATTATCCAGTTGAAATTATCTGTAACCTGTGAGATTGGGAGTCTGTAAAGTTCCAAAAAGTTCTCGTCTTTAAGTTTTTTCCAAGATTTTTGATATATTCTTTATTTTGTCTTAATTTAAAGGCTGGGTTAATTTTTATCCTGACAGAGTTTTGTTGATAGACCAAACTACTGAAATAGCCTGGTTTGAAACTGCTGCTGTCTGTGGTCAATGACAAGTTTGCACTGTTCCTGATGTATTTTACAATGTATTCTCTCCATTTTCTTTCAGCTGGGATTACAACAACAACTTGCATTTATATAGTGCCTTTAACATAGTAAAATAATCCAAGGAGCTTCACAGGAGCGATATCAAGCAAAATTGGATACTGAGCCACACAAGGGAATATTAGGTTAGAGAATGAAAAGCTTGGTCAAAGAAGTAGGTTTTATAGAAAGTCTTAAAGGAGGAGAGAGGGGTAGAGAGGTGGAGAGGTTTCGGGAGAGAATTCCAGCGCTTTCAGCATAAGCAGCTGAAGGCAGAGCCACCAATAGTAGAGAGGTTAAAATTGGAGATGTGCAAGAGGCCAGAATTGAAGGAGTGCAGAGATCACAAAGGTTTGTAGGGCTGGAGGAGGATGCAGAGATAGGGAGGCGCGAGGTCATAGAGGGATTTGAAGACAAGGATGAAAATTTTAAAATTGAGGCATTGCTGGAGCGGGAGCCAATGTAGGTCAACAAGCATAGGAATAATGGGCAAATGGAACTTAATGCAAGTTAGGATATGGGCAGCTGAGGTTTGGATGAGCTCAAGTTTATGTAGAGTGAAAAATGGGGGTGTGCTGGCCAGGGGAGCATTGGAATACTCAAGTCTTGAAGTAATAAAGATGTGGATGAAGGTTTCAACAGCAGATGAGCTCAGGTGGGGACAGAGTAGCATGATATTTCAGAGGTGGATGCTGGCTGTCTTCGTGATGACACAGTGATGTGGTCAATAGCTCATCTTGGGGTCAAATATGACACCAAGATTGTGAATGGTCTTAATGTGAATGGTTTAACCTCAGTTACCAGAGAGATTGGTGAAGTTAGTGGCTAGGGAATGCAGTTTGTAGCAAGGACCAAAGACAGTGGCTTTGGGTCTTCCCAATAGTTAGTTGAAGCAAATTTCTGCTCATCTAATACTGGATGGTGGACAAGAAATATGACAAATCAGAGATAGTAGAGGGATCAATAGAGGTCATGGTGAGGTAGAGTTGGTATTGTTAGCTTTCATGTGGAACATGATGCTATGTTTTTGGCGGCATGTAAATGCGAAATAGGAGGGGGCCAAGGATATGTCCTTGGGGGACTCCAGTGCAAATGATGCAGGAGCGGAAAGAGAAAGCATTGGTGCAGACAGGTCAAGAAGAATGAAGAGGGTTCATTTACCATGGTCACAGCCACAAAGGTTGTCATATGTGACTTTGATAAGGGCTGTTTCTGCAGTATGGTGGGGCAGAAACCTGATTAGAGGGATTCAAGCATGGAGTTGCAGGAAAGATGAGGTGCGAATTTGGAAGTAGACAACACACTAAAGGATGTTGGAGAGGATAGGGAGGTTGGAGATGGGACGGTAGTTTGTGGGAACAGAGGGATTGTCATGCAGGCCCCCATCTGCCAAGAATGAAGCACACATAAAATTGCTGCTGGGAAGAAAAGAAAGCCTATCACAAGGAATTGCCAAGCCCCTCACCAGAAAGACCTTTTTCGCATACTAGCAGACAGTGTTGGAACAAAAGAACCAGTCCCTGCTTCCCCAATACACAAAAGACGTGGTCAGACCAGTTTAGTCACATGACTAACTGGCTGTTGGAGTTTTTTTGAATTTGAACTTGCCACATAGTTTTAAAACTGAGAAAGCTGTTTGATCCTTGACTGGAAAAGACTCTCTCCTGCCTGCTCTCATCATGTTCTCACCAGCTTCAGAATCCATTGAAGACATATGAACCCCAAGAGAGAAAAGTTTCCGACAGTGAACAAGGTTTAAGAAGAATACTGGGCCCCAACAAAAAGCAAGATCTACCTACAAGCAAGGACTACAGCAAGCTTGAAGCACAATAACAAAAACGCCTCTCCAGAGATTGCCTCAAACCTCTCCACTATTTTCCTTCTGCCCTTTTCTGTCTCTATTTGCATGTGCGTATTGCATATACATGCTAGAGTGTGGCGCGGCGTGTATCCGTAGGCGTTAACCGAATTAGAGTTTAAGTTTTAATAAATTTCACTTTTCTTCTTTAAACCTAAGAAGGCCTGTTTGTGCTCACTTCTTTGCCTTATAATTGGAAAGCGGTGAACAAGGATTCACCAAGAGGGAGCTCAAAACAGTGTGTTTAAAACAAAACCCTGTTACAATAAGACCAGGTGAAGGCTAAAAGGGACCCCTGGACAAATTTCTCACCTGGTCATAACAGGGTGAGCATTTTTGAGGAGGCGGTCATTGTGTCAGATGTGAAGGGGAACGGAACAGTATCTCAGAGGAAACTATTAACAGCGTCAGCTAATGCGGCTAGGAAAAGAAGTTTGGTGGTCAGCAGTTTGGTGGGAATAGGGTTGAGGGAGCAGGATATGGGTCGCATGGACAAGATGAGCTCAGAGAAGGCATGATGGGAGATAGGAGGGCAACCAGCGAAAAATCTGAGTTTTGGGCTAAGGCAAGGGAGAACCTTAGAGGAAATTTAGTCCAGTAGGCTAGGAGAAAAGAGGAAAGCAGCAGAGGCATCTGAATGAATGGTCTCAATCGTTTTGATAAAGAAGCCCATGAGCTCCTCGCACCTGTTGGAGGTGAGGGTGGGGAGGCGGGCGAGAGAGGTTTAAGAACTTGTAAATTCTTGTAAATCAAGAGGTGAAAGGGAGGGAGGAATTTTAAACAATTACAATCAAGAGGGAAAGGGAACTGAGAAAACTATTAGAACTAAAGGCTGACAAGTCCTCAGGACCTGATGGACTTCATCCTAGCATCTTAAAAAAAGTGGCTGCGGAGATAGTAGTTGCATTGGTTATAATTTTCCACAATTCCCTAGATTCTGGAAAGGTCTCATCAGATTGGAAAACAGTGAATGTAACTTCTCTATTCAAGAAAGGAGGGAGACAGAAAACAGGAAACTACAGGGAAATTGCTAGAATCTATTATTAAGAAGGCTATAGCAGGGCACGTAGAAAATTTTAATGCGATCAGGCAGAGTCAACATGGTTTTGTGAAAGTTTGACCAATTTATTAGAGTTCTTTGAGGAAGTAATAAGCAATGTGGATAAAGGGGAGCCTGCAGATGTGGTGTACTAGACTTTCCAAAAGGTGTTTGATAAGGTGCCACATCAAAGTTTTCTACACAAGATAAGAGCTCATGGTATAGGGGATAACATATTAGCATGGATGGAGGATTGATTAACTAACAGGAAGCAGAAAGTAGGGATAAATGGATCCATTTTCAAGTTGGCAAGCTGTGACTAGTGGAGTGCCACAGGGATCAGTGCTGGGGCCTCAACTATTTACTATCTACATAAATGACTTGGATGAGGGGATCGAATGTGTGTTTGCTAAGTTTCCCGATGACACAAAGATAGGTAGGAGAGTATGTTGTGAGGAGGATATAAGGAGGCTACAGAGGGATATAAACAGGTTAAGTGAGTGGGCAAAAATTTGGCAGATTAAGTATAATGTGGGAAAATGTGAACTTGTTCACTTTGGCCGGAAGACTAGAAAAACAGTCTACTATTTAAATGGAGAGAGATTGCAGAACTTTGAGGCATGAGGGATCTGGGTATCCTGGTACATGAATCATAAAAAGTTAGTATGCACGTACAGCAAGTGATTAGAAAAGCAAATGGAATGTTGTAGTTTATTGCAAGGGGAATGGAATATAAAAGTAAGGAAGTTTTTCTACAGTTGTACAGAGTATTGGTGAGACCACATCTGAAGTACTGTGTACAGTTTTGGTCTCCTCACTTAAGAAAGGATATAATTGCATTAGAAGAAGTTCAGAGAAGGTTCACTCGACTGATTCCTGGGATGAGGTGGTTACCTAATAAGGAAAGATTGACAGGTTGGGCCTGTATCCAAGAACAAAGAAATAGGAGCAGAAGTAGACCATATGGCCCATCGAGCCTGCTCCACCATTCAATACGAACATGGTTGATCTTGGGCTTCAATTCCACCTTCCTGCCCGCTCCCCATATCCCTTGATTCCCTGTGAGACCAAAAATCTATCTATCGCAGCCTTAAATGTATTCAACAATGGAGCATCCACAACCCTTTGGGGTAGAGAATTCCAAAGATTTACAACCCTCTCCTCATCTCAGTCCTGAATGATTGGCCCCTTATCCTGAGATTGTGACTCGTGTTCTAGATTCCCCAACCAGTGGAAACAATCTCTCAGTTTCTACCCTATCAAGCCCTTTCAGAATCTTGTATATCTCAATTAGATCACCTCTCATTCTTCTAAACTGCAGAGAATATAGGCCCAATTTACTCAGCCTCTCATCAGAGGTCAACCCCCTCATCCCAAAGGACCAATTAAGTAAATCTTCGCTGCACTACCTCCAGTGTAAGGATATCCTTTCTTAAATGTGGAGACCAAAACTGCACACAGTATTCCAGGTGTTGTCTCACCAGACCCCTGTACAATTTTAGTAAGCCTTCTTTATTCTTGTACTCCAATCCCCTTGCAATAAAGGCCAACTTGCCATTTGCTTTCCTAATAGCCTGCTACACCTGCAAGTTAACTTTGTGCATTCCTTTGGAGTTTAGAAGAATGAAGGGAGTTCGTATTAAAACATAGAAGTTCTTGAGGGGACTTAACAGTGAGGCTGCTGAGAGGATGTTTCCCTTTATGAGAGAGACTAGAACCAGGGGACACAGTATAAAAATAAAGAGTCTCCCATTTAAGATAGAGATGAAGAGAATTTTTTTTCTCTCAGAGGGTCGTTAGTCTGTAGAATTCTCTTCCACAGAGAGCAATGGAGGCAGGGTCATTGAACATTTTTTAAGGGTAAGTTAGACAGATTCATGATTGACAAGGGAGTCAAAGGGTGTAGGGGATAGACAGGAAAGTAGAGTTGAGGCCACAATCAGATCAGCCATGATCTTATCAAATGGCGGAGCAGGCTTGAGGGACCGAATGGCCAACTCCTGCTCCTAATTCGTTTGTTTGCATGTATGTCGTTAAGAAGATGGTTCGTAAGCTCGATGTTATCTTTGCATTCCAGGATGACCCTGCAATAGAGAGCAGTTTTGGCATAGGTGAGCAGGACCTGATAGTGCTTTGTTATGGTACAACCAGATCTGGTTATGAATGGTCAAAACAGTTGTCTAGATGTTCGAGTCTGCATTCCTTGGACCTAAGAGAGCAGAGATGAGTGTCATACCAGGGGAATGACCACATAGAATGGTTTTCTCCTGTAGAAATTAATTGACATCTGCAAGCAAGTGTAGAAATCTCCAGTGGTGAAAATAACATCAAAAAGGACAACATGCACCTGACCACCAGCCCCGCCGCCGGGATAAAATTGTGGTCTTGAACTCAATTCCACATGTCCCTTTTATTTCGGGATGGCACTTTCTTTAACTGTAGTCTTTTTAAAAATCCTGCTGCCACATGTCAGGCTGGATTTTATGGGCCCGCCTGAGTCAGGGTCAGAGGCAGAGGGGCATGGAGAATCGCGAAGGGTGGCGGGGGAGGTGGCGGGACGGAGGGCCTGTCACCTCCCCGTCACCAAGCAATCTTCCCGGGGGCAGGATAGGCCGATGACAGCCTTCCCGCCCAGAGGCCAATTGAGGCCCTTAAGTGGCCTTTTAACAGCCAATTAAGGTCCTCTTCCCGCTGGCACTGGGATCTTACCAGCAGCGGTGTGTGTTTCTGCCATGCAGGGAGGAGGCATTGCAACATGAGGCACCCTCCCTGTGGGCCTGCAGGAAGGCCCTCCTTCATGGGCAATTTGTGGCCCATGGAGGACCCCCACTGGAAACAACTATACTCTCCGGGATCTCCCTCCCCCTGGACTGCACGACCACCCTTCACCCCAATTCACCAGGGCCAGTCCAGAAGCCCCCAGTGACCCTGCCTCACCTACCTCTTGTCCAGGATTCCACCGCTGGGCCTGGGTCCGAGGCCTCTGCAGTACCGGCAGTGGTCACCGCTCCCGGTGGTGCTGTCAATATTGTTGAGCTGCTGGCCCTCTGATTGGCCGGTGGTTCTTGGAGGTGGGATCCCCGTCTTTCAAGGGATGGGGATCCCATGTCCTGAAACTTTGATTTACGGAGATAGAAGGATCGCTCCGGGGGTCACAAAAAGGCAGAGATGGGGTTCCCACCGACTTTTCAACCTGGGGCCGGGAGCCCCACCTCCAACACAAAATCCAGCCCATCATGTCAGAAAATGGTGGCCTGTCCCTCAATGATGCATGATTATGTTAACAACAAAATTTTGATGACAGCATAATCACCACAATTTTCAGATGAGAATCAAAAATTGCTTTTCAAGAAATACAGTAATACTATTCATGCTTAATGTATTATTATATCAGAAGTGAACGGAACGTTGTTACGACCAGGTGAGAAAGGTGTCTGGGGTCTTTCTAAGCCTTCACCTGGTCTTATTGTAACAGGATTAAATTTTTAAACACACCATGTTTTGAGCTCCCCCTTGGTGAATCCTTGTTCACCGCTTTCCAATTATAAGGCAAAGAAACTAACACACCAGGTTTTTCTCAGGTTTAAAGAAGAAAAGTGAAATTTTATTAAATTTAAACTTAAGTTCTATTTCAGTTAACGCCTATGAATACACACCATGCCCCACTCTAGCATGCATACGCAATATGCACATGCAAATAGAGACAGAAAAGAGCAGAAGAAAAATAGTGGAGAGGTTTGAGGCAATCTTTGAAGAGGGTTTTTTTTACTGTGCTTCGAGCTCGCTGTAGAGTCCTTGATTGTAGGTTGTCTTGCTAATCGTTGGGGCCCAGTATTCTTCTTAAACCTCGTTCACTGTAGGAGATGTTTCCCTCTTGGGGTTCATATGTTTTCAGTGTTTCTGAAACTGGTGAGAGCGAGATGAGAGCAGACAGGAGAGAGGTCTTTTCAGTCCAGGAGCAAACAGCTTTCTGAGTTCAAATTCTCTGTGACCAGTTTAAAACTCCCCTAGTTGGCCAGCAGGTGGTCGTGTGACTGATTGTTTTGACCAGATCTCTTTTGTGTATTGGGGAGCAGGGACTGGTTTCTTTGTTCCAACACAGACTGCTTGTATGCAAAAGATGTCTTTCCAGTCAGGGGCTTGGCAACCGCTTGTAATAGGCCTTCTTTTCTTCCCAGCAACAATTTTAAAATTTAATGTCCAGGTGGCGAAATCTATGTGCCTCATTCTTGGCAGGTGGGGGCTTGCATGACAATGTTAACACTTTAGTTATAATGGATTTCCACCTAACATTCACAACCTGAAATTGTGAAGTCCATTATATGATATAAGCATAACATGATGGGAAACCTAGATAACTGTCCTCTCTGACACAATGATTTTAAATAAGCAACATTTTTTCATCTACGCTACAACAACCATTTTTTTTTAAAAAAACTACTTGTATTAAAAATAACAATTTGGAGGTGGAGAAACATTGAATACCCAGGGGCAGGCATGCTGTGGGATGTTATCTGTGCAGCCTGCATAACGCTCTTCATTGATATCAATGGAGAATGCAGTGCAGGCTGTGCATGTGGCGGCCACGCTGCCGCCTTCCCCCAGGCGAATCAATGTAAGTCTGCATAACGTGGCTTTCATGCATGAATTTCTCCCCTTTGGACTTTCTGGTAATTGTTTCTAGTACTGCATAGTGTTAATACCAGCCGTCTTATTTCCAAAATTAACTCAACAACCTAATGACTGTTAGTCTTGGCTCAATGACCATACTCTCGCCTCTGAATTAGACAGTTGTACATTCAAGCCGCTCTCCAGCAATTTGAGCATATAATCTAGGCTGACAATTTGGTATTGAGAGATTGCTGTACTGTTAGAGCTGTCGTCTTTTAGGTGAGGCACTGGGGGAGAAATCAGATAGACAGCGCAAAGAGGCACAGGAAGAGGTCCCTGTGTATGAATAGGTGAGAAGGACCAGGTAATGATGGCAAAGGAAAAAAAGGAATTAGTTGCCGAAAGGGCCAGATTACATTCTTTCCCTACTGTAGAGGACAGGGAAATGGACCTCATTGGCCCAGCTTGTAAGAGAAAGCTGCTTTCTGAGAGTGATAGATCGCTGGTAGCTTTGGACAGTTTTTTTTTTTGTTTTTGGGCCTCCTTATCTCGAGAGACAATGGATACGCGCCTGGAGGTGGTCAGTGGTTTGTGAAGCAGCGCCTGGAGTGGCTATAAAGGCCAATTCTGGAGTAACAGGCTCTTCCACAGGTGCTGCAGAGAAATTTGTTTGTTGGGGCTGTTGCACAGTTGGCTCTCCCCTTGCGCCTCTGTCTTTTTTCCTGCCAACTACTAAGTCTCTTCGACTCGCCACAATTTAGCCCTGTCTTTATGGCTGCCCGCCAGCTCTGGCGAATGCTGGCAACTGACTCCCACGACTTGTGATCAATGTCACACGATTTCATGTCGCGTTTGCAGACGTCTTTATAACGGAGACATGGACGGCCGGTGGGTCTGATACCAGTGGCGAGCTCGCTGTACAATGTGTCTTTGGGGATCCTGCCATCTTCCATGCGGCTCACATGGCCAAGCCATCTCAAGCGCCGCTGACTCAGTAGTGTGTATAAGCTGGGGATGTTGGCCGCTTCAAGGACTTCTGTGTTGGAGATATAGTCCTGCCACCTGATGCCAAGTATTCTCCGAAGGCAGCGAAGATGGAATGAATTGAGACGTCGCTCTTGGCTGGCATACGTTGTCCAGGCCTCGCTGCCGTAGAGCAAGGTGCTGAGGACACAGGCCTGATACACTCGGACTTTTGTGTTCCGTGTCAGTGCGCCATTTTCCCACACTCTCTTGGCCAGTCTGAACATAGCAGTGGAAGCCTTACCCATGCGCTTGTTGATTTCTGCATCTAGAGACAGGTTACTGGTGATAGTTGAGCCTAGGTAGGTGAACTCTTGAACCACTTCCAGAGCGTGGTCGCCAATATTGATGGATGGAGCATTTCTGACATCCTGCCCCATGATGTTCGTTTTCTTGAGGCTGATGGTTAGGCCAAATTCATTGCAGGCAGACGCAAACCTGTCGATGAGACTCTGCAGGCATTCTTCAGTGTGAGATGTTAAAGCAGCATCGTCAGCAAAGAGGAGTTCTCTGATGAGGACTTTCCGTACTTTGGACTTCGCTCTTAGACGGGCAAGGTTGAACAACCTGCCCCCTGATCTTGTGTGGAGGAAAATTCCTTCTTCAGAGGATTTGAACGCATGTGAAAGCAGCAGGGAGAAGAAAATCCCAAAAAGTGTGGGTGCGAGAACACAGCCCTGTTTCACACCACTCAGGATAGGAAAGGGCTCTGATGAGGAGCCACCATGTTGAATTGTGCCTTTCATATTGTCATGGAATGAGGTGATGATACTTAGTAGCTTTGGTGGACATCCGATCTTTTCTAGTAGTCTGAAGAGACCACGTCTGCTGACGAGGTCAAAGGCTTTGGTGAGATCAATGAAAGCAATGTAGAGGGGCATCTGTTGTTCACGGCATTTCTCCTGTATCTGACGAAGGGAGAACAGCATGTCAATAGTCGATCTCTCTGCACGAAAGCCACACTGTGCCTCAGGGTAGACGCGCTCGGCCAGCTTCTGGAGCCTGTTCAGAGCGACTCGAGCAAAGACTTTCCCCACTATGCTGAGCAGGGAGATTCCACGGTAGTTGTTACAGTCACCGCGGTCACCTTTGTTTTTATAGAGGGTGATGATGTTGGCATCGCGCATGTCCTGGGGTACTGCTCCCTCGTCCCAGCACAGGCATAGCAGTTCATGTAGTGCTGAGAGTATAGCAGGCTTGGCACTCTTGATTATTTCAGGGGTAATGCTGTCCTTCCCAGGGGCTTTTCCGCTGGCTAGGGAATCAATGGCATCACTGAGTTCCGATTTGGTTGGCTGTATGTCCAGCTCATCCATGACTGGTAGAGGCTGGGCTGCATTGAGGGCAGTCTCAGTGACAGCATTCTCCCTGGAGTACAGTTCTAGGTAGTGCTCAACCCAGCGGTCCATCTGTTTGCGTTGGTCAGTGATTATGTCCCCCGATTTAGATTTGAGGGGGGTGATCTTCTTGATGGTTGGCCCAAGAGCTCTCTTCATGCCATCATACATTCCTCTGATGTTTCCGGTGTCTGAGGCCAGCTGAATATGACTGCATAGGTGTTGCCAGTAGTCGTTTGCGCAACGCCTAGCTGTTCTTTGTGCAGTACTTCTGGCTGCTTTAAGTGCTGCGGATGTTAAATCGCTGGGGGCTTTCTTGTAGTTCAAAAGTGCAATGCGCTTAGCGGCTATGACAGGTTCCAGCTCTTCATTATGAGATTGAAACCAGTCTGCATTTCTCTTCGCACTTTTGCCGTAGGTGGTCAAAGCTGACTCATAGATGGCGTCTCTGATGTGGGCCCACTTGGTCTCAGCATCCCCTGTGGGAGTGTTTTGAAGGGCTGTTACAAGTGAATTTAGAAATTTTTGTAACAGCTGTGGGTGAGAAATTCTGCTCGTGTTGATGCGCGGGTGGCCCTTCTGCTTGGAATGATGCAACTTCTTTGGTCTGAGTCTAACCTTGCTGCACACCAGGGAGTGGTCGGTGTCGCAGTCCGCACTGTGGAAGCTGCGTGTGATTTGAACACTGTTTAAGGCGGCTCGCCTTGTGACAATGAGGTCTAGCTGGTGCCAACGACGTGATCTTGGGTGCCTCCATGAAACCTGGTGACAGGGTTTAGTGTGAAAGAACGAGTTGGTGATGCAGAGGTTATGATAGGTACACAACTCAAGCAGTCTCTGCCCGTTCTCATTCATCCTTCCAACGCCATAGCGCCCAAGGCAGGAGGGCCATGAGTCATGGTCGGCCCCAACCCTGGCATTAAAGTCCCCCAGCAGGAATAGGTGTTCGGTGTTGGGGATGCTGCTAATGATGTTATGGAGTTGTTCATAGAACTGGTCTTTAGCTTCAGGTGCGGAACAGAGTGTTGGAGCATAGATGCTGAGTAGGTGTACTGGACCAGAGGTGGTGAGCAGTCGGATGGACAGTATGCGTTCCGAGCCATTTGAGGGAGGCTCTATCATGCTGAGCAAGGAGTTTCTGATGGCGAAGCCCACTCCATGCTGTCTTGGTTCTTCAGGATCCCTGCCCTGCCAGAAGAAGGTGTAGTCTTGCTCTGCTAGAGAGCCACTCGCAGGGAGGCGAGTCTCCTGAAGTGCTGCAATGTCCACATTGAGTCTACTGAGCTCGTTGTTAATGATGGCGGTCTTCCGAGAATCGTTGATTTGTGTAAGGTCTTCCGACAGGCCAGGACACATAGTTCTGACGTTCCAGCTTGCAAAGCGAAGGGCTGGTACCTTCTTTCCTTTTTTCATGTTGTTTGGTGCGGTGTATCAGTCCACCTTTCGGGCAATGACCCTGAGCTCCAAGCACCCATTGAAGCAGGCAGACTGTGGCGGGACAGAACCTTATTGACCGGGGGCTGCCCGGTTTGAGGCGGGCGGTAGCTGTCCAGTGAGGTGCAATGACCTCTCCCACCGACAAAGGCAACCCGTGGCGCCCAGTTTCTACGCCAATTTATCTGGACTTATAACCCGTAACTGCTGCCTTCCGTGTTGTTTCAGTCGCTGTGAGGCAACTATGGAGTGACCTCTCCATGGCGCATGCCTGGGCAAATTTATGGAGGTTGAGAGTTGCCCAGTCGTCAAAACCCCCCTCTCGGCCTTTCTGGTGGGGTCCAAAGGAGTGCAGGACACGACGTTTGGCACCAGTATGGCTGCAGGAACTGCCGGAAACATGCCAAAGGTGACACATGACCGCCTACGGGGTTCCGCTCCGGACAGTACCCCAGCAGGATTCAACACATGGCAACTTGTGCGGAGGATTCCACAACACACATTGATTTCTAACGTATGGCACCAAGATTTTGCAGTTTGCATGGAATATAATAATCACAGCTGGGTCATTTGCAGCAGAGCCCCTCATAACCAACCCCATAATGCATCTTACTCCAATGCCCATACTGTTACCATACAAGCCCTGAACTATATTCTTTCCTTTTACTTGGACAGGAACTATATTCAGCTCGATGCACTCCAGATGTTTTCTGTCCCACAGATTAATGGGCATGTGAAATAAAGGCATAGATAAAGAGCAGGTACTGAAAAGGCTGGCAGGGCTCAAAGTGGAAAAGACACGCACTCCAAATGGAATGCATCCTAGGTTTCTGAGGAAAGTAAGGGTCAAAATTGCGGAAGTTCTGGCCACCGTCTTCCAATCCTTAGGTATGGGAGTGGTACCGGGGGAATGGAGGATTGAAAATGTTACACACTGTTCAAAAAAGGGGAGAGTGATAAACCCAGCAACTAGAGGCCAAAGAATATAAGATTAGAGGTGGGAAACTATCAGAGACAATATTCTGGGACAAAATAAATTGTCACTTGGAAAAATATTGGTTAATAAATGAAAACCAACTTGGATTTGTTAAAGGCAAATGATGTTTGACTGGCTTGATTTAGTTTTTTGATGAAGAAGTGAAGAGGTTTGATGAGGGAAGTGCAGTTTTTTTTTATTTGTTCCAGGGATGTGGGCGTTACTGGCTAGGCTAGCATTTATTGTCCATCCCTAATTGCCCTTGAGAAGGTGGTGGTGAGCTGCCTTCTTGAACAGCTGCAGTCTAAGTGGGGTAGGTACCCCACAGTGCTGTTAGGAAGGGAGTTCCAGGATTTTGATCCAGCGACAGTGAAGGAACGGCGACATAGTTCCAAGTCAGGATGGTGTGTGGCTTGGAGGGGAACATGCAGGTGGTGGTGTTCCCATGCATTTGCTGCCCTTCTCCTTCTAGGTGGTAGAGGTTGCAGGTTTGGAAGGTGCTTCGAAGGAGCCTTGGTGCGTTGCTGTCATGTAAATAGGTTTTCAAAAGGTGTTTGTTAAAGTACTACATCATAGACTTGTATTCAAAATTAAAGCCCATGGGATTAAAGGGGCAGTGGCTGCATGAAGATATAATTGGGTAAGGGACTGAAAACAGAGACTAGTGATGAATGGTTGTTTCTCAGATTGAAGAGTTTAGAACTACTGTTCATTTTGATTTATATTAATGACTGGGACTTGGGCATACAGATCATAATTTCAAAATTTGCATATAACCTGAAACTGGAAAATGTAGTAAACAGTTGAAAGGATTTACTTATTTAGAGATACAGCACTGAAACAGGCCCTTTGGCCCACTCAGTCTGTGCCAACCATCAACCACCCATTTATACTAATCCTACATTAATCCCATTACCCTCTCACATCCCCACCTTCCCTCAATTCCCCTACCTATACTAGGGGCAATTTATAATGGCCAATTTACCTATCAACCTGCAAGTCTTTGGCTGTGGGAGGAAACCAGAGCACCCGGCAAAAACCCACATGGTCACAGGGAAAACTTGCAAACTCTGCACAGGCAGTACCCAGAATCAAACCTGGGTGGCTGGAGCTGTGAGGCTGCGGTGCTAACCACTTCACCACTGTGTCGCTCATTGTAACAGTTGTAACAGACTTCAGAAGGACATAGACCAACTGGTGAAATGGGTAGGATTGTGGCAGATGAAATTTAATGCAGAGAAATGTGAAGTGATTTTTTTTGGTAGGAAGAATGAGAAGCGAAAATATAAACTAAATAGTGCAATGTTAAATGGGGTGCAGGAACTGAGAAATTGGGTGGTATATGTACACAAGTCTTTGAAGGTGGCATGGCAAGTTGAGATGTTAAAAAGGCAAATGGAATCCTTGGCTTTATAAATGGAGGTATAGCGTACAAGAGAAAGGAGGTTATTCTATATCTTTAAAAAGCACTGATTGGGTCTAACTGGAGTATTGTTTCCAATTCTGGGCACCACACATCACACATTTGGAAGGATGTCAGGGCCTTGGAGAGGGTGCAGAGGAGATTTATTGGAATGGTAGCAGAGCTGAAAGTTATGTGGAGAGACGCGAGAAACTGGGATTGTTCTTTTTAGAGCAGGGAAGGTTAAGGAGAGATTTCTTAGAGTTGTTCAAAATTGTGAACAGTTTTGTTAAGAGTAAATGAGGAGAGACTATTAGCAGTGGCAGAAGTGTTGGTAACCAGAAGACACAGATTTAAGTTAATTGGCCAAACAAAACAGAGGAGACATGAGGAATAGATAATTTATACAGTGAGTTGTGATAATCTGGGATGCATTGCCTGAAAGGGATTCAATAATAACTTTCAAAAGGGAATTGGATAAATTCTTGAAGTTGAAAAAATGCAGGGCCATGAGGAAAGAGCAGTGAAAATGGGACTAGTTGGATAGCTCTTTTAAAGAGTCAGCACAGTCCACGAGCCAAATAGCCTACTACCGTTCTGTATCATTCTATGATTCTATGTTGAGTCAGAGTCCAGTAGCAGGGACTGTTTTAAAAAGGCCATGATGATATTGTTGTTTCTCTGGATGACAACATCTCTGTACCTTTGAGCTCTCCTCAACTAGTGCCTTCACAGGTAACAAAACAAATGCAGACCCAGACTCTCCTGGCAGCCACCGAAGTGGAGCAATCTACACCTAGGCCTATGATTACAGATATCGACAATTATTCTCATCTCAGGAGTTTTTCAGTGAAAAACAGCAGTCTGCCAGATCTCAGGCCTCAACCAATAGAAGAACACCTCATAGAAGCATCTTAGAGGTAGTGAGCATCAAGAATAAACATTGGAGAGATAAACAATAGCACTGTAAAGCAAAAGAATCAGTTATCACTTCATTTCCAATATGTCCAGAGAATACAAGTCACTATTCCTGTAGATTAGAAAGCAAAGTAAAGTAAATGCTTTGTTTGACAATTATAGAGTGGATGTTACTTGTGGAGGGGAGGGCACATACTTTCAGGAATTGGATAACATGGTTAACAAGGAACCTGGTGGCATTATGTGAAGGAATCATTAATCATATGTTGCTAGATGGCTCTGGCAGTTGACAACTGTCATTCCTCAGCAACATCCAAACATACAAATTAGAAGCAGGCATAGGCCACTCGGCCCCTCAAGCCTGCTCTGCCATTCAATAAGATCGTGGCTGATCTGACTGTAATCTCGACTCCACATTCCCACCTACCCCGATAACCTTTCACCCATTGTTTATCAAGAATCTATCTACCTCTGCCTTTAAAATATTCAAAGACTCTGTTTTCACTGCCTTTTGAGGAAGAGAATTCCAAAGACTCACGATCCTCTGAGAGAAAGAATTTCTCCTCATCTCTGTCTTAAATGGGCGACCCCTTATTTTTAAATAGTGACCCTTAATTCTAGATTCTCCCACAAGGGGAAACATCCTTTCCACATCCACCCTGTCAAGACCCCTCAGGATCTTATATGTTTCAATCAAGTCGCCTCTTACTCTTTTAAGCTCCAGCAAATACAAGCCTAGCCTGTCCAACCTTTCCTCATAAGACAACCCGCCCATTCCAAGTGTTAGTCTAATAAACCTCTCTGAACTGCTTCCAACGCATTTACATCCTTCCTTAAATAAGGATACCAATGCTGTACAGAGTACTCTAGATGTGGTCTCACCAATGCCCTGTTTAACTGAAGCATAACCTCCCTACTTTTGTATTCAATTCCCCTCGCAATAAATGATAACATTCTATTAGCTTTCCTAATTACTTGATGAACCTGCATACTAACCTTTTTCAATTCATGCAGTAGGACTCCCAGATCCCTCTGCATCTCAGACCTCTGCAATCTCTTACCATTTAGATAATATGATTCTTTTTTATTCTACATGCCAAAATGAACAATTTCACATTCTCCCACATTGTACTCCATTTACCAGATCTTTACCCACTCACTTAACCTATCTATATCCCTTTGTAGCCTCCTCATGTCCTCTTCACAACTTACTTTCCTACCTATTTTTGTGTCATCAGCAAAGTTAGCAACCATACCTTCGGTCCGTTCATTCAAGTAATTTTATAAATTGTAAAAAGTTGCAGCCCTAGCACTGATACCTTCAGCACACCACTCGTTACATCTTGCCAACCAGAAAATGACACATTCTGTTTCCTGTTCATAGCCAATCCTCTATCCATGCCAATATGTTACCCCCTACAC
Source organism: Heterodontus francisci (assembly GCF_036365525.1). Classification (NCBI taxonomy): domain Eukaryota; kingdom Metazoa; phylum Chordata; class Chondrichthyes; order Heterodontiformes; family Heterodontidae; genus Heterodontus; species Heterodontus francisci. The sequence continues at coordinate 98,946,421 of NC_090375.1, forward strand.
CATGAGTTTTTATTTTCCGCAATAACCTTTGATGTGGCACCTTATCAAATGCCTTCTGGAAATCTAAGTACAGTACATCCACTGGTTCCCCTTTATCCACCGCACATGTTACTGCTTCAAAGAATTCCAGTAAATTGGTTAAGTATGATTTCCCTTTCACAAAACCATGTTGACTCTGCCTGATTACCTTGAATTTTTCTAAATGTCCTGCTATAGCATCTTTAAGAATAGCTTCTAACATTTTTCCTAAGACAGATGTGAAGCTAACTGGACTGTAGTGTCCTGCTTTCTGTCTCCCTTTCTTTTTGAATAAAGGAGTTACATTCACTATTTTCCAATTTAATGGAACCTTCCCTGAATCTAGAGAATTTTGGAATCTTAAAGTCAAATCATCAACTATCTCACTAGTCACTTCTTTTAGGACCCTAGGATGAAGTCCATCAGGACTTCAACCTTGTCTGCATTCTCAATGGTGCAGGCTGAAGGTCTTTCTTTTTTGGCTGTTACATGTGCAGTCCTCATTGCATAACAAAGTCATACAGCATGCAGCAAAACATGATGATGTATGATGTTTTGGCTTGCTGCATTGTAGCAATCCCCGAGACCATTCAGGTCATAACAGTTGTTGCTTCCCAATTCCTATTGTGCTGTTTATGATGGCTTTCAGAGAACATGTATCTCATTATACTTCAGTTCAGCAAGTGCCTTGGATGTCTCACAGATGCAATGAACCAGGACTGCATTGGGTAACTTTAGTCTCCAAGGAGTCAACTTTGTACTTGTTATCAAGAATCAAACAAAATAACGGCATCATGATGGCTGCCAGAAAGATTACTTGCATGATTTTGTGCAAATGTTGCAAAGTATAAACCCTTGCAATTCAAGAAGAATAGAATATTGTGCAAATGTAAAAATAGGGCAACAAGTGTACAATCTATGAAGCCCTGAAATGTGGGAAATCCTGCAATCCATGCAAACCACATGTCCTTTCCTGCTTCTTCTGGACAGCCAGAAGCAAAGTGATGAAGATATTTAGTCTTGCAAACAACACATCAGCCATCTGTCTAATACATGCACGGATTGCAGATTGACTGATACTATTTATTAATAGTCTCTGTGGCAGCTTGCAACATACCGGAGGCAAAAGAGCTCAAAGATCTTTATGGTAATGTCAGGGCTGTGCTTACTCTGTAGGAATCTGTCACTGCCACCCTGGAGAAGGAGAACCTCCTCAGGCACCACCCTTCAGTCAACTCAAGGAATCATCTTGCTCTGTTCACTCATAAGTAGCCCACTTTATCTATGAGATGCAATATCCATAATCATTATGCAAAAGATGGCACTTCAGGTAAATTGCTTTGCTTTGGAAATTATTTTCGCAATAAAAAAATAATTGTTTGGATGCACTTGCTGGAGAGGTCATGCTGACCCTACTAGAGTTTGTGAGGTCAGTGGGAGGTCACCCCATTTGCATGGCCTCAGTGGGTGCTCGCTCACAGGATCCACATCTCGGGCACATAGCTCCCTCCTGCAACTGCATAGTGTGACAGAATTGCCCATCTGTAGACAGGATGTCCAGCATCTCTCCCCAGAAAGTAGTCTTTCCTCCCAAAAAATTGCTCAATCTTTGGGAATCAAGGCCCTGAACCTGACCATGTGTCCTTCGACAGCCAATGTGCTCTTAACAGCTGTACCACAGGTATTCCTCCACTAATAATATGTTGGGCGCCTCTGAAGGTCAAGGACATAGGTATTTCCACTGTTGGGAGTTGCAACCCCCAACCTTGCATCCTCCTGCATATATGAACTTGTAAGGGGTGCATGGAGACTCCATGGAAATTCTGACATTAGACCCGAAGCCAGAATTTCAGGTCTGACCTATGTTATGATTCTGTTAGATGCCGTTAACTTTTCTTTTAATTAATTAATTTATTTTTTAATTTTTATTTAGAGATACAGCACTGAAACAGGCCCTTCGGCCCACCGAGTCTGTGCCGAACATCAACCACCCATTTTATACTAATCCTACACTAATCCCATATTCCTACCACATCCCCACCTGTCCCTATATTTCCCTACCACCTACCTATACTAGGGGCAATGTATAATGGCCAATTTACCTACTAACCTGTAAGTCTTTGGCATGTGGGAAGAAACCGGAGCACCCGGAGGAAACCCACACAGACACAGGGAGAACTTGCAAACTCCACACAGGCAGTACCCAGAATTGAACCCGGGTCACTGGAGCTGTGAGGCTGCGGTGCTGAGCACTGCTCCACTGTGCCAAGAGTCGAATTCCCAGTTATTACTGAAAGAAATATGCCACAATATTTCACATTTTCACCAAAAGACTCTATGGTACAAGAGTTAAACAAAACAAATTATGACCAACTTAACACTGCAATTTGGAAACACTTATATTTTAAACTTAAAATCTTAACAGAACATGAAGACATATACATCAAACTCTAAATCTCAATAGAACACTCATTGTTGATTGCTACTTCCACCCCCAGAATTTTCCTATACATTGCAGGATCTTGACGGTTTGTTCACTTCTCCGTGGACCAATCCAATGTGTACCACAGCTCTTTAGAATTCACTTTGATTTCCTTAATTTCTTAGCTATCTTCTGAGGTACCAGATCTCCTGGATCTGGGCTTCCCAGCTTGAGCATGGGCTTTACTCAAAACAGAAACATCCCTGCTTCCCTATGCTCCTGAGTCCAACTGACTTCCAAAGGTTAACTCTTTTCTTTTTTATGTGATTCTTTTATTTTAGTTTGTTTAGTTTGTTTCAACTGTGCCTACCCACTGTTTTTTTTCATGTTTGTGCTTGGGGCCAGGCTGTTCAGTTTTCTGTCCATTAACACCCTCTCTGTACTAACGCTTTGTCTTTTACCAAACCATTAACATACCGTTTGCCTTTGCTCTATGACTTTCTGGTCAGTTATTCTCTGTAACCTTGTCCTATCAACACCTTCTCTTTTGTTATCTCTTGCCACACCCCCACTTTACTTGCTTAAAACCTTTTACAGTTCTAATATTTGCCAGTTCTGATGAAGGGTCACTGACCTGAAACATTAACTCTGCTTCTCTGTCCACAGATGCTGACAGATCTGCTGAGTATTTCCAGCATTTCTTGTTTTTATTCCAAAGGTTAACTGCTTATAGTGAGAAACGATTTAGGCACTGGAGATCACGGCCTAGGATCAGTCTGGGTAGAAATAAGAAATAGCAAGGGAATGAAGTCCCTGGTGGGAGTAATCTATAGGTCCTGAAACAGTAGTTCCGCAGTGGGGCACAGTATAAACCAGGAAATACTGGGAGTTTGTAAGAAAGGTACGGCAATAATCATGGGTGATTTTAATATGCATATAGACTGGATTAGTCAAATTGGCAAAGGTAGCCTCGAGGGAGAGTTCATTAAATGTATTAGAGATTGTTTTTTGGAGCAATATGTTGTGGAATCAACCAGGGAGCAGGCTATTCTAAATTTGTGTTGTGTAATGAGGTGGGATTAATAAATGATCTCATTGTTAAGGATCCTCTAGGGAAGAGTGATCATAGCATGCTAGAATTTCAAATTCAGTTTGAGGGCGAGAAGCTGGAGTCCACACAAGCGTTCTGGAGTGAAACAAAGGTAATTATATAGGCATGAGGACAGATTTGGCCCTAGTGGACTGGGCAGGAAGACTACAAGGTAGGACAGTTGACGAGCAGTGGCAGATGTTTAAGGAGATATTCAATTTATCCCAACTAAAATATATTCCAGAGAGGAAGAAAGATTCTAGGAGGGGGAAAAAAATATTCATGGCTAAGAAAGGAAGTTAAGGATAACATAAAGACAAAAACTAAGGCATACCATATTGCAAAGGCCAGTGGCAGGCTGGAAGATTGGGAAACTTTTAAAGATCAACAAAGGGTTACTAAAAAAGTAATGAAAAGAGCAAAGGTAAATTATGAAAGAAAACTAGTGCAAAATATAAAAACAGATAGTAAAAGCTTCTATAAGTATATAAAAGGGAAGAGAGTAGCTAAAGTGAATGTTGGTCCATTGAAGGATGAGACTGGGGAGTTAATAGAAGGGAACACAGAAATGGCAGAGACATTAAATCTGTATTTTGCTTCGATTTTCACGGTGGAGGGCACTAGTACCATCCCAATAGTAACAGGTAATGCAGAGGTTATAGAAAGGGAGGAACATAGAACAATCATCATCACTAGGGAAAAAGTACTGAGCAAACTATTGGGGTTGAAGGCAGACAAGTCCCCAGGGCCTGATGGTCTACATCCTAGGGTCTTAAAGGAAATGGCAGTGGAGATAGTGGATCCATTGGTTACAATATTCCAAAATTCTCTGGATACGAGAAAGGTTCCAGTGGATTGGAAAAAAGCTAATGTAACGCCCTTATTCAAAAAGGGAGCGAGGCAGAAAGTAGGAAACTATAGACCAGTTAGTTCAACATCTGTCATTGGGAAATTGTTAGAATCCATTATTAAGGAAGTAATATCAGGACATTTAGAAAGTCAAAACACAATCCATCAGAGTCAGCATGGCTTTATGATGGGTAAATCGTGTTTGACTAATTTGCAAGAGTTCTTCGAAGATGTAACAAGCAAAGTGGATAATGGGGATCCTGTAGATGTAGTTTATCTGGACTTCCGGAAGGCATTTGATCAGGTGCTGCACAAAAGGTTAATACACAAGGCAAGTTCACATGAGGTTAGGGGCAATTTATTAGCTTGGATAGAGGATTGGCTAACAAACAGAAAACAGAGAGTCGGGATAAATGGGTCTTTTTCTGGTTGGCAAGATGTAACCAGTGGGGTACCACAGGGTTCGGTCCTCGGGCCCCAACTATTTACAATCTATATTAATGACTTGGATGCAGGGATAGAAGGTACTATAGCCAAATTTGCAGATGACACTAAAATAGATGGGACAGTAAGTTGCAATAAAGAAATAAGAAATCTACAAATGGATATGGATAGGTTAGATAAGTGGGCCAAAATTTGGCAGATGGATTTTAACATGGATAAGTGTGAGGTTATCCATTTTGGTTGGAAGAATAGAAAGGCAAATTATTATCTAAATGGAGAGAAGCTTCAGAGTGCTTCGGTTCAGAGGGATCTGGGTGTCCTCATGCATGAATCGCAGAAAACTAGTTTGCAGGGTACAGCAGGTGATAAGGAAGGCAACTGGAAATTTGGCATTTATTGCTAAAAGAATAGAGTATAACAGTAGGGAAGTGTTGCTGCAACTGTACAAGGCATTGGTGAGACTGCACCTGGAGTATTGCGTACAGTTTTGGTCCCATTACTTGAGATAGGATGTAGTTTCATTGGAGGCAGTTCAGAGGTGGTTCACTAGATTGATTCCAGAGATGGGAGGTTTGTCTTATGAAGAGAGATTGAGCAGTTTAGGCCTTTACTCTCTGGAATTTAGAAGAATGACAAGAGATCTAATATAAGATGATTAAGGGGATTGACAAAGTAGACATAGAGAGGATGTTTCCTCTTGTGGGGCAATCTAGAACGAGAGGTCATAGTTTTAGGATAAGGGGTAGCAGATTTAAAACAGAAATGAGGAAAAATTACTTCTCTCAAAGGGTCGTGAATCTGTGGTATTCACTACCCCAGAGTGCGGTGGATGCCGGGACATTGGGTAAATTTAAGGAGGAGATAGACAGATTTTTAATTAGAAATGGGTTATGGAAAACGGGCAGGAAAGTGGAGTTGAGGCCAAGATGAGATCAGCCATGATCGTATTGAATGGTGGAGCAGGCTCGAGGGGCTGAATTGTCCACTCCTGCTCCTAGTTCTTATGTTCTTGTCTGAAGCTAACAGCTTTCCAAAAAAACAATTGCTTATTCAAAAGCCAACTGACTGACTGTGTCAGCAAGCACACAGATCAAAAACCCAACAGGCGCCCCCTGCATAATCTATCTTCATAGAAATGTGGTACACGTGCAATGTCCCAGATAGCAATTTAAATTAATTATTTCCAACTCCAAATCTTCTCTTTGTTCTAGAAACTCCTATGAATAATTTAATCCCCTGACTGAGGCAGCTGCAGACAGGCCATCTCCATTAAGAAATGTGGGATTGGAATTCCCCCCCCCCCCCCCCCGCCAACTGGACTTTAAAACTGGACTTTGTGAAGTATGGGGAAGGAACCCCAACCCCCATGCACAATAGTACTGTGAATGAGAGCCAAAACTCAACACAAAGCACACAAAGGCAGGCTGCATTCCAATGGGGCAATTTCAAACATTCCAACATCACAACAGAATTGATACTGTTAAAGGCCTGGAATTTGGGATATTATCATAACAGTGACACAGCATAACTGCCATCATGTAGCCCAATTAAGTAATTGAGGAGACCATTGCTACAACTAACCAGCCCCAGACCATTGTATTCACTCCTGTCAAGACAGGAGAGAAACCTTTTTCATGTATATCAGCTCTGGAGCATAGAATACCTCACCTTGGTGGAGTTCATTGTTCTTTCAGTCATGGAAATAACATCAGCACTAGGTGGATCTGTCTAGATGAGGCAGGTAACAGACAAAAGAGATTCATAGGTTCTAAGCGAAGACCATCCAGCAGGATGGCTTCAGGAGATGTGTTTATGATATTTCATCATAAAAAGGACAAGATGGAAGGGTTTGGCACTGCAGTGAAGAGGGAGGGTCAGGAATGGTCAACTTGGCTCATGGACCTACAAATTCTCATTGGAAGGGCCAAATGCATGAACGATTCTAAGTTATCAGCCAAATCTGAGAGGCATTTGGGGCTGAGAGTTTAGCGCAATTTTAATTGTAACAACCAAATCCTGGGGTTTGGGGTTTTGTATTGAGTGAGTCTGGGGCAGAAAACATGGAGTTTTCCCTGTGGTTTTAGGAAAAGGTTTATCTTATAAGTCGTGGTGACTTGTGTTTGGGTGGGAGCTGAGGTTAAATCGTGGAGGAATTTAAATCAGACTAACCAATCAAGGTTTCATGTGGTGTCCTTTAAATTAGTTTAGAGGTCTTTGTATCAGGGTGTTAGGAGGGTTTTAATAAACAAGTTAGTGGTTCAGCCCAACCCTGTGTCTGTGCAATTTGTCAAGAACTATCAGTAAGGGGGGAAATGGGAGTGGGAACCTCTTACAGAAGTTAAGAGGGGTTCCCATTGTGTAGGGTTTTCACGCTTCCCATTATGACCTACTAAATAAACATACACTATCCTTGAATTTGTCGCCACCCTGGGTTTGTTTGCCAGCTTCTCAAACCAGGTGTTTTCATTTGTCTTGCATGAAAAAAATCAATTCCCAAATTAAAAGTTACCTCTAGAAAATTAATACAAAGCATGACATAACAACTAATTATGTCCTTCCTGCACCCTATAGCTGCAGTTATGGCAGTTGAGTGTCAGCTATGTCTCATTTAGTGGCACTCTTGCTTCTGAGTCAGAAGGTTCAAGCCCTACTCCAAAGACATGAACACAAAAATCTAGGCTAATAGTCCATTGCAGTACTGAGGGAGCACTGCACTATTGGAGGTGCAGTATTCTGGATGAGATGTTAAACCAAGGCCTTGACTTCTCTCTCAGGTGCACATAAAAGATCCCATAGAGTTTTTAACAAAAAGATATAAACGATCTCATGGCACTTTTTCAAAGAGCAGTGGAGTTCCCCTCAGCAGCCTAGCCAATATTTATCCTTCAATCAACATCAGTAAAAAAAACAGATTATCTGGTTATTATGCCCTTTGTCATTAAAAGCAAATACTGCAGATGCTGGAAATCTGAAATAAAAACATGGAATGCTGGAAACACTCAGCAGGTCTGGCAGCATCTGTGGAGAGAGAAGCAGAGTTAACCTTTCAGGTCAGTGACCCTTCATCAGAACACAGGTTCTGAAGAAGGGTCACTGACCTGAAACGTTAACTCTGCTTCTCTCTCCACAGATGCTGCCAGACCTGCTGAGTGTTTCCAGCATTTCTTGTTTTTATGTCATTTGTCATGTACGGAAATAGCCATGATGAGATAAACAATGAAATAGAAGAATTATGAATTTAAAAAGTCAACTTCTGAACAAAGCCACAAGAATGTGTACACTTATACAATAGTCAAAATTGAGTAGTGGTCACATGACCCCTGCTGTACTGGAAATAAACAAATTTGTCTGCCAAGATGGAACTCATTAACTTCACCTGAAATAGCTCTGGGGAGAACCCTTTTGATATTGAAAGGAGCACTGTTACATATTAATGACTCTTAATTGACATGAATGAATGAATCAAGGGTTCTAGAGACAGACTGACTGACAGCCTAAACCAAAGTGAATAGGTGTGAAGTAGCCACATCATAACAGAATGGTACCCATCCAGGCATCAATAGATAGCCCTGGATTCCACATCCTGGTCCATTGTGTGATCACAAATGGGGAAAAGGCCATGTATCTCCTAACTCTAATGTGATGGATTTTTACCTCTAAAGGTAGCCCTCTGGAGAGAGAGAGAGAGAGAGAGCGATCAAGCCAACATCACAGACAGCCTGTGCAGCCAAAGACTGTCTGAAGGATCCAGATAGTCAAAGAAGAAGCCCTACTGCTAATTCTGCACTTCAGCTTGCTGCAGCAGAGAACTTAAAGTGACCATCACCTCCAATCAGAAGTTTTAACCACCAGAAAATCTACAACACCTCAATAAGTTCAAGATTACAAACACCCGGTCTTCAAAAAAGTTATGCCTGTCTTTTTGTGGGATATGTTGAACATTCCTTGTTCCAGTCCTACTCAGGTTCCCTCCCCCAACTCTTTTTCCAGTACATTGATGACTGTATCAGTGCCGTTTCCTGCTCCCGCCCCGAACTGGAAAACTTTATCAACTTTGCTTCTAATTTCCACCCTTCTCTCACCTTTACATGGTCCATCTCTGACACTTCCCTTCCCTGCCTCGACTTCTCTGTCTCCATATCTGGGGATAGGCTGTCTACTAATATCCATTATAAGCCCACCGAGTCCCACAGCTACTTTGACTACACTTCTTCACACCCTGCCTCCTTTAAGGACTCCATTCCATTCTCCCAGTTTCTCCGTCTCTGACGCATCTGCTCTGATGATGCTACCTTCCATGACAGCGCTTCTGATATATCTTCCTTTTTCCTCAACCGAGGATTCCCCCCCACTGTGGTTGACAGGGCCCTCAACTGTGTCTGGCCCATTTCCCGCACCTCTACCCTCACCCCTTCCCCTCCCTCCCAGAACTGCGACAGGGTTCCCCTTGTCCTCACTTTCCACCCCATCAGCCTCCATATCCAAAGGATCATCCTCCGCCATTTCTGCCACCTCCAGCGTGATGCCACTACCAAACGCATCTTCCCCTCCCTTCCTCTGTCAGCATTCTGAAGGGATCGTTCCTTCCACGACACCCTGGTCAACTCCTCCATTACTCCCACCACCTCGTCACCTTCCCATGGCACCTTCCCCTGCAATCGCAGGAGGTTTAATACCTGCCCATTTACCTCCTCTCTCCTCACTATCCCAGGCCCGAAACACTCCTTTCAGGTGAAGCAGCGATTTACTTGTACTTCTTTCAATGTAATATACTGTATTCGCTGCTCACAATGTGGTCTCCTCTACACTGGGGAGACCAAACGCAGACTGGGTGACCACTTAGCAGAACACGTCCGCTCAGTCCGCAAGCATGACCCCGAGCATCCGGTTGCTTGCTATTTCAACACTTCCCCCTGCTCCCATGCTCACATCTCTGTCCTGGGATTTCTGCAGTGTTCCAGTGAACATCAATGCAAGCTCGAGGAACAGCATCTCATTTACCAAGTAGGCACGCTACAGCTTGCCGGACTGAACATTGAGTTCAATCATTTCAGAGCATGACGGGCCCTCCATTTTACTTTTATTTTTAGTTATTTTTTCTTTTTTCTTTTTTATATTTTTTTGTATGTTTATTTTATTTTATTTCATCTTAGTTTGTTCAGTTTGGTTACACACTTTTTTTTCATGTTTATACTTGCTGCTGTTCAATTTTCAGTCCGTTAACACCCTGTACTAATGCTTTGTCTTTCAACACACCATTAACATATTGTTTGCTTTTGCTCCATGACCTTCTGGTCAGCTATTCTGTGACCTTGTTCTATCTACACCTTCCCCTTTGTTATCTTTTGCCTCACCCCTGCTTTACTTGCTTATAACCTTTCACATTTCTAATGTCAGTTCTGAAAAAGGGTCACTGACCTGAAACGTTAACTCTACTTCTCTCTCCACAGATGCTGCCAGACCTGCTGAGTAATTCCAGCATTTCTTGTTCTTATTTAAAAAAGACCGTCCTGCTGAGAAAAATCAACAGGTTTACCGTAAACCATGAACAACTGCCTCACTTTGAACATTAAACCACTTACCTTTTTTCTCTCTGTCCATCTATCCAGGTGTGTCTGAGTGAATATATCCATGGAAGAGATTGCAACCATTTCGGGAAATGTATAAAAATAGTTATCCTTTTCTAACCTCCTAGAAAATCTGTCATTTGACTGTTTATTTGACCTTAAAAACACTCAGGAACTAACTCATCATTTCTAACGAAACACGATTGCGGTCATTTGGAAGGTGAACAGTAGAAACCACCCACACCCCTTTCCACCTGTCCATAGCATATTGCTGTTTGTGGGAGTTTGCTGTGCTCATATTGGCTGCCCATTTCCTACCTTACAACAGTGTCTACAATTCAAAAGTACTTAATTGGCTGTAAAGTGCTTTGGGATATCCTTAGGTTGTGAAAGGTGCTATATAAATTCAAGTGGATTTTTTGTTGCAGGAGTGTGCCGAAAAGGCAAAGGATCTTTGGTTTCCTGGTATTTAGTCATTTTATAGACTTTAATGTTTAATACAAAAATTTCTGGATGTACCCATGGGGTGATGTAAACAAAACTAGATTAAGCATGTTGTTGCTGTGCATTAATCCAGCCTTTCTAACTTGCACAGGGGTAGTTATCATATTGTATGTGATGTATCCTGTTTGTCTTCATGTGTCGTCAATTTCCATCAGTGAGATATATTGATAACTTTTGCTGGAACTCTGTACTTAATTTGAAATTAATTTTTCATTGTTTGTCTTCCTGACAATTATGTTAAGTTTAATGATTTGCTTTTGGGCTTTGTGGTTGTGTCGTCATGAACTCTATTTTGCTAGTGTTGCTGTAAACATTGCAGCAATAGCTGACTGCTTCCTCCCTTCTGCTTCTGCAGCAAGATATAAACAAGCATTGCTGCAGCTTTATGTTCCTGCTCATTCCTCCAGTGAAAGGTTGATCAATCTGTTAATGGGTTGTGTTCTACTAGTGTGTTTCTAATAGCTCCATGATCATATACTGTTAAGAATCACAAATAACATCAACAACAGCTGTTACATGAAGTAGTAGCCTTGGGTATAGAATGAAAAAACAGTTGATAAAAAGTTGCTGCTACATTATACAAGATTTGTACCGTGCAGTCGATCCTTGAAGCGCAAGTCTTGCACAGCCAGTTGTAAGCTGAATGTAAAACTGCTGTGATTCCCTAAACCAGCTGATTGGAAGACCATATTTAGTGTGTCTTCCGAACTGCTTGTCTTAGTAAGTCTCAGCTGCTTTACATTCTTCATGAGTCCCATACTCTACAAAAGTAGCTCACAATTATAGTCACCAAATCCTTGAAACTTCTGTTATTTCAGCATATGAAATAATGCATCCATATGAAATTCCTTAATTGCTTTTTAAAAATAAATACGGTAACATCTTCTCTAAAATAATAAACAAGGGAATGTTAAATGACCATGTTAGGTGTTGATATAGCATAATTTCAAGCTCGAGAGAGAAAAACACTGGAACATTCAATAACTCAAGGGAGATTTAGTCAATTGCACTTTTTTGCATCTAAACTAAGGGAAGTGATAATCAAAAGTGCAATTTATCACGGACAATGTTTAAAAGTTTGTTTTTGGGATGGGTGATGCTGGCAAGGCCACATTTATTGCCCATCCTAGTTGCCCTGAGAATATGGTGATGGGTCTTCTCTTTGAACCACTGTGGTAATGATGATTCCACAATGATGTTGTGTAGTGAATTCCAGGATATTGGCCCAGCAAACTGCTCGATCCCAGATTGTGGTAGGTTTCTTGAGTGTTGTTGCAGCTAAAGCCATCAAACCATGAGCCTCATAGATGGTGGAGAACTTTGGAGAGACTGGAGGTGAAGCAGTAATCACAGAGTACAAATTTGCTGCCTTGCTCTTGTAGTCACAGTGTTGGTATAGCTGGTCCAGTTCAGCTTCTAGTTAACAGTGAGCTGCAGGATGCTAATGGTAAGGTCTCGGTGATGATATTGCCATTGAAGATGGCATTCCAAACCTCTCAGAATGCGATAGCCATCATTCTCTTCAAATGGTCTCCCAAGGCCTGAAGTCCAGTGGTCACAACACTTACATACAATGCACTGACTGGTCTGTCCTGCTCTCTGTCAGTTGTTCCTAATGCAGCCACTAGCTTTAGGTAGTGCTGTGTAAAATCCTTCTCAAATACTGGCAATTTGGAGCCTATCTCCCACCCCTGCAGGAGCTTACTGTTCTTGGTGTATCTATGCTATTGCTGTGCATTTAGAGTCTGCATACCTCTAAGTATTTAAATTAACTGACCTTCAATTAATGCCAACATCACAGCCGCAACCTCAAGGAAGTCCGATCCTATGTCAGTTCCATGGTGCAACAATAATTTAGGAATTTCAAGCCATTTCAAGGAAATGGAATGGTTTACTATTTTGGTTGGCCAGTAACAGTGTCAGGCATGGCATAGTTGGTGTGGAGTAAAGTTCTGTCTGTTTTGCTCCAACAATAGGTATCAACCCCAATCACAGAAGTGCCAACTAATGTACCAGTGTGACATTTTATCATTCCATATGTTAACTCTTCCTGGCCTTTCTGAGTGAAATTGTCATTTCTTGCTCAACCAGAGGCTATTTTGTGCTGTGGCCCTGGGCTTGAACTGCTGTAGGTTGTTTATGATAAGTAGAGGATGTGCAGATTTATAACAACAAGAGCACTTTACCATGCAACACACAATTCTTCAGACAGGATGGGCCTCTGTTTAGTCCAACATTTCCGTATAAGGCCACAAAGACTCAAGGGCCAAATTTTCTGAGCAACTGCTGCCCAGGTACTAGACAGGAGCAATGCACCAGGAATGCACCTACCGAGCTGTGGAATTGTCTGGATTTTCTTCGTCACTCAAATGGCCCAAGAGCAGCTCTGGCACAGGTCCAACTTATAGCACCAGAGATAGGGTCTGAAAAGTCAGCATCCGATGCAGGATATTGTGATATTTTTCTGGACACGCCTGTGCTAATGCACTCAGCAAATGTGGAGGACAGGAAATGAAGTAGGAGGCTGAGAAATACCTTGTTATCTCAGTACAGTAGGTCATCTGGCCTGTGTCTACCTCAGGCACAGGCCAAGCTTCATTCTCCACTATTCTCCCCAAAGACAGCTCAGGAAATTCTTGGGCTGTGTTAAAGTGGTGGAAACCCACCAATACAAGTGTCTGGAATGCTGTGCTAATGTAAGTTAATGTAAATAGATGGCACAGGTCATGGAAGGACTATACAATGTAATGGCCTGTAGCTGAGAGTATAATTAACATACCATTGTAAAGCAAAGTTAGTAAAATCAAAAGTTGGCTACCATGCTATTTAGCTCAGCATGTGTAACGTGAGATTTTCTGAAGCTTTCACATCCCTACGTGTGTTGCAAGTGAGTATCATTTCCTCTAATAAATCTATAAGGAAAAGATACGCCATTCCGGAATTCTTATTCCTGGCACAGTCAATAGCTCCAAACTTCCCTCTTTTATAAACTCATTATTTAAGCCAGCAACAGATTTCACCTGTATGAAACATTCAACTGTATGCCCTGCTAAACTTCTCTTTTGTACATAATATATAAATTTATCTTTGGTGCCAGTAAGCCAGCAAGAGAGGAATTTCTTAAAACATACCTTCTCCTGAGCATTGACTAAAGTCAGTCTTGGAAAAGAATTGAATATTTTCAGTTCCCTCCTTCCTGAAGATGAATAAATTATATGAGTCAGAGACTTATATAACAAAAAAGCTTTCAACGGTCTGTGTTTCCAAATCATTTATTCTATATTCTAGTTTTATACAACATCAGCTAAAGTTATGGAATCCTATTCAGCAATAGATTCCAAAGGCAATGCAGCCATCATTCATTCCACACTACAAGAGAACAGGGCCACAAAATTGGGTTCCATAGTGCTGCTGGTGTTCACACTACTGGAGCCCAGAATCCGGAAGGTGGCATTTATGGCATAGCCTGCACAGTGCGCTATGCTTGTAAGGCCGCCAGTATGGGTGTGCTGTGTGTGCGCCAGAAGCACGCAGAGTGGGCAGATCTTGACATCACTCAGTGTCTAATGCTGATTTAGCACCTGACCTGCCACTTTAAATTTCTCAGCTCCTGTTAACACCCTCTCTTAAAGACTCTCAGCTGAAGATGCATTCAGCTGCACGAGGGAACCCCCACGAGTGCTATTTAAAGATATCAGCAAGAGACTTTCAGGTGAGGTGCTTTTGACTTTCATTTGCTGCTGCAGATTTAGTACAAGTACTGTCAACTGTGTTGTTGGAGAAATTCTGAAAAGCTGTTAGAGTCAGAAGGGCTGGGTTTTTCCAAGGAGTTTGAAAGCCTGTCGGCAGAAAGGCTGCAATCACTCATGGGCGCTCTAGGAGGAGGAGGGCTCTCAAAAGAAGGCCACACCCACCTAAGGTCTTCAGGAAGCACTTCTCCTTCCTCCACCTCAGCCAGGGGCAGTGTCTGAGGCAGTTACCATTCACCAAGGAGGTAGTCACTGAACTATACCACCTCCTTCAACTGGATCTACAGCCACAGAGCAGGACAAGGACTGTGATGCCAGTGAAGATCACTTTGGACCTCAATTTCTGCACCAGCAGATTCTTCCAGGTGGGAGCAGGTGAGATTGCCAACATCTTACAGTTTGCTGTGCATTATTGCATCAGGTAGGTGACAGAGGCACTGTACACAAGGCGAGGAGATGTCATAGTCTTCTCTGTAAGCAGGAGAAGTGGGCATGTGGCTTTGCCAGGGTAGCTGGATTCCAAATGGTGTAGGGAGTCATCGAATGCATACATGTGGCTCTGTGCGTACCACGGCCTGAATTTTCACTCTGGGATCAGTAACTCGGTGCCCGGAACATTTCTGGGTCCTGACCCCACACCACACCAGCTTCGCTGACACAATGCTATTTTTAAATGCACACGTCCTAATTGGCCAAGGGTGAGTGTGGCGCCCGATTAGCAGTGCTGGGACCAGCATGGAGGCGCGACTTGGAAATGAGGGCCCTTTGGAAAGGTGAGCGACAGCTATGGCAAAACTTACCGTTTGCTGAAGAAATGGGTTCGCCAGGGACTGAAAGGGCCAATGCTGTCGCAGGCAGGTGTCCATGGGCAGTCCCACTCTTCTTTGATGCCTCCATTGAGGCATTAACCAAGGCAGTTGGGGGCAGGTGACGTATTTTCTTCCTGGCATCTGGGAAAAGGAACCCTCCAAGAGATGCAAAGAGGGCCTGGATGGAGTTGGCGACGGAGATCAGCAGCCGAGCAATGACCTAAAGGATGTGTCTGCAGTGTGGCAAGAGATTCAATGACTGATAAGGTCTAGAAAGGTGAGTGACAAGCGGCACCCGGGTGACAGGACACCAACTCTGTATATCGCAACATGCAGACAAGCTGAGCTCACAGACATAGTTCTCCCCAACATTGAGAGGTCAGGTTTCCAGTTATATCACTGAGACGCAGCCACCCTCACATATAGAGTCATAGAGAGATACAGCACTGAAACAGGCCCTTCTGCCCACCGAGTCTATGCCAACCAACAACCACCCACTTATACTAATCCTACATTAATCCCATATTCCCTACCACATCCCCACCATTCTCCTACCACTTACCTACACTAGGGGCAATTTACAATGGCCAATTTACCTATCAACCTGCAAGTCTTTGGCTGTAGAAGGAAACCGGAGCACCCAGTGGAAACCCACGCGGTCACAGAGAGAACTTGCAAACTCCGCAGAGTCAGTACCCAGAACCGAACCCAGGTCACTGGAGCTGTGAGGCTGCAGTGCTAACCACTGCACCACTGTGCCTCCCCATGTGGGGTGGGGTAATTCCCTGGTGCAACCATTACTGGCTCCCCACTCTGTACCTGCCTCCCTTCAGCTGAGCTGCAACAGACAGTTCCTGAAACCTATGCACGCACCTTCAAAATCCCACCCTCCAACTCTAACAAGCTCTTAATGAGCTTTTTAAGTACTTTAATTGGCTTCTGTCGGGAGGTGGATGAGATTGCTGTCCCACCCTCCCCCACCCTGGTGAACATTGCCAGCGCCAGGAACGGTGCTACGAAACTGACACCTCACCTCCGTTCTTGACCTCAGAAGGTCCGAAAATTCAGCCCGTGTACTTTAACCTTTCTCAGAACTCCCGCAACAATATCCTGGGGCTGAGATAATTGGCCTCGAAAGACTACAACCATCTTCCTTTGTTCTAGGCATGACTCGAGCCCATGGAGAAATTTCCCTGCCGATTGCCATTGACTTCAATTTTACTGGTGCTCCTTGATACCACATTCAATCAAATTCTGCCTTGATGTCAAGGGCAATCACTCTCACCTCACATAGGAACATAGGAGCAGGAGTAGGCCATTCAGCCCATCGAGCCTGCCCCCCCCATTCGATACGATCATGGCTGATCATCCACTTCAATGCCTTTTTCTTACACTATCCCCATATCCCCTTATGTCATTTGTATTTAGAAATCTGTCAATCTCTGCTTTAAACATACTCAATGACTGAGCTTCCACAGCCCTCTGGAGTAGAGAATTCCAAAGATTCACAACCCTCTGAGTCAAGAAATTTCTCCTCATCTCATCCTAAGTAGCTTCCCCCTTATTTTGAAATTGTGTTCCCTGGTTCGAGACTCCCCAACAAGGGGAAACATCTTCGCTTCATCTACCCTGCCTATCCTTTAAGTATTTTGTAGGTTTCAATGAGATCACCTCTCATTCTTCGAAACTCTAGAGAATACAGACCTAGTTTCCCCAATCTCTCTTCATAGGACAGTTCCACCATCCTGGGAACAAGTCTGGTGAATCTTTGTTGCACTCCCTCTACGGCGATAATATCCTTCCAAAGGTTCCTAAGGGGACCAAAACTGCACACGGTACTCCAAGTGCGGTCTAACTAAGGTTATATACAATTGAAGTAAGACTTCACTCCTCCTGTGCTCAAATTCTCTTGCGATAAAGGCTAACATACCATTAGCCTTCGTAATTGCTTGCTGCACCTGCATGTTAGCTTTCAGTGATTTATTGACAAGGACACCCAGGTCCCTTTGTACATCGACACTTTCTAATCTCTTACCATTTAAGAAATACTCTGCACATCTATTCCTCCTACCAAAGTGGATAACCTCACATTTTTCCACATTATATTCCATCTGCCACGTTCTTGCCCACTCACTAAGTCTGTCCAAATCCCCTTGAAGCTGCTTTGCATCTTCCTCACAACACACATTCCCACCTAGCTTTGTATCATCCACGAACTTGGAAATATTACATTTGGTCCCCACATTCAAAGCATTGATGTATATTGTGAACAGCTGGGTCCCTGTGGTACCCCACTAGTCACAGCCTGCCAACACGAGAATGACCCGTTTATTCCTACTCTCTGCTTTCTGCCTGTTAACCAATCCTTAATCCATGCCAGTGTATTACCTTCTATCCCATGTGCTTTAATTTTGCTAACCAATCTCCTGTGGGGGACTTTATCAAAAGCCTTCTGAAAATCCAAGTATACCACATTCCACCGACTCCCCTTTATCAATTCTGTTAGTAACATCCTCAAAAAACTCCAACAGGTTTGTCAAACATGATTTCCCATTCATAAATCCAAAATGATTTCCCATTCATAAATCCAATAAATACATTTTCAATTTCCAATCAATAAATTTTTGTATATTTGTTGGTAAAATGGTAAGATGAAAAGCAAAGTGTGAGTGTTTTTTGATCATTGTGGGTGATTAGTTCCTTGGTTACTGAATGGCAGTAGGTGTTTATTAAGTAAATATGCACATGAAATATATTTGTCTTTTTTGTGTAATTGTATCTTCAATGCAGTTTTGGGCACCGCACCTCAGCAAGAATAAATTGACCTTGGAGGAGGTGCAATACAAGTTCACCAGAAAGATAATGGGGCTTAGAGGGTTAAATTATGAGGTGGAATTGAGTAAAATCAATGGGCGGCACAGTGGTGCAGTGGTTAGCACCGGAGCCTCACAGCTCCAGCGACCCATGTTCAGTTCTGGGTACTGCCTGTGTGGAGTTTGCAAGTTCTCCCTGTGTCTGCGTGGGTTTTTGCCGGGTGCTCCGGTTTCCTCCCACAGCCAAAGACTTGCAGGTTGATAGGTAAATTGGCCATTATAAATTGCCCCTAGTATAGGTAGGGGAATATAGGGACAGGTGGGGATGTGGTAGGGATATGGGATTAGTATAAATGGGTGGTTGATGGTCGGCACAGACTCGGTGGGCCGAAGGGCCTGTTTCAGTGCTGTATCTATTAAAAAAAAAGCTAGGTTTGTGTTATAAAACAGAAGATTATGACAAAAACCGTTGTGAGTTTCCCTTATTTCTTGAGTTACAATTGTAGACTATTGCGGAAATTTATTGATCACACATTGCGCACAGTCCACAATTGATGCAGACGTAAATCATTTTGAAGGCATTTGCATTTGATAATCAGTAAGAACTACACTCCTCCCACAAGCATAACCCCGAGCTGGCACTCTTGTTGTTAGTTGCTGCCAGCACTGCTTACTCTGGAAAGAATTTTTGTGAAATTGGTACATGATGTCCGAAGCATGCAGCAGCACCAATTAGAACAGGAGTGTCACTTTGAGAAAGCGGGTGGGCAGAGGAAGTGCATTTGGAGTGGGTGGTGTGCAGGTGCACTGTTGGTGAAAGAGGAGATGGTGAGGGCTGCATTTTTGTGGGTTAGGAGAGAGGTTATGAACCAATGGATATTGATTTGTCAGGTGAGAGAGGGAGATATTTCAAAGTAGTGTTTTGGGATAGAGAAAAATTGGAATGGTGCTTGGTGAGGGAGAGAGACAGGAGAAACTGGAAGCATCACTAAGGAGGGACAGAGCACAGAAAAAAAAAACTGCAAGCAACATTTTATGGGGGGAAAAGGAGGACAAAAGACATGAAGAGTAGTTTGTGGGTGAGATACTGAGAGCAGAGCTTGGAAGGAGAATGGAAGAGATCGAAGAGAAGCTCAGAGCACTACATTTAGGAAGATAAACTGAGAGCAGTACTTTGAAGGTGATGAGGTATCAGCATTAACTGGGGAGTCAGGGGAGTGTGGGATCGGAATTCCTCCCCCCAACTGGACTTTAAAACTGGACTTTGTGGAGTATGGGGAAGGAATACCACGGACACTATTACTGAGAGCCAAAACTCAACACAAAGCACACAGAGGCAGGCTGCATTCCGATGAGTCAATTCTCAAACATCCCAACATCACAACAAAACTGTTAAAGGGCTGGAATTTGGGACATTATCATAACAGTGACACAGCATAACTGCCCTCATGTTAAGTGATTGGGGAGGCCATTGTTACAACTAACTGGCCCCAGAGCACAGCATTCAGTCCTATCAAGACAGGAGAGAAACCTCTTTCATGGATATCAGCTCTGGAGCCTGGATTACCTCACCTTGGTGGAGTTCATTGTTGCCAGTCCTGGAAATCACATCAGCACTAAATGGATGTGTCTGGACCAGGTAGGTACAGAGGAAAAAGATTAAAAGGTGCTGGCCATCCAGCAGGATGGCTTCAGGAGATGTGTTCATGATATTTTGATAAGGATCATCATAAAAAGGACAAGATCAAAGGGTTTGGCACTGCAGTTATGTGAAAAAGGACAGGGATTGGTCATCTCAGGTCCAGGCCTACAATCAACATTGGTAATGACCAGCCATGTGGGTGATTGTAAGTTTTTCAGTTAAATCTTGAAGGGGTTTGTACTGTGGGGGCTGCAGTGGAGAAGGAGGGTCAGGAACGGTCAACCTGGCTCATGGACTACAATTCTCACGAAGAACCAACTGCGTGGAGGATTATAAGTTATCTACCAAATCCAAGGGGTATTTTGGGCTGAGAGTTATAAAAGAATTTTAAGTGCAGTGACCAAATCCTGGGAAGGTTTGGGTTTTGAATAGAGTGAATTTGGGGCTAAAACATGGGATTTTGCTTGTGTTTTTTTTCTGAAAAGGTTTATTTTATAAGTCGTGGGAACTTGTGTGTTTGGGTGAGCGCGGAGGTTAAATCGCGGAGGGATTTAAATCAGACTAAACCAATCAAGGTGTCATGTGGTGTCCTTTAAATTAGTATAGAAGTCTTTGTAAGGAGGGTTTTTGTATTTTTTTAAATAAACAAATTTGTGGTTCAGCCTAACCCTGTGTTGTGTGCAATTTTGCAATTCCCAAAGTCCAAGAACTGTAGTAAGGGGGTACGGGAACGGAACATCTTACAGGAGGGATGGAGGAGAGAGCAACTTGAACTGGAGGTGGAAGAAGAATGATAGCTTATAAAAAGGGAGGAGGGGTTAGAGGAGGAGAGGAATTTTTTATTCTTTCAAAGGATGTGGGCGTCGCTGGTTAGGCCAACATTTATTGCCCCATCCCTAATTGCCCTTGAGAAGGTGGTGGTGAGCTGCCTTCTTGAACCGCTGCAGTCCATGTGGGGTAGGTACACCAACAGTGCTGTTAGGGAAGAAATTCCAAGATTTTGGCCCACTGACAGTGAAGGAATGGCGATATAGTTCCTAATCAAGATGGTATGTGGCTTAGAGGGAAACTTGCAGGTGGTGCTGTTCCCATGCATTTGCTGCCCTTGTCCTTCTAAGTGATAGAGGTCGCAGGTTTAGAAGGTGCTGTTAAAGGAGCTTTGGAGAATTGCTGCAGTGTATCTTGTAAATGGTACACACTGCTGCCACTGTGCGTCGATGGTGGGTGGAGTGAATGTTGAAGGTGATGGATGGGGTGCCAATCAAGTGGGCTGCTTTGTCCTGGATGGTGTTGAGTTTCTTGATGTTGTTGGAGCTGCATCCATCGAGCCAAGTGGAGAGTATCCCACCACACTCCTGACTTGTGCCTTGTAGATGGTGGACAGGCTTTGGGGAGTCAGGAGGTGAGTTACTTGCCGCAGAATTCCCACCCTCTGACCTAATCTTGTAGCCACAGTAATTATATGGCTGGTCAAGTTCATTTTGTGGTCAATGGTAACCCTCAGGATGTTGATAGTGGGAGATTCAGTGAAGGTAATGCCATTGAATGTCAAGGGCAGATGGTTAGATTCTCTCTTGTTGGAAATGGTCATTGCCTGGCACTTGTGTGGTGCGAATGTTACTTTTCAGTTACCAGCCCAAGCCGAAATGTAGTCCAGGCATGTTGCATTTCTACACAGACTGTTTCAGTATCTGAGGAGTCCCAAATGCTGCTGAACATTGTGCAATCATCAGCAAACATCCCCACTTCTGACCTTATGATGGAGGGAAGGTCATTGATGAAGCCTTTGGAGATGGTTGGACCTCGGACACTGCTTTGAGGAACCCCCTGCAGTGATGTCCTGGGACTGAGATGATTGACCACTAACAACTACAACCATCTTCTTTTGTGCTAGGTAAGACTCCAACCAGTGGAGAGTTTTCCCCCGATTCCCATTTGCTAGGGCTCCTTGATGCCAAAGGCAGTCACTCTCACCTCACCCCTGGAGTTCAGCTCTTTTGCCAATGTTTGGACCAAGGCTGTAATGAGGTCAGGAGCTCAGTGGTCCTGGCAGAACCCAAACTGAGTGTCAGTGAGCAGGTTATTGCTGAGAAAGTGCTGCTTGGTAGCACTGTCGATGACCCCTTCCACTTTACTGATGATTAAGAGTAGAGTGATGGGGCGGTAATTGGCTGGGTTGGATTTAGTCAGAGAGCCATAGAGTCATAGAGTTATACAGCACAGAAACAGGCCCTTCGACCCACCGTGTTTGTGCCGGCCATCAAGCATATCTATTCTAATCCCATCTTCCAGCACTTGGCCCATAGCCTTGTATGCGATGGTGTTTCAAGTGCTCATCCAAATACTTAGTAAATGTTGTGAGGGTTCCTGCCTCTACCACCCCTTCAGAGAGGGTGCTCCAGATTCCAACCACCCTCTGAGTGAAAATATTTTTCCTCAAATCCCCTCTAAACCTCCTGCCCCTTACCTTAGATCTATGCCCCTTGGTTATTGACACCTCTGCTAAGGGAAAAGGTTTCTTCCTATCTACCCTATCTATGCCCCTCATAATCTTGTATACCTCAATCAGGTCCCCCTTCAGCCTTCTCTGCTCTAAGGAAAACAACCCTAGCATATCCAGTCTCTCTTCATAGCTGAAATGCTCCAGCCCAGGCCATATCCTGGTGCATCTCCTCTGCACCCTCTCCAGTGCAATCACATCATTCCTATCGTGTGGTGACCAGAACTGTACACAGTATTCCAGCTGTGGCCTAACTAGCATTTTATACAGCTCCATCATAACCTCCCTGTTCTTACATTCTATGCCTCGGCTAATAAAGACAAGTATCCCATATGCCTTCCGAACCACCTTATCTACCTGTGCTGCTGCCTTCAGTGATCTATGGACAAGTACACCAAGGTCCCTCTGACCTTCTGTACTTCCTAGGGTCCTACCATCCATTGTATATTCCCTTGCCTTGTTAGTCCTCCCAAAATGCATCACCTCACACTTCTCAGGATTAAATTCCATTTGCCACTGCTCCACCCATCTTACCAGCCCATCTATATTGTCCTGTAATCTAAGGGTTTCCTACTCATTATTTACGACACCACCAATTTTCGTGTCATCTGCAAACTTACTGATCATACCTCTGATATTCACGTCTAAATCATTAATGTACACTACAAACAGCAAGGGTCCCAGCACCGATCCCTGCAGTACACCACTGGTCACAGGCTTCCAATCGCAAAAACAACCCTTGACCGTCACTCTTTGCCACTAAGCCATTTTTGGATTCAATTTGCCAAATTGCCCTCGATCCCATGGGCTCTTACCTTTAGATTTAGATTTTTTTAGATTCAGAGATACAGCACTGAAACAGGCCCTTCGGCCCATCGAGTCTGTGCCGACCATTAACCACCCATTTATACTAATCCTACACTAATCCCATATTCCTACCACATCCTCTCCTGTCCCTATATTCCCCTACCACCTACCTATACCAGTGGCAATTTATAATGGCCAATTCACCTATCAACCTGCAAGTCTTTTGGCTGTGGGAGGAAATCGGAGCACCCAGAGGAAACCCACGCAGACACACGGAGAACTTGCAAACTCCACACAGACAGGACCCAGAATTGAACCCGGTTCGCTGGAGCTGTGAGGCTGCGGTGCTAACCACTGCGCCACTGTGCCGCCCTTCTTAACCAATCTCCTATGTGGGACCTTATCAAATGCCTTACTGAAGTCCATGTAGACTACATCAACTGCTTTACCCTCATCTACACATCTAGTCACCTCCTCAAAAAATTCAATCAAATTTGTTAGACATGATCTCTCCCCGACAAAGCCATGCTAACTATCCATGATTAATCTCTGCCTCTCCAAGTGGAGATTAATCCTGTCCCTCAGAATATTTTCCAATGGTTTCCCTACCACTGATGTTAGACTCACTGGACTGTAATTACCTGGCTTATCTCTACTAACCTTCTTAAATAATGGTACCACATTCACTGTCCTCCAGTCCTCTGGCACTTCTCCTGTGGCCAGAGAGGATTTGAAAATTTGTGTCAGAGCCCCTGCTATCTGCTCCCTTGCCTCACATAACAGCCTGGATACATCTCATCTGGTCCTGGGGATTTATCCAGTTTTAAGCCTGCTAAAACATCTAATACCTCCTCCCTTTCAATGCTAATTTGTTCAAGTATATCACAATCCCCCTCCCTGATCTCTACACCTACATTGTCCTTCTGCATAGTGAACACAGATGAAAAGTAATCATTTAAAACCTCACCTACATCCTCCGGCTCCACACACAGATTGCCACTTTGGTCCTTAATGGGCCCTACTCTTTCCCTGGTTATCCTCTTGCCCTTAATATACTTATAAAAAGGATTTTCCTTTATCTTGCCCGCCAGTCTTTTTTCATGCCCCCTCTTCGCTCTCCTAATTACTTTTTTAAGTACCCCCCCCCCCCCACACACTTTCTAAACTCATCTAGTGCCTCTGCTGTTTTCAGTGCTCTGAATCTGCCATAAGCCTCCTTTTTTTTCCTGATCCAATCCTCTATATTCCTTGATATCCAGGGTTCCTTGGTCTTATTGGTCCTACCCTTCACCTTTGCAGGAACATGTTGGCCCTGAACTCTCACTATTTCCTTTTTGAATGACTCCCATTGGTCTGATGTACACTTTCCTACAAGTAGCTGTTCCCAGTCTACTTTGGCCAGATCCTGTTTATCATATTGCAATCAACCTTCCCCCAATTCAGTACCTTTATTTCCAGTCCATCTTTGTTATTCCAGAGCAACCTTAAATGATCACTATCCCAGAAATGCTCCTCCACTGACACTTCTACCACTTGTCCAGCTTCATTCCCTAAAATTAGGTCCAGAACCGCCCCTTCTCTTGTAGGACTTTCCACGTGCTGGCTCAAAAAGCTCTCCTGGATGCACTTTAAGAATTCTGCCCACATTAAGCCTTTTTCACGGAGACTATTCCAGTTAATATTGTCCTGCTTTTTGCATATAGGACATACCTGGGCAATTTTCCACATTGTGGCTATCCTGGAACAACTTGGCTCGGGGCGCGGCTAGTTCTGGAGCATAAGTCTTCAGTACTATTGCCAGAATCTTGTCAGGGCCCATAGCCTTTGCAGTATCTAGTGCCTTCAGTTGTTTCTTGATATCACGTGGATTGAATCGAATTGGCTGAAGACTGGCATCTGTGATGCTCGGGACCTCAGAAGGCAGCCGAGATGGATCATCAACTCAGCACTTCTGGCTGAAAATGGTTGCAAAGGTCTTGTCTTTTGCACTGATGTGCTGGACTCCCTCATCATTGAGGATGGGGATATTTGTGGAGTCTCCTCCTCCAGTTAGTTGTTTAATTGTCCACCACCATTCACGACTTGATGTGGCAGGACTGCAGAGCTTAAATCTGATCTGTTGGTTGTGGGATCGCTTAGCTCTGTCTATTGCATGCTGCTTACGCTGTTTAGCATGAAAGTAGTCCTGGATTGTAGCTTCATCGGGTTGACACCTCATTTTGACGTATGCCTGGTGCTGCTCCAGGAATGCCCTCCTGCATGCTTCATTGAAGCAGTGTTGGTCCCCTGGTTTGATGGTAATGGTAGAGTGTGGGATATGCCGGGCCATGAGGTTACAGATTGTGGTTTGATACAATTCTGCTGCTGCTGATGACCCACAGCGCCTCATGGATGCCCAGTTTTGAATTGCGAGATCTGTTCAGAATCTATCCCATTTAGCACGGTGGTATTGCACACAATAGATGGGACTTCACCTCCACAAGGACTGTGGTGGTCACTGTTATTGCCAGATGCATCTGCAACAGGTCGATTAGTGAGGATGAAATCAAGTAGGTTTTTCCCTCTTTTTTGCTCCCTCATCATCTGCCACAGATCCAGTCTAGCAGCTATGTCCTTTAGGATTTGGCCAGTTCGGTCGGTAGTGGTGTTACTGAGCCACTCTTGGTGATGGACATTGAAGTCCCCTATCTAGAGTACATTCTGTGCCCTTACCACCCTCAATACATCTTCCAAGTGGTGTTCAACATGGAGGAGTACTGATTCAACATCTAACGGGGTGGGGTGGTAATCAGTAGGAGGTTTACTGTAGGTGGGACAGGACATACCCAGGGATGGTGATGACGGTGTCTGGGACATTGTCTGTAAGGTATGATTCAGTGAGTATGACTATGTCAGGCTGTTGCTTGACTAGTCTGTGGGACAACTCTCCAAATTTTAGCACAAGCCCCCAGATGTGAGTAAGGAGGACTTTGAAGGGTCGACAGGGCTGTGTTTACTGTTGTTATTTCCGGTGCCTAGGTCAATGCCGGGTGGTCCATCCGGTTTCATTCTTTTTTATTTTTATTAGATACAACTGAGTGGCTTACTAGGCCATTTCAGAGGGCATTTAAGAGTCAACCACATTGCTGTGGGCCTGGAGTCAAATGTAGGCCAGACCAGGTAAGGACAGCAGATTTCCTTCCCTAATAAACATTCGTGAACCAGATGGGTTTTTGCGACAATTGATTCATGGTCACCATTAGTGTGATGAGCTTTCAGATTCCAGATTCATCAATTGAATTTGAACCTGTGTCCCCAGAGCATTAGCCTGGGCCTCTGGATTACTAGCCCAGTGACATTACCACTAAGCCACCACTTCCCCCAAGGATCTCCAACTTCAATTGAAAATGGTCTGTGAACTGAGGTTTGAGAGATCAAATGCTTCTTTGAACTGAGGAGAAGTCAAAAGTGTCAGTGACTGCAAGGGGCAGAAAACATTGGTGGAAGTTGTTTATAAGCCCCCCAACAGTAGTTGTAGTGTAGGGCAGAATATAAATCAGGAAATTAGAGTTGCATGTAACAAGGGTAATACAGTAATCATGGGGGACTTTAATCTTCATTTGGACTGGGCAAATTAAATTTGCAGTAATAGTGTGGTGGGGGAAATTTTATGCTCTCCCTACATTGGGTTGGTGGTGGGGAGGGCCACACCCCTGCCCTTGCTGCCGACTCCCATGCATCCCCCTCCACCACCACCCCATGAAACACCTCCTGTCCTGACTTACCAGTGGCCTGGTTCCAGCACCTCGGTTCATCGCTCTACTGGCAACAGCCATCGCCTCTGCAGTGGCGCTTCTCAGTTAAAGAGCTACTGGCCCCTGATTGGCCGCAGGTGGAATATCTGTCGCTGGGGTCCTTGATCCCGGGGAAGGCCAACTGTTGTCCACTTAATTGCCTAATAGGCATTGATTTGGCGGGCCTTACCCAGAGGAGGCGATGCACAGCTCTCGCCAGTGTTTTTGCCAGGAGTCCGAAGCCCCCATTGCCAGGACTAAATCCAAACCATGGTGTGGAGGATGAGTTCATGGAATGTATACAAGGTAGTTTTCCAAATCAGTATGTCGAGGAACCAACTGGGGAATAGGCTGTTTTGGACATAGTATTGTACAATGAGAAAGAATTAATTAATAACCGTGTTGTAAAGGGGTATCTAAAGAAGATTGACCATAATATGTTAGAATTTTATATTGAGTTTGAAAGTAATTTAGTTCAGTCCAAAGCTAAGGTCTAAAAGCTAAACAAATCAAACTACGTAGGTATGAGGGGTAAGTTGGCTAATGTAGATAAGGAAACTACATTAAAAGATATGATAGTAGATAAGCAGTGGCTAGCATTTAAAGAAGTAATAGAAAATTGGCAACAAATACACGTTGCTCTAAGGCACAAAAACGGCACAGAAAAAAATGGTCCAACCGTGGCTAACAAGAGGAGTTAACGATATTATTAAATCAAAGAAAGAGGCTTAGAATATTGCCAAAAAGTATAGTAAGCCTGAGGATTTGGAGGATTTTAGAATTCAGCAAAGGAGTACCAATAAATTGATATGGAATGGGAAAAGAAATTACGAGAGTAGACTAGCAAGAAACATAAAAACCTATTGTAAACGTTCCTATAGGTATGTAAACAATAAGGGATGAGAGAAAGTAAATCAGATGCAGAAGCAGCTGAAATTATAATGGGGAGAAAGGAAATGTCATTGACATTAAACAAACACTTTGGCTGCTATTTTTAATTGCTGGTGGGGTCAAGAAGGGTTGCGTACGCGATTTGAAAATTGTGTTCCCAGAAGGTGGCACTGGATCTTGCTGCCACTGGAATGCAACACAATTTTCAAAGGGATGGTGGGTGTGGAATGGGTAACCTGCTTGCCTCCAATTAATGGTCCATTAAGCTCCTTGAAGAGCTTGTTAAATGGGCTGGGGAGGGCGAGAAGGCAATTTTCGAAGCAGAAATCGCCAAACCCGAACAATCTGGTGCATGTTAGTGCATGGCTGTCAGGTTCAAAGCAGGCAGTAGGTACATCGTTTTTTATTGAAGCTGAACAATTTCAGGAGCTGGGGGATCTTGCACCAGGTTGTGAGCTTTACCTTCCCATTGTTCTCTTTGGCCACCTTTGTGCTTGTTGAGGCTGCTGGCCCTCCGAGGTGCTGCCTACTCTCTTCTGCAAGGCAGTGGCAGGCCCCGTCGCGGCTGCTGTCTGCCTTTGCTGCTCACGCTTTGCAGCATCTCCCGCCTCCTGGTTATGCGCGGTGCCACTAATTGGGCACCAAGCTTGCCACCGGCCCAATTAGGGCATTTACATTTCAAGATAGCATTGCATGAGGGACACAGTTGCAGCACGGAGTTGGGACCCAGAAATAATCCAGGCATTAGGTTCCCAACCCCGATTTAAAAATCCAGCCCTTTGTATTGTCTTCATGGTAGAAGACACAAAAAAAATAATGGAGAACCAAGGGTCTAGCAAGATGAGGAACTTAAAAGAAATCAGTATAAGTAAAGAAGTAGTACTGGAGAAATTAAGCAGTGACAAATCCTCTGGACTTGACAACCGGTATCCTAGGATTGCAAGCGAGGTCACTGCAGAGATAGTGAATGCATTGGTTTGACCTTCCAGAATTCCTTATATTGCAGAACAGTTCCCAAGGATTGGAAGGTAGCAAACATAACCCCACTATTTAAAAAAGGAGGAAGAGGATTTTTGAATGATGAGAGACTGGGAAGCGTTTGCATTTTGAGGGACCTGGGTATCCTTGTACATGAATTACAGAAAGCGAACATGCAGATACAGCAAGCAATTGGGGAGGCAAATGATATATTAGCTTTTGTTACAAAGGAATTAGAATATAAGAGTAAAGAAGTCTTACTACAATTATACAGGGCATTGGTGAGGCTGCACATGGAGACTGTATTTGGATCACTGATTTCCTGAAGGATGGTTCCTCATTTAGCACTGGCAAGCACAATGAAAAAAAAGTTGCAAGGTCATAAAACAGAATCATCTCTTATCTCCTGATCTTTTTTATACATTGTCCAAAAATTACCTGGACTCTAAGAGGACAGTCGGTATATGCTCCAAGTTACATGTGCGCAACTCGGGCGGCACAGTGAAGCAGTGGCTAGCACCGCAGCCTCATAGCTCCAGCGACCTGGGTTCGGTTCTGGGTACTGCTGGCGTGGAATTTGCAAGTTCTCCCTGTGACCGTGTGGGTTTCCTCCAGGTGCTCCAGTTTCCTCCCACGTGCCAAAGACTTGCGAGTTGATTGGTAAATTGGCCATTGTAAATAAATTGCCATTAGTAGTGGTAGGAGAATTGAGGGAAGGTGGGGATGTGAGAGGGACAAAATGGGATTAATGTTCTTCTTTTCTTTTGGGCCTCCTTATCTCGAGAGACAATGGATACGCGCCTGGAGGTGGTCAGTGGTTTGTGAAGCAGCGCATGGAGTGGCTATAAAGGCCAATTCTGGAGTGACAGGCTCTTCCACAGGTGCTGCAGAGAAATTTGTTTGTTGGGGCTGTTGCACAGTTGGCTCTCCCCTTGCGCCTCTGTCTTTTTTCCTGCCAACTACTAAGTCTCTTCGACTCGCCACAATTTAGCCCTGTCTTTATGGCTGCCCGCCAGCTCTGGCGAATGCTGGCAACTGACTCCCACGACTTGTGATCAATGTCACACGATTTCATGTCGCGTTTGCAGACGTCTTTATAACGGAGACATGGACGGCCGGTGGGTCTGATACCAGTGGCGAGCTCGCTGTACAATGTGTCTTTGGGGATCCTGCCATCTTCCATGCGGCTCACATGGCCAAGCCATCTCAAGCGCCGCTGACTCAGTAGTGTGTATAAGCTGGGGATGTTGGCCGCTTCAAGGACTTCTGTGTTGGAGATATAGTCCTGCCACCTGATGCCAAGTATTCTCCGAAGGCAGCGAAGATGGAATGAATTGAGACGTCGCTCTTGGCTGGCATACGTTGTCCAGGCCTCGCTGCCGTAGAGCAAGGTACTGAGGACACAGGCCTGATACACTCGGACTTTTGTGTTCCGTGTCAGTGCGCCATTTTCCCACACTCTCTTGGCCAGTCTGAACATAGCAGTGGAAGCCTTACCCATGCGCTTGTTGATTTCTGCATCTAGAGACAGGTTACTGGTGATAGTTGAGCCTAGGTAGGTGAACTCTTGAACCACTTCCAGAGCGTGGTCGCCAATATTGATGGATGGAGCATTTCTGACATCCTGCCCCATGATGTTCGTTTTCTTGAGGCTGATGGTTAGGCCAAATTCATTGCAGGCAGACGCAAACCTGTCGATGAGACTCTGCAGGCATTCTTCAGTGTGAGATGTTAAAGCAGCATCGTCAGCAAAGAGGAGTTCTCTGATGAGGACTTTCCGTACTTTGGACTTCGCTCTTAGACGGGCAAGGTTGAACAACCTGCCCCCTGATCTTGTGTGGAGGAAAATTCCTTCTTCAGAGGATTTGAACGCATGTGAAAGCAGCAGGGAGAAGAAAATCCCAAAAAGTGTGGGTGCGAGAACACAGCCCTGTTTCACACCACTCAGGATAGGAAAGGGCTCTGATGAGGAGCCACCATGTTGAATTGTGCCTTTCATATTGTCATGGAATGAGGTGATGATACTTAGTAGCTTTGGTGGACATCCGATCTCTTCTAGTAGTCTGAAGAGACCACGTCTGCTGACGAGGTCAAAGGCTTTGGTGAGATCAATGAAAGCAATGTAGAGGGGCATCTGTTGTTCACGGCATTTCTCCTGTATCTGACGAAGGGAGAACAGCATGTCAATAGTCGATCTCTCTGCACGAAAGCCACACTGTGCCTCAGGGTAGACGCGCTCGGCCAGCTTCTGGAGCCTGTTCAGAGCGACTCGAGCAAAGACTTTCCCCACTATGCTGAGCAGGGAGATTCCACGGTAGTTGTTGCAGTCACCGCGGTCACCTTTGTTTTTATAGAGGGTGATGATGTTGGCATCGCGCATGTCCTGGGGTACTGCTCCCTCGTCCCAGCACAGGCATAGCAGTTCATGTAGTGCTGAGAGTATAGCAGGCTTGGCACTCTTGATTATTTCAGGGGTAATGCTGTCCTTCCCAGGGGCTTTTCCGCTGGCTAGGGAATCAATGGCATCACTGAGTTCCGATTTGGTTGGCTGTATGTCCAGCTCATCCATGACTGGTAGAGGCTGGGCTGCATTGAGGGCAGTCTCAGTGACAGCATTCTCCCTGGAGTACAGTTCTAGGTAGTGCTCAACCCAGCGGTCCATCTGTTTGCGTTGGTCAGTGATTATGTCCCCCGATTTAGATTTGAGGGGGGTGATCTTCTTGATGGTTGGCCCAAGAGCTCTCTTCATGCCATCATACATTCCTCTGATGTTTCCGGTGTCTGAGGCCAGCTGAATATGACTGCATAGGTGTTGCCAGTAGTCGTTTGCGCAACGCCTAGCTGTTCTTTGTGCAGTACTTCTGGCTGCTTTAAGTGCTGCGGATGTTAAATCGCTGGGGGCTTTCTTGTAGTTCAAAAGTGCAATGCGCTTAGCGGCTATGACAGGTTCCAGCTCTTCATTATGAGATTGAAACCAGTCTGCATTTCTCTTCGCACTTTTGCCGTAGGTGGTCAAAGCTGACTCATAGATGGCGTCTCTGATGTGGGCCCACTTGGTCTCAGCATCCCCTGTGGGAGTGTTTTGAAGGGCTGTTACAAGTGAATTTAGAAATTTTTGTAACAGCTGTGGGTGAGAAATTCTGCTCGTGTTGATGCGCGGGTGGCC
The DNA here is from genome assembly GCF_036365525.1 of Heterodontus francisci. Taxonomy (NCBI): domain Eukaryota; kingdom Metazoa; phylum Chordata; class Chondrichthyes; order Heterodontiformes; family Heterodontidae; genus Heterodontus; species Heterodontus francisci. Next base: position 98,978,443 of record NC_090375.1, read on the forward strand.
CTTCTGCTTGGAATGATGCAACTTCTTTGGTCTGAGTCTAACCTTGCTGCACACCAGGGAGTGGTCGGTGTCGCAGTCCGCACTGTGGAAGCTGCGTGTGATTTGAACACTGTTTAAGGCGGCTCGCCTTGTGACAATGAGGTCTAGCTGGTGCCAACGACGTGATCTTGGGTGCCTCCATGAAACCTGGTGACAGGGTTTAGTGTGAAAGAACGAGTTGGTGATGCAGAGGTTATGATAGGTACACAACTCAAGCAGTCTCTGCCCGTTCTCATTCATCCTTCCAACGCCATAGCGCCCAAGGCAGGAGGGCCATGAGTCATGGTCGGCCCCAACCCTGGCATTAAAGTCCCCCAGCAGGAATAGGTGTTCGGTGTTGGGGATGCTGCTAATGATGTTATGGAGTTGTTCATAGAACTGGTCTTTAGCTTCAGGTGCGGAACAGAGTGTTGGAGCATAGATGCTGAGTAGGTGTACTGGACCAGAGGTGGTGAGCAGTCGGATGGACAGTATGCGTTCCGAGCCATTTGAGGGAGGCTCTATCATGCTGAGCAAGGAGTTTCTGATGGCGAAGCCCACTCCATGCTGTCTTGGTTCTTCAGGATCCCTGCCCTGCCAGAAGAAGGTGTCGTCTTGCTCTGCTAGAGAGCCACTCGCGGGGAGGCGAGTCTCCTGAAGTGCTGCAATGTCCACATTGAGTCTACTGAGCTCGTTGTTAATGATGGCGGTCTTCCGAGAATCGTTGATTTGTGTAAGGTCTTCCGACAGGCCAGGACACATAGTTCTGACGTTCCAGCTTGCAAAGCGAAGGGCTGGTACCTTCTTTCCTTTTTTCATGTTGTTTGGTGCGGTGTATCAGTCCACCTTTCGGGCAATGACCCTGAGCTCCAAGCACCCATTGAAGCAGGCAGACTGTGGCGGGACAGAACCTAATGTAGGGTTAGTATAAATGGGTGGTTAATGGTCAGTGCAGACTCGTTGAGCTGAAGGGCCTGTTTCGGTGAGGTATCTCTCTATGATCTAACTAGTCCTGGCTATTACTTGACTGAGCTCTGTAGCCCAATCACAATTGTAACTTACTAACTCAATGTTCTCCCCGAGCTACTTATGACTCATGATCCAATAAAGCTGCTCTTTCTGTCACAAAGTTGACCCATATTAACAGTAATGAAACCCAGTGGTCAGAAAAAGGCATTCAGCCAGCAGGAGAGAGAGCCACAGATCTAAGTATAATAAAAGCAAAATACTACAGATCTATGTACATTGTAGTTACATTCTATATAACTTCAAATTTGCTGCTGACCTTACAACTGAGGGAGTCATCTGTTGTTATCGCACATATGTGCAGAACACATGTGCTGTGCTGCTAATGAGGTAACTTTGGGACATCAAAAAAAGCTAAAAACCACACCGATCTTTGGCAACAAATGCGAATGAGGCACACTGGGTGCTAAATGCTGATTGTCTTCATAAAAAGTCAATTCTTGGCACGTAATCCTGAAATCAGGAAATAATCCATGGAAAGGGAGAAATCAGGGCAAACATATTTTTAGATTTTTTTTTTGTGTAAGTGTTACACTCATCGAGATGATGAACAACAGTGCTGGGAAATGAAATGTTCTTTGATTTGCCTTGGCATCAGTTTCAAGACAGCTCCAGATGCAGAATGAATTTCTTTCCACGCTCTATCAATAGCAGGACAGAATTCCTCTGTTTGCTATTAGTAGCAAAATTGTAAATGCATTCCTTATAAATGCATTAAAATTTTACTACAACTAGTGAACTGAAATAATGATAAATTTCGGTATTCAGTACTCCCACTGCAGAGTTTCACACATCAGCATATTGGGAATTGAAGTGCACATCCCTCAGAATGAATGAGAATGAAAGTCATTCCCATAAATATCCCCTAATGTGGCTAACCCCAGCATTCGGAGAGTGCCAGCATAACATTTCTACTCCTTGTACGAGCCGTCATTCCGACCTCTTAGGAAAATTGCTAGTTGAGTGCTAATTGATGTCATATTATGGACAGCATATACTGGGAAGTGGACCAGATCTAGCCAAACAATAAATTAAGAAAACTCATATTATTCTTATACCTAAGCTGCTGATATGAAACTCAGTTGTTAAGAATGTTACTTCAGTTAAGGGTAAAATGTTCCAATGAGGAAACTTTCCTCATTGAACAGCAGTTAAGCTCTGGGTGACCTCACATACGTTTACCTACAGAAATTAGATGTTATAGCCTGAAAAGAACAGATGATCTTAATATAAACAGTGAAGTACAAATCGTCTTGAGTAGTACCACAAAATGAGTAACAACGAATCTATAGCCTGTTCTCCACTTAGTCCTATTTTACTTTCCACTGAGGTCGACACGCTATTGGCCTTTTAGCATTAGTGCCCAAGATGGATTTCTATTCCAATGCACCGTGGCAACAGAATTATATGTATTTTCAACTGCCGCCTGTTCCTCATCTGAGAAATGGGCCACCAGCGGAGGAAAATGTGTGGGCCCCTTTAAGGTCTACCTGATTCAATTTTCAGACAGGCCTTTAAATGAGCTGCCAATACCTAGATATGCAAGTTGGTGTTCTATGCAGATTAAGGATCCTCATCGCAAATTGCGCATACTAAAGGAGGGCGTGTGTGCTGTGAGTGCTAGGGGCGTGCGCCAAAACATGGAAGGGGCGAGTAGACAGGATACACCATAAGCTGAGCATGTGGGAGCAGTGATCTCTTTCCATTGTGGGTAAGAACCTCATCATCAGGTGCGAGGCGCTCACGTTGCTGCTGTACGTGGTGCAGGTCTGGCCCATACCCCACTCCTGTGCCGTTGCGGTCACCCGAGCCATTTTCCGCTTCATATGGGGATCCAAAATGGACCGGGTCCGGAGGGACACGATGTTCAAACCCCTTGATAAGGGCGGGAAAAATGTACCCAATGTCGCCCTCATCCTGGTGACCACCTTCGTGTGCAGCTGCATCAAGCTGTGCGTAGACCCCCAGTACGCAAACTCCAAGTGTCACTACGTGCTGAGGTTCTATCTGTCCCCAGTGTTGCGAAGGATGGGTCTGGTCACATTGCCGTGGAACGCGCCATCCAGTTGGTCCGTGCCATACCACCTGTCCTTCGTGGAAACATTTCTACGGAAAAACACCTTTGACCACCAATCCATCAGGCAGTGGTCTGCACGGAATGTCCTCAAGGCCCTACGGGAAAAGGAGATGGTGGATCCGGTCGGATGGTTCCCTGAGCAGACTGCCAAAGTCATTTGGCGTAATGCCTCATCACCAGAGCTTTCAAACAAGAACCAAGATCTAGCTTGGCTGGTGGTGAGAAGAGCCCTTCCTGTCAGATCCTTCCTGCATGCCCGGAGTCTCACACACTCTGCACAATGCCCTCGAAATGGCTGTGGTGAGGAAGAGATGGTTGCCCACCTCTTTCTGGAATGTGTCTTTGCAAAGCAGGTGTGGAAAGAGATGCAGTGGTTTTTGTCAAGGTTCATCCCAAGCAGTTCTGTAACACAGGAGTCTGTGCTCTACGGGCTGTTCCCAGGGACGCACACCGAGACAAACATCAACTGCTGCTGGAGGACTATCAATTCGGTGAAAGACGCCCTTTGGTCTGCCCGAAACTTGCTGGTCTTCCAGTGCAAAGAGTTGTCCACGACCGAATGTTGCAGACTGGCACATTCCAAGGTCCAGGACTATGTGCTGAGGGATGCACTAAAGCTTGGGGCAGCCGCGGCAAAGGCTGAATGGGGAAAGACCACTGTATAAGGTACCCCCCCACCAAGGTGAAGTGACCGGCTGGACCAATGAAAAACCCCTCAACTGTATCCAGAAAATATTTGGTTTGCTGTAAAATGTACATAGCATGTAAAATGAAATGGAAGGGTTGTGAGGCATCTCAGTCCTGTATTGAAGGAAACTGATCTCTTTTGCACTCCTTGAATTTTTTGACTTTGTGCTTTTTGGAGCTGTTTTGTAATGTATTTTTTACAGTTTTTTATGAATAAGTATATATTGGAAATTTAAAAAAAGCTAGGTTCAATAACAAGCATTGAGTGGTCTAACAAGCAGTCCTTAAGGAGATCAGTGCAAGCTTGTCAGGAAAAGGTAAGCTTTTTTGTTAAGGCTCATGCACCCCACAAAAAATTTCTGACCTGCTATAGCACATACTCGCTCTCCCCAGAATTGGCTCCCCTCCAATGCCCCCAACAAGTCTGAGCTACTGGCTGATTCTGCTTCAAAACTGTGAGTTTCAGTGAAACACTCCTTCGGTATCCACAGCTCTCCTGCATAAACAAATGAAAATGATTCAGGCCTTTTGTCTGTGCCTTTGGGTGGGTGCCGTTGATGCCATAACCATTTCCGCTTGTTTTGATGCAGGTTAAAATTTGCCACCATTGTGTCTTACAAGTTATAATATTCCTTTTATTATTAAACATTTATCACCCAATCACTTGAGCAAAACCATGGGAGAACTATTCTAATGGACCAAATAAAACTTGTTTTTAAGAAATAATTAAAATAATTTTTGCATGATTTGCTTTTATAGTAATTGCAGGTAACATTCTGTAATGCTGGTTTACAGTTATGCTCCCTGACTCATGGGCAGTAAGGTGAATTGTAGAGTCTCTAGTAACATTCCAGATGAGATCAGTTAACTCCGCACAAATCTGGACATGTTTTTACTTATTTCAGATTTTGGCATGCTAGCTGTGTTTATTGGCACCAAGTATTCAATATGCTCAAGCATGTAGATAACACAGCACTGTTCAGTAAATGAAACTGTATATAGAACAATAATTTAAAACAATCATAGAATTGGTGAAATATTTTTGAATTACCATATTGTTGGGTATCTTCTGCATGATGAAATGGCAGGATTTGGCTCCGTGGCAGGATTTTTGCTTATTGGATCAGAAGCCTCTTGAGCTCATAGTCTCAGCTAGCAGTTCAGTGCATCACTGAAGGAGTGCTGTAATTTCAGTGGTGCCATATTTCAGATGAACTGCCTGCCTGTTTAAGTGTATATAGAAATCTTATGGCACTATTCAAAGTGGAGCAGGGAGTTCTCATGATATCTTAGCCAACATCTTCCCCTCAATAAACATGATCAAAACAGATTAACTAAAAATTTACCTCATTTGCAACTGTGGAAGCCAGGGACTGAATTTTAATAGCTCGCTGCCTATCTCGCCAAGATGACACAGCACACGCACGAGATGTGCGCTGTGAAGCCGCCGCGATATTTCGATTTGTCCCCAGAAACGCGTCTGGTGCCACCGCACAGGCGTCAGTGCCATTTTTAAAGGGCTTCAAGTCCTTACTGGTCATTACCATTTTTAAAGAGGAATGGATGGTACAGTGAAATGAAAAAATTTAATAAAAGATCAGCACCCCTCTCCCACCACCACCGCCCCCCCCACCCCAATGACCACACAATTTATTTATGATCCTCTCCCCCCAAATAAAACTTTTCTTCCCAACCCGAACTTTCCCCCTTGAACTTCATCACATTTGCCCTTCAATTCCTTCCCACCATCCCCTCAGCCAATGGTAAGAGTTTTACCTGCTCCCCCCACCTTCCGCCCTGAAAATTTCACTCCTCCCCACTTCCCACCAGTGTTATGCCTTGGATCTCCAAATGGAGATCCGAAGGCGTGAGACTTCTCGCCACTGGCTGGAATATCGGCATGGGACAGCCAGCGCTGCAAAGTAAGTAATTATTCATTAATTAAAATTTATTAACATATTTAAATTAAGGTTTTTGCACTGCACAGCATGGGGGATGCCCCAAGGCCTCGCAGCCGTTGGTAAAATGGGGTGTGGCCTTCCAGGTGTCAAGGCCCGTGGCAGGCCTTTCCTGGTAGTATTTCTCAGGCCTCCCCATCACAGCCCCAACATAAGGGGCCTGGTAGAATTCAGCCCCTGTTGTGTGCAGCTTGGCTGCAACATTTCCCTATATAACAGCCATGGCTGCACTTCCAAATTAATTCATTAGATATGAGGCATTTAGATGAAATTAGAGACAGTTTAAATAAATGCAATTTCATCCTTTCTATACCTCCCCAAAAATGATGCAATACAGCGGCAGAACTGAAGTTCTGCTGGGCCAGGGATTTCTGTGCTGCACTTGACAGGCCATGATTTTCTAGGCCATTAAAATGATTGGTCAGGAACACTGTGAGCTGGTAATTTCATAAATGGAAAATCTTGGCTATTGTGCAGCGGTATATTAGTGCTTGCTTTCAATATGTATTCACAATAGCTGCAATGATAATATAACCCAGGAAGAGCATTCTCTTCTGAGCAAAACATTCTCTTGCAGGTAAATCAGAGCACATGTTTTATTTTTTGATAAAAAGCCAAGGATAAAATTCTGTTGTCTACTTTATTTAAAATGATGAACACATTCCTTGTTAACTCATTTATTAAAATATAGAGTATGAATTTCACCCAAGCACTTTAACCAATTGTTTAAATATGCTGCTCCAAGGACTTTCTACCCAGGTCAATTATCAGATTTTTTTTGAAAGAAAGTCTTCTGTCAAAATTAAGCCACTTCCACTTGAGATAGCAGACGGGATCTCGATTTAACGTCTCATCTGAAAGATGGCACCCGTGCCAACATAGCCTCAACTGAAGTGTCAGCCTAGATTATGTGCTCAAATTTCACAGATTGGGGCATGAACCCACAACCTTCTGACTAAGAGCAAGAGTATTACGAATGAGCCTAATAGTGGTTACAACAGGTGAGCGGCGGGCATGTTCTGCTCACCGACTGTTCACTATGTTTCAAAAGTCAAAATCATTATCATAGAGCACCATATTCCATTGCTAACACCTCACAGTTGCAATGTATTATTAGTCCTCATCCTGAACTAGTGCTGTTGCAGAGGCTGCAGTTTATGACCTGAAGTCTTCAAACCTGAACTTCTGCCTACCTTAGTTGAAACGTCAACTTTTTGCACACTATAAAGGTTGCATTTTGTGACCCACTAGCAATTAACTTGACAGAGGAGTTGCAGAAAGAGTGAGAAAGGGCTGCATTCCAGCCTTGGTTCAAACATGGACAAAAGAGCTGAACTCAAGAGGTGAGGTGAGAGTGACTGCCCTTGACATCAAGGCAGCATTTGACCGAATATGGCATCAAGGAGCCCTAGCAAAACTGGAGTCAGTGGGAATCAGGGGGAAAACTCTCCACTGGTTGGAGTCATACCTAGCACAAAGGAAGATGGTTGTGGTTGCACATTTTACAGCAAACAAATATTTTCTGGCTAGAGTTTGAGGGGTTTTCCATGAATCCAGCCCCTCAGTTCACCTTGGTGGGGGAACCTTACACAGTGGTCTTTCCCCATTGAGCCTTTGCCGCGGCTGCCGCTAGCTTTAGTGTGTCCCTCAGCACGTAGTCCTGGACCTTGGAATGTGCCAGTCTGCAACATTCGGTCATGGACAACTCTTTGCGCTGGAAGACCAGCAAGTTTCGGGCAGACCAAAGGGCAGCTTTCACCGAATTGATAGTCCTCCAGCAGCAGTTGATGTTCATCTTTGTGTGCATCCCTAGGAACAGCCCGTAGAGCACAGACTCCTATGTTACAGAGCTGCTTGGGATGAACCTAGATAAAAACCACTGCATCTCTTTCCACAGGGCAGGCGGGGTTTCGTGGGTGCAGGTCGAGGGGGAGAGGGGAGTAGAGGGATCAGCAGCAAGGGCAGGAGGTGGCTCTCAGCAGGCCCCTTCTTCCTGATGCCGAGTCCCTTGATCAGGCACTAAGCACCTTTTAACGATGACTGCACCCCCCTACCCCGGAGCCAGCAAGCAACCCACATGGATTTTCTTGTCAGGCTCCGCAAGTGGGTACAGGCCCACCCGCAGCTGGGCTAATGCTGGCGGCAGCGGGATGAGGCCCTTAACTGGGGATCAATGGCCCACTTAAGGGCCTCAATTGGCAGCGGGGCAGGAAGGTCATCCTTGGGCTTTCCCACCACGGACTTAATTGGGGTGGAGGTGGGAAGGTGGCGGGGTCCCTCCCGCCACCATCACGCCCGATTAATTGCTCTCCCCACCTCCTAACCTGCCAAGGGGAAAGCATGAAATCCATCCCCCCATCCCATTAAGTTAGCTGGGAAGCTGTCAGGTGATGAGAAATCTCACATTTCCGTTAACAGTTCAGTTGCTATAGAAGAGTTTAATAATTTGATTTTTGATGACTTGGTTATTATTTTGATTTCATAGAAGTTGCTGCCACATATCACCAAATGTTTTAGTGTTTCTGTGCCCGCCCACCTCATGCCCCAATTTCAGAATGGGGACAAGCCTGAGGGTGTTTCTGCATTCCTTGGGAGTCTTGCCAGATGTGCTGCTCTATAGCCAAGTGTTACCTACATGGACAGTAAGCAGGCCTAAAGGCTATTCTGGGCTGCATGTGGGCCAGACAATGGCAAATTCAATGAAAATTGATCCGAGAGAGTTTGACCTTACAGCCTGCCATCCTAAACATAGAAATACAGACGGTAAGTGCATCTAAATCTTCTGCCAAACCAGCCTGTGGCCCTCCATCCTCGATGCCCATCCAAGGCTTCATCTGCTCCATTGGTTGAGGAAAGCTATACTTTTGCTATTGGCATGGGAACCCTCTCCCATTGAGTTTTTAACCTTAATGACTCCAACTCTGAGACTTGTGGCAGGGACATGGCAGGACAAGAGTTGAAGGCAGACCTTCTACCCACTGCATAAGAACATAAGAAATAGGAGCAGGAGTAGGCCATTCAGCCCCTCAAGCCTGCCCCGTCATTCAATAAGATCAAGGCTGATCTATCCCAGGCCTCAACGCCTCTTTCGGGCCTGCTACGCCTAACCCTTGACTCCCCGAGAATTCAAAAATCTATCTACCTCCTCCTTAAATACATTTAGTAACCTAGCCTCCACAACTCTCTGAGGCAGAGAATTCCAGAGATTCACTACCCTCTGAGAGAAGAAATTCCTTCGCATCTCAGCTTTAAATGTGTGCCCCCTTATTCTGTAACTACGTTCCCTAGTTCGAGATTCCCCCACTAGTGGAAACATCTTATCAACATCTACCCTGTCAAGCCCTCTTAAAATCTTATATGTTTCAATAAGATCACCTCTCATTCTTCTAAACTCCAATGAATAAAGGCCTAATCTGTTTAACCGTTTTTGATAAGACAACCCCTTCATCCCAGGAATCAGCCTAGTGAACCTTTTTTGAACTACCTCCAATGCTAGTATATCCTTCTTTAAATACGGGGACCAAAACTGTATGTAGTACTCCAGGTGTGGTCTCACCAACACCCTGTACAGTTGTAACAAGAATTCCCTATTTTTAAACTCTAACCCTCTAGCAATGAAGGCCAAAATTCCATTTGCCTTCCTAATTACTTGCTGCACCTGCATGTTAACCTTTTGTGTTTCATGTACAAGAACACCCAGATCCCTCTGTACTGCAGTATTTTGTAGTCTTTCTCCATCTAAATAATAATCTGAACTTTTGTTCTTCCTACCAAAGTGGATTATCTCACACTTTCCCACATTGAACACCATCTGCCAAGTTTTTTCCCACTCACTTAACCTATCTATATCCCTTTGCAGATTCTTTGTGTCCTCATCACAACATGCTTTCCCACCTATTTTTGTATCATCAGCAAATTTGGATGCACTACACTCTGTCCCTTCCTCTAAGTCATTAATATAGATAGTAAATAGTTGAGGCCCGAGGACCGATCCTTGTGGCACCCCACTAGTTATGGCTTTCCAACCTGAAAAAGACCCATTGATCCTGACTCTCTGCCTTCTGTGTGTTAGCCAATCCTCAATCCATGCCAACACGTTACCCCCAATACCCTGAGCTCTTATTTTGTGCAATAAACTTTTATGTGACACCTTATCAAATGCCTTCTGAAAATCCAAATACACTACATCTACTGGTTCCCCTTTATCCACTCTGCTTGTTATATCCTCAAAGAACTCTAACAAATTTGTCAAACATGATTTCCCTTTCATAAAACCATGTTGACTCTGTTTGATTGCATTATGTTTTTCTAAATGTCCTGCTATTTTTTCCTTAATAATGGACTCTAGCATTTTCCCAATGACTGATGTTAAGCTAACTGGTCTGTAGTTTCCTGCTTTCTGTCTCCCTCCTTTCTTGAATAGGGATGTCACATTAATGGTTTTCTAATCTGCTGTTACCCTACCAGAATCCAATGAGTTTTGGTATATTATGACCAATGCCTCCACTATATCTGCAGCCACTTCTTTTAAAACACTTGGATGCAGGCCATCAGGTCCTGGCGACTTGCCTGCCTTTAGTTCCATCACTTTGTCCAGCACCTTTTCCCTCATGATAGAGATTGTTCGAAGTTCCTCCCTCCCATTTACACCTTACTCATCTATTATTGTTGGGATGTTTATAGTGGCCTCCACCGTGAAGACCAATGCAAAATATTGGTTTAAATTATCTGCCTGTTCCCTGTTATTAATTCCCCAGTCTCATCCTCTAAGGGTCCCACACTTACTTTAGCTACTCTCTTCCTTTTTATATACCCGTAGAAGCTCTTACGGTTTGTTTTTATATTTCTTGCCAATTTACTCTCATAATCAATTTTCTCCCTCTTTATTAGTTTTTTCGTCATCCGCTGCTGGTTTCTAAAAAAAATCCCAATCCTCTGGCCTACCACTCATTTTCACCGCATTGTACGCCTTTGTTTTTGATTTGATACTCTCCTTAACTTCCTTTGTTTTCCACAGGTGGTTCATCGTTCTCTTCGAGTCCTTCCTTCTGACTGGAATAAATGTTTGCTGAGTGTTATGAAATATCTGCTTAAAAATCTGCCACTGCTCATCTACTGACTTCCCCTGTAGTCTATCTTCCCAGCCCGCTTTAGACAACTCTTTCTTCATACCTCTGTAATTGCCCTTGTTTAAGTTAAAGACACTGGTTTGAGACCTGAGTTGCTCACCCTCAAACTGAATTTGAAATTCTACCATGTTATGATCGCTTCCCCCTACAGGATCCTTAAATACGAGATCTCTTATTAATCCTACCTCATTACATATTACCAAATCTAAAATAGCCTGTTCCCTGGTAGGTTCTGCAATGTATTGCTCTAAGTAACAATCCCTGAGGCACTCTACAAATTCGTCTTCCATGCTACCCTTGCCAATTTGACTTTTCCAGTCTATATGCAGATTAAAATCACCCATGATAATTGCAGTGCCCTTCTTACACACCTCCATTATTTCCTGATTAATAGCTTGTCCGACAGAGAGGCAACTCTTAGGGGGCCTATAGACGACTCCCACCCGTGATTTCTTTCCCTTGCTATTCCTTATTTCCACCCAAACTGATTCTACATCACGATCTATTACACCTATATCATTACTCACAACTGCACTGATCCCTTCCTTCAGTAACAAAGCTACCCCACCTCCTTTCCCTTTCCGCCTATTCTACCGGAGCATCGAATATCCTTGGACATTAAGATTCCAGTTCTGATCATTCTGCAACCACGTCTCAGTGATAGCTTTCAAATCATATTCATTTATTTCTATCTGTGCCGTCAGCTCATCTATCTTGTTACTAATGCTACGGGCATTCAGATAAAGAGCCTTAAGCTTTGACTTTTTACCATTTTTACCTACTCTGGTTCTAATTTCTGCTGTACTCTTGTGCTTGTATTCTCTGTCCCTTCCTGTCACTCTCTGATTAATGTATGCTCCTTCACTATCCTGCACTTCTGCTCTCTCGTTACTTTTCGACTTTTTAAACTTCCTTTCAATTGAACCTCCGCTTCCACCCACCCACCCCACCCACTTCCCCAGTACCACTATTTAGTTTAAAGCCTTGCATTTCTCACGGTGCAATGGCACCATCAAAATTTCAAGACGTGTACATTCAGGCCAGTTTAGCCATTCTAGACTGATGCTTGGATAAGGGATTGGCTTCATGCAGGATCTTCACCCGCTTTATCTTGGTCCAGCAATCCTGGACTATGTGAGGGTTCGAGCAAAGTTTGTACTTAAAATAAGGTGGGGTGCAGGGGAAGCATTCATTTTCCTGTGTTTTTGCAAGTCGGACATCCAAGTGCAGGATTTGCTGGGAGAAGACCTTTTCCTGGGGCGCCTTAGGGGATTGAGGGTGCCAGAGAGTCGTTGGCCTAACCTGTTTTAAAGGGTCAGGCTGATTTTGGTGCCTCGAGATTTCCTTGCTGCTATTCTCTCACATTAGCAGGGTTAGGTTGCATCCCTGCTGCACTGGACATGCTAATGGCTCAATACGTCAACTTTGGCTGCAGCTCAGCCTGGATAGATATGCTACACAACATGGGATCGTGCCCTCGCCTGATGTTAACGAGGTGATAACAGCCTCAAAATGGGACCCATTGACATCGGCAATGAGGCTGGCTGCATTTTGAAAGGAGTTACTGCCAGGTGTTCAAAGTGCTTGCCTAGCTTTAGGCCCCTTTTAATATGGAAATTGGGGATGGAAATAATACCCCAATTGCCATTTTAAGTCAGAGCCTGTTCATTGCAAGCTTCAATCAGTTCCACGGGAATTGGTGGAGAAGAGGACTGCTAAAGGTAAGTAACCTGGGATGCTGCCACCCCTGGATCCACATGCTCCACAATCGCAGCCCCATATCCCCAAGCCCTTGGAACTCAACTTGTTACTTCAAGACTCAACTATTCCAATACTCTTCTGGCTGGCCTCCCATCTTTCACCCTTCAGAAGCTTCAGCCCATCCAAAAATCTGCTGCCCACATCCTATCCCACATTACTCCTTCCTTGCTGATGAACATTGACTCTAACATTTCAAATTAAAAATTCTCATCCTTGTGTTTGAGTCCCTTCATGGCCTTGCTCCTCCTTATCTCTGTAATCTTCTTCAGCCCTTTAATCCCTGGACACTCCATTCTTCTGAAACTAGCCTCCTGTTTACCTTGCCCTTCACTCTTCAATCCAATGTTAATGACCATGACTTCAGCTATCCAGGTGACACACTCAGGAAATCCCTCCCTAAACCTCTCTGCCTCTGCATCTCCCACTCCTCCTTTAAAAACATCCATAAAACCCACCTCTATGACTAAGCTTTTGGTCACCCCTCCTAATATCTGCTTTCTTGGATTGGCATCCATTTTTTGATTATGCCTCTGCAAAGTACTTTGGGAGATTTTCCTACATCAAAGGCAATATCTAAATGCAAGTTGTTGCTGTTGTTGTGGGAGGAATAGTTAAAAGGACATGCAGCTGCAATCTGAAACTTCAAGGCACCCTTCCAAAAGGATACCAGGGCACCATTCATGACAGCAGCTTAATGCTATATTCAGTCCTTACAGAATCTAGATCCAGATAGAGAAGAAGCCAGTATACATAAAGGAATGGCACAAGGAAACAGCAACTGGCATTACCATGTATCTTGTGGATAGCCTGAAGATTGCGTCTCATGAAGTATTGTCCATTCCGAAAGTACTCCTTGCCCAGGACACGCCTTCATTCAACCTTACAGCTCATTCTTTGCAGGTCATGTTTACCCATACTGCAAGAAGGCACCCCTCCAAAATATAGTGCAGAGATAGAAACATTGCCACACGCAAATCTTTTAAGATCGTAAGACCTCAAATCATTTTATAACAATGTAGCTGCATGACACAGAAGCAATTCCTTACACTGAGATTTTACACATATCATGACTGCAGGTTGTACATGTGTGTCATTGTGAATCTTCTTCAAATTCCAAGCCTACAAGACGATTTTTCTACTGGTACAACTAGATGCTAGCTTGTGGGTTCTATCCCCTTCAAAGAATGGACTCACTCCACCATTAACTTGTGACATGCTCAAGCAGTCCTGGTAGGATCTGTGCATCAACCTACCTGGGTAATGTGCTGTCTGTCTCAGGTTCAGGCAGATGCTAAACATCCCTCTGATGAATCATCTAGAAATCCACATCCATCAGCTCCCAGAGGATGAGAGGAATTCCAAAGGAATGCCCATTCTACCAGCAGAGGTTGTCACATGACAACAGAGAAAAAGGAAAAATAAAAATTTAACAGTCACTAAAACAGCAATGGATAAAAAATGGCAGAGAAGATACCCAAAAAGTAAAAAAAAATAACACTTTCCTATAGCTTTAAGATAGCATAATCAGGTTTGTTATTTTGTAATATCTTTCATGACCTCAGGATGTCCTAATGCACTTTCCAGCCAACTAAGTACCTATTTGTGCACAGCAAGCTCCTATGAAGAGCAATGTGATAATGACCAGATAATCTGTTTTACTGATGCTCATTGAAGAATAATTAAATTGACCAGGATGGTGGGGAGAATGCCCCTGTTCCATGGGATCCTTAACATTCACCTGAGAGGACAGAAGGGCCTTGGTGTAACACCTTGTCCAAGTGATGGCATCACTGACAGTGCAGCACTGGAGTGTCAGTTTAAATTATGCACTTAAGTCTCTGGATTGTGACTTGAACCACAACCTTCTGACTCAGAGGTGCGAGTAATACCATTGATGCACAGCTGGCACTATGAGAGCTGAGGGAAGGCACTTTCAGTGGTTCTATGATGGCATGATGTTTGAGATTCTCTGCACATGCCACCAAATGCATAGAATCCTTTCCCCTGCTTAGAGTCATGGAGTCATTGAGTCGTACAGCATAGAAACAGGCCCTTCGGCCCACTGCGTCCATGCCGACCATAATGCCTATCTATACTAATCCCATCTGCCTGCATTAATTCCATATCCCTGTATGCCTTGCTCATTCAAGTACCTGTCCAGATGCCTCTTAAATGTCGCTACTGTTCCTGCCTCCACCACCTCCTCAGGCAGCTCATTCCAGATACCCACTATTCTTAGCGTGAAAAATTGACTCCTTTGATCCCCTTTAAACCTTCTCCCTCTCACCTTAAATCTATGCCCTCTAGTTTTAGTCACCCTTACTATGGTTAACAGACTCTGGCTATCCACCCTATCTATGCCTCTCATAATTTTATATACCTCTATCATGTCCCCACTCAGCCTCCTTCGCTCCAGGGAAAACAGACCCAGCCTATCTAATCTGTCTTTATAACTCAAGCCCTCCAAACCAGGCAACATCCTTGTGAATCTTTTCTGCACCCTCTCTAGCTTAATCACATCTTTCCTGTAGTGCGGCGACCAGAACTGCACACAGTACTCCAAATGTGGCCGAACCAATGTCATGTACAACTGTAACATGACGTCCCAACTCTTGTACTCAATGCCTCGGCCAATGAAGGCAAGCATGCCATACGCCTTCTTCACCACCCTGTCTACCTGTGTTGCCACTTTCAGGGAACTATGTACTTGCATCCCAAGGTTTCTCTGCTCAACAACACTCCCCAGGGCCCTGCCATTCACTGTATATGTTCTGCCCTGGCTTAACTTCCCAAAATGGATCACTTCACACTTGTCTGCATTAAATTCCATTTGCCAATCCCTTGCCCACTTTCCCAGTTGATCTATATCCTGTTGTAACCTTAGACAACCTTCTTCACTGTCCACTATACCACCAATTTTGGTGTCATCTGCAAACTTACTAATCATGCCCCTTACATTCACATCCAAGTCATTAGTATATATGACAAACAACAGAGGGCCCAGCACTGATTCCTGCTGCACACCACTGGTCACCGGACCCCAATCTGAAAAACAACCCTCCACTACCACCCTCAGCCTCCTATCACCAAGCCAATTTTGTATCCAATTTGCTAGCTCACCCTGGATCCCATGTTCTAACCTTCTGGACCAGACTACCATGCGGGACCTTGTCAAAGGCCTTGCTAAAGTCCATGTAGACAACGTCCATCGCCCTGCCCTCGTCAATCCTCTAGGTCACCTCCTCGAAAAACTCAATCAAATTCGTGAGACATGATTTCCCACGCACAGAGCCATGCTGACTCTCCCTAATCAGACCAGGCCTTTCCAGATGCATATAAATCCTGTCTCTTAGAATCCCTTCCAATAACTTTCCCACCATTGATGTAAGGCTCACTGGCCTGTAGTTCCCTGGCTTATCCCTGCTGCCCTTCCTAAATAAAGGCACAACATTAGCTATCCTCCAGTCTTCCGGTACCTTACCCGTGGCTAATGATGATACAAAAATCTCTGCCAGGGCCACAGCAATCTCCTCCCTTGCTTCCCATAGCATCCTAGGATACACCTGGTCAGGCCCTGGGGATTTATCCACCTTAATGCGCTTCAAAACCTCCAACACATCCTCCTTTGTAATGTTGATATGCTCCAGGATATCGGTGTTCCCTCCCTTGAACTCACTAGCTTCCATGACCTTTTCCACGGTAAATACGGACGAGAAATATTCATTTAAGACCTCGTCCATTTCCTGTGGCTCCACACATAGATTGTCACACTGATCCTTAAGGGGACCTAATCTCTCCCTAGCTACCCTTTTACTCTTAATATACTTATAGAATCTTTTAGGATTCTCCTTTATCTTATCTGCCAGGGAAATCACATGGCCCCTTTTTGCCCTCCTAATTTCCTTCTTAAGTGTAATCCTACATCCCCTATACTGCTCGAGGGACTCGCTCGATCCCAGCTGCCTATACATGACATATGCCTCCTTCTTTGTCCTGACCAGACCCTCAATATCCCTTGTCAAACAAGGTTCCCTAAACTTGCCAGCCTTGCCTTTCCATCTAACAGGAACATTCCGGCCCTGAACTCTTCCTATCTCACTTTTAAAAGCCTCCCACTTGCTAGGCGTCCCTTTATCTGTAAACAGCCTCTTCCATTCAACTTTTGAGAGTTCCTGTCTGATGCCATCGCAATTAGCCTTCCCCCAATTTAGGTCTTCAACTTGAGGACCAATCCTATCCATTTACATAACTATCTTGAAGCTAATAGAGTTATGGTCACTGGTCCCAAAGTGCTCCCCCACTGACACATCAACCACCTACCCATCCTCATTTCCTAAGAGGAGGTCGAGTGTAGCCCCTTCTCTAGTAGGGCTATCCACATACTGCTTCAGAAAATTATCCTGGACACACTTAACAAATTCTTCCCATCTGATCCCTTAGCACTAAGGCAGCCCAGTTAATATTAGGGAAGTTAAAATCACCTACGATTACAACCCTATAATTCCTACACCTATCTGTGATTTCCCTACATATATGCTCCTCCACTTCCCTCTGACTACTGGGGGGCCTATAGTATAATCCCATCAAAGTGTTCACCCCTTTCTTATTTCTAAGTTCTACCCTTATGGCCTCGCTGGACGTTCCCCCCGGGATATCCTCTCTAAGTACTGCTGTGATGTCCTCCCTAATCAATAGTGCAACTCCCCCTCCTCTCTTACCTCCACCTCTGTCAGGCCAGAAAGATCGGTACCCCGGAACATTGAGCTGCCAGTCCTGCCCATCCCTCAACCACGTTTCTGTAATAGCAATAATATCATAATCCCATGTACCGATCCATGCTCTGAGTTCATCTGCCTTACCTGTAAGGCTTCTTGCATTAAAGTAAATGTAGTTTAGCCTACCAGACCTTCCACACTCCCTATCCTGCCCCTGCCCGGCCTGCCTACTGGACTTGCTTGCTTTAACCTCTACATTTGCCTCAACTATCTCTTCTGAGAGACTACTACTTTGGGTCCCACCCGTCTGCAAGACTAGTTTAAACCCTCCTGAGTAGTGCTAGCAAACCTCCCCACAAGGATATTGGTCCCCCTCCAGTTTAGATGCAACCCGTCCTTCTTGTACAGGTCACCTCTGCACCAGAAGAGATCCCAATGATCCAAGTAGCTGAAGCCCTCCAGCCTACACCAGTTCTTCAGCCACGCATTCATTTGCCTAATCCTCCTATTCTTACCCTCACTAGCACATGGCACAGGGAGTAATCCTGAAATAACAACCCTAGAGGTTCTGCTTTTTAACCTTCTGCCTAACTTCCTATGTTCACTTTGCAGGACCTCATCTCTTTTCCTGCCTATGTCATTAGTACCAATATGGACCACGACCTCTGGCTGAAGGAAATTAGGAGGGCAAAAAGGGGCCATGTGATTTCCCTTTCAGAATGTCCTGCAGCCGCTCCGAGACATCCTTGACCCTAGCATCAGGGAAGCAACATACCATCCTGGAGTGTCGTTTGTGGCCACTGAAACGCCAATCTGCACCCCTTACGACAGAATCCCTTATCACTATACCTCTTCCAACCCTTTTCCTTCCCTGCTGTGCAGCAGAGCCCTCTGTAGTGCCACGAACTTGGCTGTTGCTGCTTTCCCCTGGGAGGTCATCCCCCCCAACAGTATCCAAAGCGGTATATCTGTTTGAGAGGGGGATGGCCACAGGGGACTCCTGTACTACCTGCCTGCGCCTACTACTCCGTTTGGTGGTCACCCATCTCTTTTCTGCCTGTGCAGCCATTACCTGCGGTGTGACCACCTCACTAAATGTGCTATCCACGACGTCCTCAGCATCGCAGATGCTCCGCAGTGAATCCACCAGCAGCTCCAGCTCTGTAATGCGGGTAGTCAGTCGCTGCAGATGGATACACTTTCTGCACACATGGTCGTCAGGGACACTGGAAGTGTCCCTGATTTCCCACATAGCGCAGGAGGAGCAGATCACGGGGCTGAGCTCTCCTGCCATGACTTACCCTTAGGTTAATTAGTTACTCCCTGAATTAAAAAATACTAATCATACTAGGGGCCTTGTCTACCCACTTCAATCTAAAATTCTTTAAAATAAAAACACTTTAGTAGTACTTATCTCCAGAGGTTTTATTTTCAACAAAAAAAAACTTACCCCTTATTTTTTAAGATATTCTAACAGCTGCTACTCACCAACCAATCACCTTGCAGCTCTCCTGTGATGTCACTGTTGGCTTCCCCTTTCAAAACTCAGGCGCGCTGCTGCTGCTCTTTTTAAACACCGCTGGTCTCACTCAGTCTCCTTCTTTCCCGCTGCCGCTGCACTTTGTAAACACCGCCAGTCTCACTCAGTCACTATGTTGGACTAGCCTCCTGCTCCTTCAATGCAGACTTAGTGGAAAACCTGGGACAAACACAACAGGGGCAAGGCCTCTGCGTATGAGCATGGGAGCTGCATTTCAGTCCTGTACACAATAACAAAACTTCAGTTACATAATCATCAAATAACCAAGAAATGCTACTTTGTTTCACATTCGCTGGAGGCTCGAATGCATTTCAATGCTTTGGAAATTCAATATAGTTGTTAACCAGATCTTTTTGGCAACTTATAAACACCAGAATATAGAAACATCTGCATGGAAATTATGACTTTTCCGTTCAACTGGCCAGGAAAAATGACCCCTTCTCAGGAACGATGAAGCCCAAGGCTCACTTGATATTGGGTCTTGGGCCTCATTTAAATGAAATTGGCCAATCAGCATTGGATTTCAGGCCACAATATTGGCAGCAGTGGGCCTCAGGAGTGTCCTGGGAGAGGGGGAAATGATTGGGAAGAAGGGGCAGCAATTGGGAAAGGGAGAATACCATCAGGAGGGAGGGGGAGATTGGGACATTAGGTTAGGCCACACTTAGACCACATTTACCTGAACATTGCCGGCCCAGCGCCAGTTGCATTGAGGGCAGTCAGCTTCTGTAAAGGAGGCCCCAGACAGGTATGAGACAACCTATTTTTGTAAATGTGAAGATACTAATGTCTGATTCAAGTGTGAGCTCGGGATGCTTCTTTTTCTGCCCTTATCAATATGACAAGCAATGCTGTTCAGGCATGGAATGTGCACAATCATGCTGCACACCATACTGGATGCTTTGGTACTCAGTTTATGACTGTAAAACAGGCATGGTATCAACCAATTACTAGGCCTATGTTTGTGCTGGGCTCTGTAACATCTCAGCAACATTAGATACACTGACTAGACTTATCGAGCCGGATTTTGTGTAGGAGGCGGGGCTCCCAGTGCCAGGCTGAAAAGGCGGGGGGGGAATCCCGCCTCTGCCTTTTCCTGCCTTGCCACACCCCGCCCCCCCGCCCCCCCACAACTCCCAGAGCAATCCTCCAGTCATTTTCCATCAAAGTTTCACAAGTCGGGATCCTCGTCCCTTTAAAGATGGGAATCCTGCCTCCATGAGCTGTCGGCCAATCAGAAGGCTGACAGCTTAGCAGTTTCAGCAATGCCACTGGGCGCGGTGGCCACTGCTGGTACGGCAGAGGTGCAGACCCAAGCCCAGCATTGGAACCCCAGACCAGAGGTAGGTGAGACAGGGTCTCGGGGGCCAGTCCGGAATTGCCTGATGAGGGTGGGGGGGATGAGGGGGTAGCAATCCAGGAAGAAGGGAGTCCTGGCGGCTGAAGTGGTTCCTGTGAGGGACCCCTCTCCAAACCTGCAGGGAGTAAGATCCCAGCAGTGGTGGGAAGACACCCTTAAATGGCCATTAATCAGCCAATTAATGTCCTCAATTGGCCTCTGGTTGGCCTATCCCGCCCCCCGTAAGATCGCTTGGCAATCATCGCCTCCCCACCACCCGTTGTGATTCTCCATGCCTCCCCTGCCTCCAACCCTGCCTCAGGGGGCCCATAAAATCCAGCCCATTCTGTGAGGAGCCCAATTATTTTCACATGAAACAGAAACACTTTACATTATGTTATGACCAGGTGAGAAAGGTGTCTAGGGGTCCCTCTCAGCCTTCACCTGTTCTTACCATAACAGGGTTTAATTCTAAACACACCGTGCTTTTAGCTCTCCCTTGGTGAATCCTTGTTCACTGCATTCCAATTTCAGGCAAAGAAATTAGCACAAACAGGTTTTCTTAGGTTTAAAAAAGAAAAGTTGAAATTTATTAAACTTAAACTTAACACCTACAGATATACAACATGCCTATACTAGCATGCATATGTGATACACACATGCAAATAGAGATAGAAAAATGCAGAAGAAAAATAAAGTGGAAAGGTTTGAGGCAGTATCTGAAGAGTTGTTGTTACGGTTCTTTGAGCTCACTGTAGAGTGTTTGATTGTAGGTAGATCTTGCTTTTCATTGGGGCCCAGTATTCTTCTTAAACCTTGTTCCCTGGAGGATACTTTTCTCTCTTGGGGTTCATGTGTCTTCAATGGATTCAGAGGCTTGTGAGAAAGAGATGGGAGCAGACAGGAAAGATCTTCTCAATCCAGGAGCAAACAGACTCTCTCATTTCAAACTGTTTGTACAATTCAGAAAAACCCAATTTGCCAAGCAGGTTAGTCATGTGACTAACTGGTCTGACCACGTCTTGGATTGTATCACCTTAGCAGTCTCTGGAATGCTCCTGTTACACACAACACCTGGTGATCAAGGTCTATTCTGGGTTGAATATGTCAGGGAATGGTTCTTTGTCCTTCCAATCACCATATGTTAATATCCAAATGTCTTTTCCAGCCACGGCTTATCTGTTTAAGTCATTTCTTCACTCCAGTAACAGTTTAAAATCAATGTTCATGACAAAATTAATGTGCATCATTCTTGGCAGGTGGGGGCCTAGCATGACAATTATCTTGTTTCCAAGTTCACTAAGACCACAGAAGCTGTCTGGAATTTATTAATTGAAAGTTATTGAACCAGGCATGGGATTATTTTCATGACTCAATCAAATAAGTTTCTGGAGAGAGAAGTGATTGAAGGTTATGCTGAGGAGGCAGGCTGGTGAGCTTGACCTGTCAAGAAAGGAAGATCTTTTTGGGCATCTTTTTATCCAGTTACTAATTGATACTATGAACCTGCTGTAAATCTCTTTGAAATACCAGTATATGAAAATAACAGCAGGAAATGATCAGTTGGTCTATCAAGCCTGCCCTACACGAATGACTAGAAAAGTTGAAAACCTGATATTTAATATTTACTCTTTGGAGCAGTTCTCAAAATTAATTTGTGACAATTGCAACATAATCTAAAAATCACAGAGAGATCATTTGCATTGATTATAGTAGTTATTGCTATCTAGTAACATGTTGTATTCTGCTTATGAAGGTGTGGTCAGTGCAATACAGAATGCATGGTTACAGAAATCAAATTCACCATTCTGTCCAATAGAAAGATGTTTTATATTTGTTCAGAGCATCAGACAAAAGTATCAGTTTTTAAATGTCTTTATTATTAACATCTGTATTATTAATGTCTTTGTTATTACTGTCTTTATTAAATCTGTTAATTAATCAAATCATAATATTCTACCCTAACTTTTGTATTCATCTACTGAA
The DNA here is from genome assembly GCF_036365525.1 of Heterodontus francisci. NCBI lineage: Eukaryota > Metazoa > Chordata > Chondrichthyes > Heterodontiformes > Heterodontidae > Heterodontus > Heterodontus francisci. The sequence continues at coordinate 99,000,679 of NC_090375.1, forward strand.
GGCCTCTTTGTTTAATGTCTGGCTTCAGGCAGTGAAAGAACTTGGCTTGCTGTATCCACCACTGAGTCAAACAGCTTATTGTGCACTTATTTCACCACACAGTTACAGCAACAACGCTGCATTCATTTTTAAGGTAAAGATGAGGACAACTTGATCATGCTCTGTGCCAAAAATAATGAGTCAAACCACCCAGTTATGTATGTGCAAATTGAGCTAATACACATCAAGCAGTAAGAATGTCTTTATTTCAGATTTACTAACACAGTACTGATTTGCTCTGGGATTGTTAAATAGACTTTTATAGATACTTAGTTGTACACAAAGCGTGGCACTGTGTTGAATGATTCAGAGTTGCAAAAATACTTTCCTATTATAAACAAAAGACATAATGAACCTACAGAAATCGAACTACAAATAATTACTTGTGACGGTCAGTAATGAGTAAAGAGGATTTTATTCACTAGGTAAACAATGTCCATGACCTAGTATTTGTTTATCATCTGTTGACAGTGGAAAATTAAATCAGTTACGGTGGTGACAGCAGTCTCTTAACAAAGCTATAAAATGGATTTTGCCATTGAAGAGAAACCCTTACTTTTAAAGGGAATAGCTGCCACTGCAAAAACATGTAGGATCATAATTTGTATGTAGCACAGTTGTAATTGTAATGCGTATTTATGCTCATGGAATATTCTGGCATAAAAATGTGTTCACTCCAGAACAACAGCACTGGCTTTGGCTGCCTTCCAAATAGCGATCCATAACAGTAAACATCACAAAGAGGATGACAGAACTACAAATGAAAGCAAACGAGAGTGAGAAATATTATCTGTGCCTTATGACTCTGCAACTTTTTCTTAAAATCATCAAGGAATGTTATAGATTGCATTCCTTCAAAAAAATATTCACACTAAGAAATTAATGGCCCAGAATTTGCAGTTGTAATGATGCCAAAACTGTGATGTGTAAAACTGACAGCAAAATCTGGGTCCACACGTGCACAATTAAATGTGGAAATCTGGAAGCTACTGTCAGTGATATCCTGCTCTTCCACAGGATGTACTGATGCTGTCTTTGCAGATGCAATCAACACGGGATCATTGAATTGACAAGAGTTTCAACTTTTTCAGACTATTCCTGCTGTAAAAACCAAGAAAAATATTAAATCTTGTTTAATCATGTGTAACTGAGTTTTTAACAATGTACTAACAACAGCTCTGGACCTACAAAACTAATTTCACTAGTATGAAATTTCATTTCCTCAAAAGAACATTTAAAAATTAGATGGTTTTTAAAATAATGAAAAATAACTTTTTAAAAATTAAGTGTGTCTATGACACACTTCAATTCCGGGTACTGCCTGTGTGGAGTTTGCAAGTTCTCCCTGTGTCTGCATGGGTTTCCTCCGGGTGCTCCGGTTTCCTCCCACATGCCAAAGACTTGCAGGTTGATAGGTTAATTGGCCATTATAAATTGCCCCTAGTATAGGTAGGTGGTAGGGAAATATAGGGACAGGTGGGGATGTGGTAGTAATGTGGGATTAGTGTAGGATTAGTATAAATGGGTGGTTGATGGTCGGCACAGACTCGGTGGGCCGAAGGGCCTGTTTCAGTGCCGTATCTCTAAACTAAACTAAACATAACAGCACTGTGGGTATGCCTACACCACATGGTCTGCAGCAGGTGAAGAAGGCAGCTCACCACCACCTTCTCAGGAGCAATTAGGGATGGGCAATAAATGCTGGTCTAGCCAGCGATGCCCACATTCCAAGAACAGAAAAAAATTCTGCTTCAACCTTAATCTCATGAGTGTGTCCCAATCTTTATTTTGCTTTCTGTACAATGATTAAAATACGAATTGCAATCCTTGATTTTTACTTCCTGCTTTGCTGTCTGTGAGAATTCTTCAATCTGATTGGCTAATTAACTAACTACCTGCACTGCTGCAGGATGTCACAGAGGGCACCAAGTATAAAATCATTTCAGAAGAGAGGAAATCCATGCTCTCGAGCCTGCTAAATCTTTGGGCTGAATTTTGTGCTCCCAGTGCAGGGTCAAAAGGCAAGGGGGAATCCCACCTCGGCCATTTGGAGACCCCCCAGCGCGATTCTACTGTGTAAGGCCAATTAACAGCCCTATACAGATTGGGGATCCCGCCTCCAAGAACTGCCAGCCAATCACAGGGCCGGCAGCTCAGCAGTATAAGCAGAGCCACTGGGAGCGGTGGCCACTGCTGGTACTGCACCAGGCCTCAAACCCAGGCCCGGCACTGGAGACCAGGTCCTGAGGTGTGAAGTGAAGTTGCCAGAGCCAGTTAAGCAGGCCCTGGTGATGGGGCTGGGAGGGGACGGTGGGTATTCAGCACAGAGGGAGGGTGTCCAGGGAGGTGGGTTGTTTGCTGGTGGAGGCCCATCGTGGGCCACGGACTGCCCATGGAGGAGGCCCCCCCCAAGCCAGCAGGAAGATTGCCTCGTTTTACTGGGTGAGCCCCCCACCGCACCCTGGCTGTGGGCCTAATGTCAGCGACAGGGGGAAGAGGTCCTTAAGTGGTTGTTAATAGGCCTCTTAAGGGCCTGTATTGGCCTCTGGGTTGGAAGGACATTTTCGGCATATCCCGTCGCTGACAAAATTGCTGTGTGATGGGAAGGCAATGGGTCCTCCGCTCCCCACCTCCTGTCGCAATTCTATGGCCACCCCGATACCTACCTCATCTCCAGGGGACCCATAAAATTCAGCCCAAAGGTGTACAACTGTTTTTGAGGTCAGCGGCAAGCACTGTCCCTTTGCTGCTAACTACAAAATCCAGGCCAATAATTTTAAGATTTGGGTATGTCACCCACATATTTTATCATGTGAACGTTTGGACGATTGCCAACCATTTATACTTTATTCAACAACAATCGGTGACCAACACGAGCAAATGGACTGTTGGGTGGAGCACTACCTAGAACTGTACTCCAGGGAAAATGATGTCACTGATACCGCCCTCAATGCAGCCTAGTCTCTGCCAGTCATGGATGAGCTGGACGAACAGCCAACAAAATTGGAGCTCAGTAATGCCATCAATTCTCTAGCCAGTGGAAATGCCCCTGGAAAGGACAGCATTATCCCTGAAATAATCAAGAGTGCCAAGTCTCCTATACTCTCAGCACTCCATGAACTGCTTTGCCTGTGCTGGGATGAGGGAGCAGTACCACAGGACATGCGCAATGCCAATATCATCACCCTTTATAAGAACAAGGGTGACCGCAGTGACTGCAGCAACTACCGTGGAATCTCCCTGCTCAGCATAGTGGGGAAAGCCTTCGCTCAAGTCATTTTAAACAGACTCCAGAAGCTGGATGAGCATGTCTACCCTGAGACACAGTGCAGCTTTCGAGCAGAGAGATCCACCATTGACATGCTGTTCTCCCTTCGCCAGCTACAGGAGAAATGCTGCAAACAATGGACGCCCCCTCTACGTTGCCTTCATAGATCTCACCAAAGCCGTTGACCTCGTCAGCAGACGTGGTTTCTTCAGACAGCTAGCAAAAATCGGATGTCCACCAAAGCCATTAGAAATTCAGCCAGAGACTTGCCAGGGAGAGGAACGGCTGGGTAACGTAATTTGTGATGAGGAGTGAAGACAATGGCTTCTGTGTTCCAATATTTATTGGGAGGAAATTTCTGCTCATCCTAGTATTGAATATTGGACTAGCAATCTGACAATTTAGAGACAGGTGAGGGGTCAAAAAAGGTAGTGGTAAGGTAGAGCTGGTGCTGTCATCGTGCATGTGAAATTGACTCTGTGTTTTCAAATAATGTCACCGAGGGGCAGTAGATATATATAGGAACATAGGAAAAAGGAGCAGGAGTAGGCCATTCGGCCCTTTGAGCCTGCTCCGCCATTCAACTAGACCATGGCTGATCTTCGACCTCAATGTCATTTTCCCGCATTATCCCCTTGATATCTTTAATATCTAGAAATCTATCGATCTCTGTCTTGAATATACTCAATGACTGAGCCTCCACAGCCCTCTGGGGTAGAGAATTCCACAGATTCACCACACAGAATCACAGAATCATTACAGTGCAGAAGGTGGCCATTCAGCCCATCGTGTCACACTGGCTCTCTGAAAGAGCAATTCCCTCAGTTCCATTCCCCTGCCTTCTCCCCATAACCGTGAACATTCTTCCTTTTCATATAACTGTCTAATTCCCTTTAGAAAGCTTCAATTGAAGCTGCCTCCACCCGCTAAGTGAAAAAAATTCCTCCTCATCTCTGTCCTAAAAAAGCCTACCTCTTATTCTGAGACTGTGTCCCTTGGTTCTAGACACCAGGGTAAACATCCTTCCTGCATCTACCCTATCAAGCCCTGTAAGAATTTTGTACGCCTCAATGAGATCACCTGTCATTCTTCTAAACTCTAGACAATATAGGCCCAATCTCTTCAATCTCTCCTCATTGGACAATCACGCCATCCCAGAAATCAGGCTGGTGAACCTTTGTTGCACGCTCTCTATGAGAAGTATATCCTTGCTTAGGTAAGGAGACCAAAACTGCACACAATATTCCAGGTGCGGTCTCACCAAGGCTCTATACAATTACAGTAAGACCTCTTTACTCCTGTACTCAAATCCTCTTGCAATAAAGGCTGTCATACCATTTGCCTTGCTAATTGCATGCTGCACCTGCATGTTACCTTTCAGTGACTTATGAAGAAGGATATCCAGGTCCCTTTGGACATCTAAAGTTTTAAATTTAAAGGGTTTAGTCATAGCAGGAGAGCTTAAAGCCGTGGTTTGCTTCTCTTGCTGCATGTGGGAATCTGGGAACATTTCCAGTCCCTGGGACCAGCATGTGTGCAGGAAGTGTGTCCAGCTGCAGCTCCTGGAAGCTCGGGTTTCAGAGCTGGAACGGCGGCTGGAAACACTGTGGAGCATCCGTGAGTCTGAGAGCATCGTGGATAGCACATTTAGAGAGGTGGTCACACCGCAGCTGAAGGGACTTGAGGAAGGAAGGGATTGGGTGACCACCAGGCAGTCCAAGAGAAACAGGCAGGTAGTTTAGGAGTCCCCTGGGGTCCCGCTTGCAAATCGGTATTCCATTTTTGAGGCTGATGAGGCTAGTTCCTCCAGGGAGTGCGGACAGAGCCAAGCTTCTGGCACCACAAGGAGTCTGTCTGCACAAGAAGGGGGAAAGAGAGGAAGAGCAATAGTAATAGGGGATTCTATAGTCAGGGGAACAGATAGGCACTACTGTGGCCGTCAACGTGACTCTAGGATGGTGTGTTGCCTCCCTGGTGCCAGGGTCCGGGATGTCAATGAACGGCTGCAGGGCATCCTGAAGGGGGAGGGTGATAAGACAGAGGTCATGGTACATGTTGGTACCAATGACATAGGTAGAAAGAGGGATGAAGTCTTGCATCAAGAATTCAGGGAGTTAGGCAGGACCTCTTGGGTTGTAATCTCTGGATTACTCCCAGTGCCACGTGCTAGCGAGTATAGAAATAGGAGAATAGCATAGATGAATGCGTGGCTTAAGAGTTGGTGCAGGAGGGAGGGTTTTAGATTCCTGGACCACTGGGACTGTTTCTGGGGAAGGTGGGACCTGTATTTGCGGGACGGTCTACATCTGAACCAGAGGGGGACTAACATCCTTGCTGGCGGGTTTGCAAGTGCTGTTGGAAGGAGTTTAAACTAATTTGGCAGGAGGAGGGGACGCAGACTCCTAGCAGAATAGGGACACAGCTAAACACAGGAAAGCAAACAAGTCAGAGGGAATACAACGGAAGTAAGTTTCAAGGGAGTAAGACCAGGATGGATGGCCTCTACTTTAATGCCAGAAGTATTACAGGTAAAACAGATGAGTTAAGGGCAAGGGTTGACACGTGGAAATGTGATATAGTAGCCATCATGGAGACATGGTTGAGGGAGGGGCAGGATTGGCAGCTCAATATCCCGGGATATAGAATCTTCAGGCGAGACAGAGGAGGGGGTAAAAGAGGAAGGAGTGTTGCAATATTAGTTAAGGAGTCAGTTACTGCAGTAAGGAGAGATGATATCTTGGAGGGGGCATCAAACGAAGCTTTATGGGGAGAGTTTAGGAATAAAAAAGGGACAGCCACATTGTTAGGTGTTTATTATAGACCCCCAGATAGTCAGAGGGAAATTGAGGAGCAAATATATGCGCAATTCGCAAAGGTGTTGTAAAAATAATAATAGGGTAATTATATTCGGTGATTTCAACTTTCCCAACATTAATTGGGATAGTCATCGTGTTAAGGGCTTAGATGGAATGGAGTTCTTAAAATGTATACAGGAGAACTTTTTAGCTCAATATGTAGAGGATCCAACAAGGGAGGGTGCAGTGCTGGACCTAATTCTGGGGAATGAAGCTGGACAGGTGGTTGATGTGTTGGTGGGGGTGCATTTTGGTGATAGCGACCACAACATGGTACAATTTAAGCTTGTTATGGAGAAAGAAATAGACAAGTTGCAAAAAAAGGTTTTGGATTGGGGGAGAGCGAATTTTAGTAAAATAAGGCAGGATCTGGCCAAGGTAGACTGGAAAGAGTTACTTGTCGGGAAATCTACAGAACAGCAGTGGGGGGTATTCAAAAAGGAAATGGGGAGGGTACAGACCCAAAATGTTCCCTCTAGGGTAATAGGTCGGAGCAACAAGCCCAGAGAATCATGGATGACCAGAAACATTCAGGGTACGATGAGAAGGAAAAGAGAGGCTTTTAGCAAATACAAGGAGAGCAAATCATTGGAAGCATTAGTGGAGTACTGAAAGTGTAGGATGGAGCTTAAGAAAGCAATTAGGAGAGCGAAGAGGGGATATGAGAAAGTTCTGGCTGGTAAAAGTAGGGAAAATCCCAAGATATTCTATAAGTATATCAATGGGAAGAGGATAACCAGGGAAAGAGTAGGACCCATTAGGGACCAGGGGGAAATCTGTGGGTGGAGCCAGAGGACATTGGTAGGGTGTTGGATGAATACTGCACATCTGTCTTCACCCAAGAGAATGAGGATGACGATATGGAACTCAGAGAGATAGACTGTGAGGATCATGAGCAAATTGTCATAGGGAGTGACAAGGTATTGGAGGTTTTGGAAGGCTTAAAAGTGGACAAATCTCCAGGTCCGGACGATTTGTGTCCCAGGATGCTGTGGGAGGCGAGGGTGGAGATTGCAGGGGCTCACACCCAAATTTTTAATTCTTCTCTGGCCATGGGGGAGGTGCCAGAGGACTGGAGAACAGCTAATGTGGTCCCACTATTTAAGAAAGGTTGTTGAGATAAGCCAGGGAAGTACAGACCAGTGAGTCTCACGTCAGTGGTAGGGAAATGATTGGAGAAAATTCTGAAGGAGAGAATCTATCTCCACTTGGAGAGGCAAAATTTGATTAGGAATAGTCAGCATGGCTTTGTCAGAGGGAGGTCTTGCCTAACAAATTTGATTAAATTTTTTGAGCATGTGACCAGGTGTGTCGATGAGGGTAGTGCAGTTGATGTAGTTTACATGGATTTCAGCAAAGCCTTTGACAAGGTCCCACATGGGAGATTTATCAAGAAAGCAAATGCACATGGGATACAGGGTAACTTGATAAGGTAGATTCAAAATTGGCTTAGCTGTAGGAGACAGAGAGTGATGGCAGACGGCTGTTTTAGTGACTGGAAGCCAGTGTCCAGTGGCGTACCACAGGGATCTGTGCTGGGTCCCCTATTGTTTGTCATTTATATAAACGACATAGATGACTATGTGGGGGGTAGGATCAGTAAGTTCGCGGATGACACAAAGATTGGCCGAGTGGTTAACAATGAGGTTGAGTGTCTTGGATTACAGGAAAATATTGACGGGATGGTCAAATGGGCAGAAAAGTGGCAGATAGAATTTAACCCAGAAAAGTGTGAGTTGATACACTTTGGAAGGAGCAATGTGACACGGAAGTATTCAATGAATGGCCTGACACTGGGAAGTTCAGAGGAACAAAGGGACCTTGGCGTGTTTGTCCATAGATCTCTGAAGGCATAAGGGCAGGTTAAAAGGGTGGTGAAAAAGGCATATGGGACACTTGCCTTTATCAATCAAGGCATAGATTACAAAAGCAGGGAGGTCGTGTTGGAGTTGTATAGAACTTTGGTAAGGCCACAGCTGGAGTACTGTGTGCAATTCTGGTCACCACATTATAGGAAGGATGTGATTGCACTGGAGGGGGTGCAGAGGCGATTCACCAGGATGTTGCCTAGGATGGAACATTTAAGATATGAAGAGAGGTTGGATAGGCTTAGGTTGTTTTCGCTGGAGCAGAGAAGACTGAGGATTGACCTGATCGAAGTGAACAAGATTATGAGGACAATGGACAGAGTGGAAGGGTCAGTTACGAGGGGACACAATTTTAAGGTGAGGGGCAGGAGGTTTAAGGGGCATTTGAGGAAGAACTTTTTTACCCAGAGGGTGCTAATGGTCTGGAATGTAGTGCCTGGGAGGGTGGTAGAGGCGGGTTGCCTCACATCCTTTAAAAAGTACCTGGATGAGCGCTTGGCACGTCATAACATTCAAGGCTATGGGCCAAGTGCTGGCAAATGGGATTAGGTAGACAGGTCAGGTGTCTTTAATGCATCGGTGCAGACTCGATGGGCCGAAGTGCCTCTTCTGCACTGTATTATTCTGTGATTCTGTGATCAACACTTACCAGACTCTCACCATTTAAGAAACACTCTGCACTTCTGTTTTTCCTACCAAAGTGCATAACTTCACATTTTCCACATTATATTTCATCTGTCATGTTCTTGCCCACTCGCTTAGCCTGTCTAAATCTCCTTGAAGCTTCTTTGCATCCTCCTCACAACTCATATTCCCATCTAGTTTTGTGTCATCAGCAAACTTGGAAATATTACATTTGGTCCCCACGTCCAAATTATTGATGTAGAATGTGAACAGCTGGGGCCCAAGCACTGATTCTTCCTGTACCCCACTAGTCACAGCCTGCCAACCTGAGAATGACACCCATTTATTCCTACTCTCTGTTTTCTGTCCAATACCCAATTCTCGATCCATGCCAGTATATTGCCCCCAATCCCATGTGCTCTAATTTTGCTTGCTAACCTCTTGTGTTGGACCTTATCAAAAACCTTCTGAAAATCTAAATACACCACATCCACTGATTCCCCCTTCTGCATTTTGCTGGTTACATCCTCAAAAACTCCAACAGGTTTGTCCAATATGATTTCCCTTTCAGAAATCCATGCTGACTCTGCCCAGTCCAACCACTATTTTCTAGGAAGGGGCCAAGGATAGATACTTGGAGGACACCAGAGGTAACGGTGCGAGAGTAGGGAAAGAAGTCATTGCAGGTGATTTTCTGGCTATGACTGGATAGATAAGAATAGAACCAGGCAAGTGCAGTCCCAAGCAGCTGGACGATAGGGTGGAAAGGTGTAGGAGGAGAATGGTGTGTTCAACTGTGTCAAAGGCTGCTGACAGTTCAAAAAGAATGAGGAGGCATAGTTTATCTTTTGTCATAGTCATATAGGATGTTATTTGTGATTTTGATAACAGCAGTTTTGGTTAGAGGGATAGAAACCTGATTGAAGGGATTCAAACATGGAGTTCCAGGAACAATGAAAACGGAATTGAGATGCAGTAACACATTCAAACACTTTAAAGAGGAAAGGGAGGTCGGATATGGGGCAGTAGTTTGCAAGAATGAATGGGTCAAGGGCTGGTTCTTTGAGGAGAGGAGTGATGAGAACAGATTTGAAGGAGAGAGGAGCAGTACCAAAGGAGAGAGAACCATTAACAATATCACCTAACATGGGAGCCAGGAAGGGAAGTTGGGTGGTCAGCAGTTTATTGGGAATAGGGAGGTGAGCAGGAGGTGGGTTGCATGGATAAGCTGAGCTCAGAGAGGGAATGAGGGGAGATAAGAGAGAGAGTAGAGTAAGATGCAAGTTCAGGGCTAGGGCAGGGGGGAATTTTAGAGTAAGCTTGGCCTGGTGGGCTAGTGGAAAGGAGGGAAGCACCAGAGACAGCTGATTAGATGGTCTCAATCTTAGTGACAAAGAAGTCCATGAGCCGTGCACGCTGTTGTCAGAGGTGTGGGTGGATGAGAAAGGGGAGAGGGGTTTAAGAATATGGCTTGCAGTAGAGAGAAGAAGGCAGGGTGATCAATGCATTCCAGGATGATCCTAGGATAATGAGCAGTTTTGACAGATGACAGCAGGATCCATAGCGCTTTATGTCGTCCAGCTAGATCTGGTGGTGTATGGCTAAACCAGTTGTCCAAGTCTGTGTCCCTTGGACTTAAGGGAGCAGAGATGAGGGCTGTACTGGGGGAATAGCCAGAGTGAGAGAGAGTAATGACTTTAAAGGGAACTAAAGCATCAAAGGTAGAGTTGAAGGTGTGGTTGAGCAATTCGGTTTCTGCAGAAACGTTGTGGTTAGTGAAGAGTCAAAGTCTAGACAGTTGGGATTTTGAAACGTCAGTTGTAAGTAAATTGGGAAAGAGTTTTTTCCAAGGGTGGACATAGAAGCAAGTGGCGTTGGGAAGGAGAAGGGAGATATGGTCCAAGAGCAATACAAGAAAGTGATCAGAGACAGCTTTATTTGTGATTGGCATAATGGGATTAGCAAAGCCCCGTGAAATGAAAAGGTCAAAAGGTAGCTGTGCATATGGTTTGGGAAGTTTATACGGAGAAGAGATTAAGGGAGGATAGGAGGGTGGTGAACTCAGAAAGAGGGCATGAAGAATTGAGATGGAGGCTGAAATTACTGAGGATCAAAAATCACTCTTACGTTGAGAGAGGAAAGCAGTGAAGATAGCTAAGTGAGAACATTCTATGGTGCTTGGGTGGGCGGTAAAGAATGAAGATTTTAAATAAGAGATGAGAGCAGTGGAGCAAGGTCAGATGCTAAAAGGATGAGAACGTGCCAGAGGAGTAGGACAGACCAAGGCATTATTTAGTGATAAGAGCCACACCACCACCTTGATGGTCTTGGCAGGACAATAAGTGGAAAGGATAGGCGGAAAGGCTTTATTTAGGGGTAAGGCGTCATCACCCTCCAACCAGGTTTCCATCTAAGCGATGATGTTGAAAGGTGGCAGAGTGGTGCAGTGGTTAGCACCACAGCCTCACAGCTCCAGCGACCCAGGTTCAGTTCTGGGTACTGCCTGTGTGGAGTTTGGAAGTTCTCCCTATGACAGTGTGGGTTTCTGCTGGGTGCTCCAGTTTCCTCCCACAGCCAAAGACTTGCAGGTTGATAGGTAAATTGGCTATTGTAAATTGCCCCTAGTGTAGGTAGGTGGTAGGAGAATTGAGGGAAGGTGGGGATGTGGTAGGGAATATGGGATTAATGTAGGATTAGTATAAATGGGTGATTGATGGTCAGCACAGACTTGGTGGGCTGAAGGGCCTGTTTCAGTGCTGTATCTCTTTATGACTCTATGATTCAATCATCTATAATGGGCTCATGGGTGGCAAGATCCTTGTTCACAAGTGAATGGACATTCTGGAGGGAAATGCAGAGAAGGGCTGTGATAACTGATCCACTAACAGAGTCCACAGGGTGAGCACTAGGAAGGCTGGGTTGGATGGGGTGGAGATTAGCAAGATTAGCTCGCAGCAGGTCTGCATGAGAGTAGGTTGGGCAGTTAGGTTTGCTACTCAGAAGAAGGCCTCAAGGGGTCTCCAGAGGATGCCAAAAGAGGTCCAGAGGGAAGCTGTAGGTCTATCTAAAATAGAGTCAAGACTGGGACCACAGCGGTAGAGTAGGAAGATTGAGGAGCACTGAAAATTTGGAGTAGGGATTTGGAGGGAAAAGTACCTGAAAGGGGAGAAATGAAAGGCAGCATGGTGAGGGGAGATTGGAGTTTAGGAGGAGAAAATAAGTAAAAAATGGTAGGAAAAAAAGTGGAAATAGAAGTGATGGGCTCAGATACCGAGCAGCAGTCAAAATGTGCACATGAACAGACACAAGAAAAGCTCAAGTTACAGAGGCCTAGTTACATAGCAATTATTAGGATACATATATCCTGGTGGTAAGCAAGGAATAGAGGGGAGACAATATGAAAGAGTCCAGAGTAAAAGTCAGAGGTCCCGTGGTGATATTAATTTGACATGGAAGGCAGAGTTGGCATGGAGCGCCAGCAAACTGACCAAGTTCGCAGATGGGTGTGGTGAGCGAGTGAAGTCCAGAAGCTATCTGAGGGGTAGAGTATTGGAGGACACACTGATGGAGATATTTCTGTCAGAATGAAGATTCAAGAAGAATGCTGCATGAGCTGTAGGGCAGAAAAACAATGCTAAAAAATCTGGAGGACACCTGAAGGTCCAGAGGCACCAGAGAAATATATTTTGGCCCAGAAGCTCTCACCAGGAACCAGGCTGTAGCTGAGGCTGGAAAACCAGTAGAACCAATGGACCAGTCAAAGGCTTAGCTGATCTGCTGCACACACAGCATTTGCACTAAATCACTTTAAGACAAATCAGAATGTGCAGCTTTCTCCTTTAAATCAGCACCAACATGGGCTCTAAGATCCATCTTCCACATGACCCTTCCCTACAGTGAGAAACCTCCTTCTGTTCAGCATTGCTCACAGATCGCCCTTGCTGCCTTCCCTGCTTCATGCCCTCCATTCCCCCAGTTTATCTATTTCCAGCTGGTACATGGTCCGTCTCATCAATTAGTTCATTACTAATGACCCAAAGATAGATTTGGGTACAGGTAATGTAAGTGGTAAAGAGGAGGAGGGATTTTTTACAATGTGACCAGGACTGCTTTCCAGATCAGTATGTTGTTAAACGAACAAGGAAGGTTGAATCTAGTGCTAGGAAATTAAGTGGGGCAAGTTGGCAAGGTAAGTATAGGGGTACATCTGGGACACAGCGACCAGAACCTAATGAGGTTTATTATAAAAACAGAAAAGGACAGGGAACAGTCAATGATAAATGTACTTTATTGATGCCGATTTCGACAAAAAGGAAAGTAGCCCAGATACATTGGAAAGGAAAGATGGCAAATCAGAAATAGGACAGTGCACAAACCATGGTAAATATTTAAATTGGTAATGATTAGGACATTCGTTCATTCGTTGATGTCATCTTCTTCCCAGAAGGTTGACTGCCATAGATCTCCACTTCTGTCTGTCCTGTGCTATCCTTACACATTCTGCATAGGCCAACTGCATCCAGTCCATTATATCTGTCATCCATTTTCTTCTCTGCTTCCCTCTCCTATGTTTTCCTTCAATCTTTCCTTCCAATAATTGTCTCTGTCTACCTTATGCTCTAATGATGTGATCGAGGTATTTTATCTTTTTTGATGTTATGCGCTAATTTCCTCTTTTCTCCAACCATATCCAACACTTCCTCATTCGTCTTTTTGTCTGTGTCCACAACTGATATGTCCACATCTCGAATGTATTCAGCTTATCAATAGTCTCTATTTTTGTTGTCCATGTCTTCGAAGCATATGAACATACAGACATACGAATTAGGAGCAGGAGTAAACCATTCAGTCCCTCGAGCCTGCTCCTGCGTTCAATAAGATCATAGCTGATCTGTTTGCATTTCGAATTCCACAGTCCCATCTAGCCCCAAAAACCTTTGATTCCCTTGCCTAACGAGAGAATCTATCTACCTTTGCCTTAAAAATATTCAATGATGCTGCCTCCACCACCTTCTGGATAACAGATGACAAAATATAGCACCTCAGCACTCTTTTCTCAAGATTCAGCGTCAGTTTCTTTGATGTTAATAAATCCTTCATTCTGAAAAAGCTAGTCTTGGCTATCTCAATTGTCCTTTGGATCTCAGAATCAGATTTCCCATCATCTGTGATAAGCTGCCCAAGGTATGGAAACTGTTACGGTCAGGTGAGGAGGGGTCAAAGGGTTTCCCTCTTTTACCTCTCCTTGTTTGACCACAACAGGTTTAAGTCTTTCTTAAAGTGGATGTACTAACCAATTCATTGATTACTTACTTTGTTATGAAAGTGCTTCTATTTTAAATTTTTTTTGAGGGCTCGTATCTTAGAATATGGACATTGGTTAATTTGGGAAAATGAAAAGATTCCATGGATTTTTTTTTACAAGGGTCACTGAGAGGTCTTGTTTGAAAACAAACCTTTACTCTAGTCACATGCTTTAAGCTCAATAAACATCAGAAACCTTGGTGACTTGGGGGAGATGTTTACAGAGAAGTGACATGTCAAGATTTATGAGGTTCAGGAGTTCGTTTCACTTTTGAGATATTGTTTTGGGTCAGTTGGGGTTTGTACTATTGCTGCAAGCAATTGGAGATCAGCCTGCCAAGAGAAAAACATCCAGCTCATCTCTTTCCTCCTATCTCTGTGAAACCCTGCAAGGTCCAGTGTGTGAGAGCTAAAAATCCTGATGCTGCATTTTTCCTGAGATGATCCTGGAAGGCCTGCCAGAGTAATTCTCGATGCCGCCTGGAAAGAACTGCTTCAGAAAAGATCCCAGTGACCCATCTAGGTGTACTCGGAATCCAGACTGTCTGCCATTCTGACACAACATATCTCATCCATTTTATTCGAAAATTGACAGGTATTTGGCCAAAATATTTTTTTGGCTTTTTTGTGAAAGATCTCTTCAGAGAGAATTTCTTTACCTTTTTATGTAATCAGTGTATGTGAGTATGTGTGTTGGGTATTTAAAAAGGGAACTTTCATATTTCAAACTGTGTATTTATGCTTTGCTTCTTTACTGTATAAGACTTGTTTTATAATAAACTGATAATGTGGTTATTTATTAAAGAAACCTGGTTGGTGTATTTTATTCTGGGATAAAGAGTGGAGTATATGATTTACTGTATCGGTAATTGGGTAAACATTTAAATATATGTTGTGACCTGTGGAGAAGTGGAACTAGAAAAGACAGTACACTCCTTCTGCCTCAGTCGTAATAACTTGCTATGATCATAACAAGGACCATCAGATAGGTTTGCTTGAGTTAACAAAGAAAGTGTTTCACTCTATTGTACCTAAACCGATCGAATAAAAATAATAGACAACATGCCAAATTTCACTCATATACACATTCTGGAGCTTTACACACACACAAATAGGTTACAGAGTGGAGAAAGGTAGATTGGTTGAGTTAGAGTCCATAAAAAAGATATACAGTGTGTGGAGTTTGGTGATTTGCCTGGCTTCTAGCAAAATTCAGTGGTCCTGAGGCTTTTAGTTTGAAGAGATAGATGACTGATGATTACCTCCAACAGGGTTTCTGATTGTAGCCAGTGTATATAAAGATGGTCAGTCAACTGACAGGATTTGAAAGCTTTCAAGATGGAATGGAGACAGAGAGAGAGAGAGACCCCCATTTAGTGTCTGCTCATGTCAGAGTCCAGTTGCTTCTCCTCTTCTGCAGAAAAAAACACCAGCTTAAAAACCACAGATGGGAAAGGGTTTGTCACATGACACTCAGTCATTCAAAACATAGCAGTTAGCAGTTCTGAAGAAGGGTCACTGGCCTAAAATGTTAACTCTGCTTCTCTCGCCACTGATGCTGCCAGACCTGCTGAGTATTTCCAGCATTTCTTGTTTTTATTTCAGATTTCCTGCATGCGCAGTATTTTGCTTTTATTATAGCAGTTAGCAGTATTTCTCGCTTGCAAAAAATAACAAGCAGTTTCTTTAAACTTCCTGGACCTTGGTTCTTGCTGGGAATTAGCACAGACATTTTGTCTCCCTCCTCACAGTCTTTTGCAATGTAGGATACAGTGTGGCAAACCAGGTGATCATCTTAAGCTGCTAGCTGTCATCCTGTTTCAAATGTCTTTTTAAAATGTCTTAAAAATATAAATTCAGATTCCATCCAGTGGATCAAAGTGATTCATTGTACAAAGCACATTGGCATAACAAAACCTTTTCGCTTGTTCCAGAACTTGTCCATTTACTTCAATTTTCACTTCAGGGGTTAAGTCTCTGCTTATCACCATTGTCTTGGTTTTCTTCACATTCATTCTTAATCCATGTTCTGGACTCCTTGCATTCACTTTGTTCACAATGTCCTGTGGATTAGGGCATAGATATTCCCACAAATCAGGGAGGTGCAGCAAAAATTGGATATAATTGGATGAAAATAAAAATAAAAATAAATAAATAAAATGAAGCATCTGTTAAGTTTAGGGTTAATAATACAAAAGAAAATCAAACCAAATATTGAAGGGAAGCAAAAAATAGAACGGCTGAGGGGGTATGAAGGAAGACTGGCAGGGAAAAAAGGGAATTGGTAAAGAATTTTATAAAGATGTAGAAGAAGTTAAAGACAGGATAGGGCCAATTTGAAATGAAAAGGGAAATCTTTTGGAGGATGAAAGGTTCGCAGAGATGCAACATGAGGATACTGTTTCTGTTTTTAAGGAGCAGGCAATGGCAATACAAAGGTTCAGAGGAGGAGGTGCAGCAATTAGTTCAAAATCCTTTGTTGGAAGTTCAAATTCTCTGCAACAGCCAGTTAGTCATGTGACTAAAACTGGTCTGACCACTTCTTCTGTGTCTTAGAGTCATAGAGTCATAGAGTCGTACAGCATAGAAACAGGCCCTTCGGCCCACCGTGTCCATGCCGACCACAATGCTTATCTATACTAATCCCACCTGCCTGCATTAATTCCATATCCCTCTATGCCTTGCTCATTCAAATACCTGTCCAGATGCTTCTTAAATGTTGCTACTGTTCCTGCCTCCACCACCTCCGCTGGCAGCTCATTCCAGATACCCACTATTCTTTGTGTGAAAAATTTACCCCTTTTATCCCCTTTAAACCTCCTCCCTCTCACCTTAAATCTATGCCCTCTAGTTTAAGTCACCCTTACCATGGGAAACAGACTCTGGCTATCTACCTTATCTATGCCTCTCATCATTTCATATAGCTCTATCATATCCCCTCTCAGCCTCCTTCGCTCCAGGGAAAACAGACCCAGCCTATCCAATCTCTCTTTATAACTCAAGCCCTCCAAACCAGGCAACATCCTTGTGAATCTTTTCTGCACCCTCTCTAGCTTAATTACATCTTTCCTGTAGTGCGACGACCAGAACTGCACACAGTACTCCAAATGCGGCCGAACCAACGTTATGTACAACTGTAACATGACGTCCCAACTCTTGTACTCAATGCCTCGGCCAATGAAGGCAAGCAGGCCATACGCCTTCTTCACCACTCTGTCTACTCGTGTTGCCACTTTCAGGGAACTATGTACTTGCACCCCAAAGTCTCTCTGCTCAACAACGCTCCCCAGGGCCCAGCTATTCACTGTATATGTCCTGCCATTGTTTAACTTCCCAAAATGCATCACTTCACACTTGTCTGCGTTAAATTCCATTTGCCAATCCCTTGCCCACTTTCCCAGTTGATCTATATCCTGTTGTAACCTTAGACAACCTTCTTCACTGTCCACTATACCACCAATTTTGGTGTCATATGCAAACTTACTAATCATGCCCCTTACATTCACATCCAAGTCAGTAATATATATGACAAACAACAGAGGGCCCAGCACTGATTCCTGCTGCACACCACTGGTCACCGGCCCCCAATCTGAAAAACAACCCTCCACTCCCACCCTCTGCCTCCTATCACCAAGCCAATTTTGTATCCAATTCCAACACTGCAAGTAGTATGCAAATGTCCTTCCAGTCCAATCCTTGCAATTTTAAGTTTTAATATTCATGTGGTGAAATAATGTGTGCCTCAGTCTTGGTAAGTGGGGGGTTTGCCTGACATGGGCTGTGACCAACCAGCTCCCCCAGAGGAGACTAAATTGGCACTGCAGGCAGATGACCATGAGGTCTGTCTGTCTGAGACTTTCTTTGGAAAGTTAGAAGAGTCGGAATGGATTAAATGAATCTTTCCTAGCTGAGGCTCAGCGAGCTGATGCAGTAGGAAGGATGCGAGCATAAGAGGGGTGACAATTCCAGGCAGTGGAGGCACTCAGGTTAAAACCTCCCTGTATATCGCTGTCTTCTGCTCGGACCAGCTGTCTGTGCCCAGACTGATGAGCATCTGCGACCAGTTCGAACTGGCCTCGGGAGCCAAAGTTAACCACGGCGAGAGAGAGGCCATGTTCTTTGGGAACTGGGCTGACCAATCCTTTGTCCCCTTAAACCCTGTTATGGCCAAACCAGGAAAAGGCTGATAGGGGAGCCCTGGACTCCTGCCTCACCTGGTCGTAACACTATAAAAAAAGTTCTACATCCTCTAGTACATCCTCTCATGTTCTCATCTCCATCAGTATATGTAAAAACTGATGCAAAATATTTACTTCATATCTCCACAATATCTTCATCCTCCAGAGTTCTGCTTCATTGCTGAATGGTCCTACTTTTTCTTTAATTAGTCTTTTACTTTTAATATGCTTATTAAAGACTCTATTTCATTTTATATTATCTGTTAGGTCTTTTATATTCCCTTTTAGTCCTTCAAATCTGCCTTTTCACCTCCCTACTAGAAATCCCTGCATTACAATAGTGTTGACATTTGCCCACTTGACAACAGAATTTAATTGTCTGTAAGGTGCTTTGAGATGTATTGAGGTTGTGAAAGGAAGTATATATTAATGTAAGCTCTTCCTTTTTTATTGTTTGTTCATCATTTCCTTTAATATTATTGCTTCAGTTTTTTAATGCCTCAATAACAAAAGTAATCTTCTGTTGTGCTGAATGTTTTAACTTATATTTTGTTATGTTAGAATTAGAATGTAAGGGGTTAAAGTAGAATCACACAGGGCATTTCTCAAAGAAGAACACACCTGTTAAGTTCCAGATGGGCTGACTTTCTTTCTTTTCTTTCTTTGGGCCTCCTTATCTCGAGAGACAATAGATATGCGCCTGGAGGTGGTCAGTGGTTTGTGAAGCAGCGCCTGGAGTGGCTATAAAGGCCAATTCTAGAGTGACAGGCTCTTCCACAGGTGCTGCAGAGAAATTTGTTTATCGGGGCTGTTACACAGTTGGCTCTCCCCTTGCGCCTCTGTCTTTTTTCCTGCCAACTGCTAAGTCTCTTCGACTCGCCACATTTTAGCCCTGTCTTTATGGCTGCCCGCCAGCTCTGGCGAACGCTGGCAACTGACTCCCACGACTTGTGATCAATGTCACAGGATTTCATGTCGCGTTTGCAGACGTCTTTAAAGCGGAGACATGGACGGCCAGTGGGTCTGATACCAGTGGCGAGCTCGCTGTACAATGTGTCTTTGGGGATCCTGCTATCTTCCATGCGGCTCACATGGCCAAGCCATCTCAAGCGCCGTTGACTCAGTAGTGTGTACAAGCTGGGGATGTTGGCCGCCTCGAGGACTTCTGTGTTGGAGATACGGTCCTGCCACCTGATGCCAAGTATTCTCCGGAGGCAGCGAAGATGGAATGAATTGAGACGTCGCTCTTGGCTGACATATGTTGTCCAGGCCTCGCTGCCATAGAGCAAGGTACTGAGGACACAGGCCTGATACACTCGGACTTTTGTGTTCCGTGTCAGTGCGCCATTTTCCCACACTCTTTTGGCCAGTCTGGACATAGCAGTGGAAGCCTTACCCATGCGCTTGTTGATTTCTGCATCTAGAGACAGATTACTGGTGATAGTTGAGCCTAGGTAGGTGAACTCTTGAACCACTTCCAGAGCGTGGTCGCCAATATTGATGGATGGAACATTTCTGACGTCCTGCCCCATGATGTTCGTTTTCTTGAGGTTGATGGTTAGGCCAAATTCATTGCAGACAGCTGCAAACCTGTCGATGAGACTCTGCAGACACTCTTCAGTGTGAGATGTTAAAGCAGCATCGTCAGCAAAGAGAAGTTCCCTGATGAGGACTTTCCGTACTTTGGACTTCACTCTTAGACGGGCAAGGTTGAACAACCTGCCCCCTGATCTTGTGTGGAGGAAAATTTCTTCTTCAGAGGACTTGAACGCATGTGAGAGCAGCAGGGAGAAGAAAATCCCAAAAAGTGTGGGTGTGAGAACACAGCCCTGTTTCACGCCACTCAGGATAGGAAAGGGCTCTGATGAGGAGCCACCATGTTGAATTGTGCCTTTCATATTGTCATGGAATGAGGTGATGATATTTAGTAGCTTTGGTGGGCATCCGATCTTTTCTAGTAGTCTGAAGAGACCACGTCTGCTGACGAGGTCAAAGGCTTTGGTGAGATCAATGAAAGCAATGTAGAGGGGCATCTGTTGTTCACGGCATTTCTCCTGTATCTGACGAAGGGAGAACAACATGTCAATGGTCGATCTCTCTGCACGAAAGCCACACTGTGCCTCAGGGTAGACGTGCTCGACCAGCTTCTGGAGCCTGTTCAGAGCGACTCGAGTAAAGACTTTCCCCACTATGCTGAGCAGGGAGATTCCACGGTAGTTGTTGCAGTCACCGCGGTCACCTTTGTTTTTATAGAGGGTGATGATATTGGCATCGCGCATGTCCTGTGGTACTGCTCCCTCGTCCCAGCACAGGCATAGCAGTTCATGTAGTGCTGAGAGTATAGCAGGCTTGGCACTCTTGATTATTTCAGGGGTAATGCTGTCCTTCCCAGGGGCTTTTCCGCTGGCTAGAGAATCAATTGCATCACTGAGTTCTGATTTGGTTGGCTGTATGTTCAGCTCATCCATGACTGGTAGAGGCTGGGCTGCATTGAGGGGTTAAAGTAGAATCACACAGGGCATTTCTCAAAGAAGAACACACCTGTTAAGTTCCAGATGGGCTGACTAAACCATTGTTAATATATGTGAATTGATAAAAATGAGGACAACAGAAAGTTCCAGCTGTCAATTGGCAGATCTGTTGCAATTGCCTTGTGCCATTGTCAAAGATTGTCTTCATTCAATATTGATAAGTCACTGTTTGTTCTAATATATTTATGAGAGGTGCAGTTGTCTGTTGGCCTGGGTGTCGGGACATCTGCAGGAGTATTCAGAACCTCATAGTCACAAAACAAAAGATAGGCCCCATCCTGGGCTAGTGGCTTTGAATGACAACTACTGCTAAGACATTTTCAGATGAGGGCAGGCATTGATTAACTGGAATCTCTTTGATTAAAATCTTAGTAATCAGAGAATGCTTTTGAAAGAGTAACAATGGTAGTCTTTAGTGGGCAGTTAGTGAGTAAAATTCACAGGCAACAGTCAAAGGACTGTTTGTTTAGTTTTAGAGATACAGCACTGAAACAGGCCCTTCAGCCCACCGAGTCTGTGCCGACCATCAACCACCCATTTATACTAATCCTACACTAATTCCATATTCCTACCTCATCCCCACCTGTCCCTATATTTCCCTACCACCTACCTATACTAGGGGCAATTGCTCATGGCCAATTTACCTATCAACCTGCAAGTCTTTGGCATGTGGGAGGAAACCGGAGCACCTGGAGGAAACCCACGCAGACACAGGGAGAACTTGCAAACTCCACACAAGCAGTACCCAGAATTGAACCCGGGTCGCTGGAGCTGTGAGGCTGCGGTGCTAACCACTGTGCCACTTTAAAAAGTGGCAGACTGTTTAGGAGAATTAGAATACATTTCTAATTTCTAACCTAAACAGGTTTGAGGTGCTTGCAACCTGTGTAGAGGAAAGCAAGTTTTGCAAGGTGCATGAGCAGACTGGCCATGGCACCATGGTGCAAGAAGCCATTCAAGCGGGGGGGAGCAAAAAGGAAAGTAGCGGTTGTGGGGGACAGTATAGTGAGGGGGACTGACACTGTTCTCTGCAGCAAAGAGTGAGAGTCCAGAAGGCTGTGTTGCCTGCCCAGTGCCAGGGTTTGGGACATCTGCTCAGGACTGGAGAGGAACGTACAGTGGGAGGGGGAGGATCCAGTCATCATGGTCCATGTAGGTACCAAGGACATAGGCAGGACAAGGAAATAGGTTCTGCATAGTCAGTCTGAGGTGCTAGGCACCAAATTAAGAAGCAGAACATTAAAGGTAATAATCTTTGGATTACCTGAGTCACGTGAAAATTGGCATAGGGAAAATAAGATTAGAGAAATGAATGCGTGGCTCAAACACTGGTGTGGTAGATGTGGGTTTCGGTTTGTGGGGCACTGGCACCAGTACTGGGGAAATTGGGGGCTGCACCGTTGGGATGGTCTACACCTGAGCCATGCTGGAACCAGTGTTCTAGCGAGCTGCATAACTTGGGAAGTAGAGAGGGTTTTAAATTTAATAGTGGGGGAAGGGATCAAATTTGGGAAGATGTGGTAAAGCAAAGAGTTGAGACATGGCAAGAGAGAAAGGCATTAATACAGGAAATGCAAAACAGACTGTGACAGAAAGGGACAGAGAGTAGAGATCTAAGAGTAAATCAGCAGGTAAGACTAAAGGTTACAGAAATAATAAAAGGACGAAATTAAAGGCTCTGTATCTGAATGTACATAGAAATAAGTAAGTACGATCTAATAGCCATTACAGAGAGATGGCTGCAGGATGACCTGGATTGAGACCTGAATGTTGAAGGGTACATGACATTTAGGACGGACAGGAAGCTAGGAAATGGTGGAGGGGTGGCTCTGTTAATTAATGATGGTCGTAGTACATTAGAGACGGCTGACCTAACTTCAGGAAAACAGGATGTAGATGCGGTTTGGTAGAGATGAGAAATGGGCTGAATTTTATCAGCGCACTACGCTCCACGACGGTGCATTGTAAAAGCGGCAGCCTTCCAACACGGAAGTGCCACTGCTGAACCCCCGCGATATTACGCGTGGGGTCTCATTTGAATGGAGGGGGCGGTGTGGCTGCGTGTGATGACGTAGAGGGGGCAGCCGCTGTGTCCACGGCAACAGCGTCCAGCGCCATCGTGCAGGCTGGCGCCATTTTTAAAGGGCTTCAAGCCCTTCGATTTCATTCAAGTTTTTAAAGGTGCCATTGTTCAAAAATTTCAATAAAATGTTAATTCAACTTTAAATCCCATCTCACACCCCCAATGGGTAATCTGTACGTATATTGCCGTCTCCCCATTGAAATAACATTTTATTGATATCCCGAGATTTCCCCCCCGAAATTTGTTTGCTTTGACCCTCAACTCCTTCCCATCACCCCTGCAACCAATAAGAAGTGTTTTCCCCACGCCCCCCCAGCCTTGAAAAGTTTACTCCTCCCCACCAGTTTCTCTCCATATGGAGTTCTGAAGGCACGCAAGTTACGATCGGTGGCCGTAAAATCGGCGTGGGACAGCTGCCGCCAGCAGGTAAGTACATTTGCATCTTATTTATGTGCATTTATATATGTAGATGAAGGCCCTGCCGTCAAGCAGTGGGGGGGGGGTGGGGGCTGCACTGAGGTCCCCCCACCACCGCTAATATGCGGCGGGCCCTTCTCGATGTCGGGGGTTGAGGCAGGTCTCTCCCTGTAGAATTTTACGGCCCACCCACCACCCCCCCCCCCCCCACCCCCCTGCCGTGACCCACACGTCAGGGGGCTTGTGAAATTCAATCCATGATCAAGGCAAAAGTCACTTGTGAGAGTGGTGTACAGGCCCCCTAACACTAACCACATGGTAGGACAGGGTATAATGGAAGAAATAATGGGAGCTTGTCAGAAAGGTACAGTGATAATCATGGGGGATTTTAATCTACATATAGACTGGAAAAATCAGATAGGCAAAGATAGCCAAGATGAGGAGTTCATAAAATGTTTTCGGGATAGTTTCCTGGAACAGCATGTTCTGGAACCAACCAGAGAGCAGGCTGTACTAGATCTAGTATTGTGCAACGAGATAGGATTAATTAATGAACTCATAGCAAAGGTGCTCCAAGGCAGCTGTGATCATAATATAATTGAATTTTATATTCAGTTTGTAGGAGAGAAGAGCGGGTCTAAGACCAGTATTTTAAACTAATATAAGGGCGATTATGAGGGCATGAAAGCAAAGCTAGCTAAAGTGAACTGGCAAATTAGGTTAAGGGATAGGTTAATAGAGATGCAATGGCAGACATTTTAGAACACACAGAATAGATACATTCCAACGCGAAAGAAAAATTCCAAGGGGAGGACTCACTTTCCGTGGTTAACTAAAAAAGTTAAAGATAGTATCAAACTTAAAGAAAAAGAATATAATTGGGCAAAGATGGGTGGCAGGTCAGAAGATTGGACAGAATATAGAAAGTAGCAAAGAATGACTAAAAGATTGATAAGGAGGGAAAAATTAAGAGTACAAGAGAAAGCTAGATAGAAATATAAAAACAGATTGTAAGAGTTTCTATAGACATTTAAAAAAGAAAAGTTAATAAAGTGAACGTTGGTCCCCTAAAAAGTGAGTCTGGGGAATTAATAAGGGTAAATAAGGAGATGGCAGATGAATTGAACAGGTATTTTGCATCAGTCTTCACTACAGAGGATACAAGTAACATCCCAGAAATTGCTGTAAATCAGGAAATGGAAGGGAGAGAAGAACTCAAGAAAATTACAATCACCAGGGAAATGGTACTGAGTAAATTGTTCGAGTTGCGGGCTGACAAGTCCCCTGGTCCTGATGGACTTCATCCTAGGGTCTTAAAAGGAGGGGCTAGTGTGATAGTTGATGCGTTGGTTTTAATTTCCAAAATTCTCTAGATTTTGGGAAGGTTCCATTAGATGGGAAAATAGTGAATGTAACTTCTTTATTCAAAAAGTGAGGGAGGCAGAAAGCAGGAAACTACAGGCCAGTTTGCTTAACATCTGTCTTCGGGAAAATGTTAGAAGCTATTAGTAAAAATAGCCGGGCACTTAGAACCATTCAAGGTAATCAGGCAGAGTCAACATGGTTTTGTGAAAGGGAAATCATGTCTAACCAATTTTTAGAGTTCTTTGAAGAAATTACATGTGCTGTGGATAAAGGGGTCCCAGTAGATGTACTGTACTTAGATTTCTAGAAGGCATTTGATAAGGTGCCACATCAAAGGTTATTGCAGAAAATAAAATTTCATGATGCAGGGGGTAACATATTGGCATGGATAGAAGATTAGCTAGCTAACAGGAAACAGAGAGTAGGCATAAATGGGTAATTTTCTGGATGGCAAAT